>NW_028232037.1:0-437366 GCF_054491065.1 Syngnathus leptorhynchus
CCCTAGCCCCCAACAGCCTTTTTTTTCATAACACTTTAGCCAGAGTGACGGGAGAGCGGCATTTCAGAAAACGTGCTTATCTCGGCGAGAAAAAGCGATTTCAGCAATAAAATTTAAAACGCGTGTAAAACATAAACCAAACGATGAAATTGGTTATTTCTTCATGTATAATGATCAACTCGATACTCCCTAGCCCCCAACAGCCTTTTTTTTCATAACACTTTAACCAGAGTGACGGGAGAGCGGCATTTCAGAAAACGTGCTTATCTCGGCGAGAAAAAGCGATTTTGGCAATAAAATTTAAAACGCGTGTAAAACATAAACCAAACGATGAAATTGGTTATTTCTTCATGTATAATGATCAACTCGATACTCCCTAGCCCCCAACAGCCTTTTTTTTCATAACACTTTAACCAGAGTGACGGGAGAGCGGCATTTCAGAAAACGTGCTTATCTCGGCGAGAAAAAGCGAATATCGGCAATAAAATTTAAAACGCGTGTAAAACATAAACCAAACGATGAAATTGGTTATTTCTTCATGTATAATGATCAACTCGATACTCCCTAGCCCCCAACAGCCTTTTTTTTCATAACACTTTAACCAGAGTGACGGGAAGCGGCATTTCAGAAAACGTGCTTATCTCGGCGAGAAAAAGCGATTTCGGCAATAAAATTTAAAACGCGTGTATAACATAAACCAAACGATGAAATTGGTTATTTCTTCATGTATAATGATCAACTCGATACTCCCTAGCCCCCAACAGCCTTTTTTTTCATAACACTTTAACCAGAGTGACGGGAGAGCGGCATTTCAGAAAACGTGCTTATCTCGGCGAGAAAAAGCGATTTCGGCAATAAAATTTCAAACGCGTGTAAAACATAAACCAAACGATGAAATTGGTTATTTCTTCATGTATAATGATCAACTCGATACTCCCTAGCCCCCAAAAGCCTTTTTTTTCATAACACTTTAGCCAGAGTGACGGGAGAGCGGCATTTCAGAAAACGTGCTTATCTCGGCGAGAAAAAGCGATTTCAGCAATAAAATTTAAAACGCGTGTAAAACATAAACCAAACGATGAAATTGGTTATTTCTTCATGTATAATGATCAACTCGATACTCCCTAGCCCCCAACAGCCTTTTTTTTCATAACACTTTAACCAGAGTGACGGGAGAGCGGCATTTCAGAAAACGTGCTTATCTCGGCGAGAAAAAGCGATTTTGGCAATAAAATTTAAAACGCGTGTAAAACATAAACCAAACGATGAAATTGGTTATTTCTTCATGTATAATGATCAACTCGATACTCCCTAGCCCCCAACAGCCTTTTTTTTCATAACACTTTAACCAGAGTGACGGGAGAGCGGCATTTCAGAAAACGTGCTTATCTCGGCGAGAAAAAGCGATTTCGGCAATAAAATTTAAAACGCGTGTAAAACATAAACCAAACGATGAAATTGGTTATTTCTTCATGTATAATGATCAACTCGATACTCCCTAGCCCCCAACAGCCTTTTTTTCCATAACACTTTAACCAGAGTGACGGGAGAGCGGCATTTCAGAAAACGTGCTTATCTCGGCGAGAAAAAGCGATTTCGGCAATAAAATTTAAAACGCGTGTAAAACATAAACCAAACGATGAAATTGGTTATTTCTTCATGTATAATGATCAACTCGATACTCCCTAGCCCCCAACAGCCTTTTTTTTCATAACACTTTAACCAGAGTGACGGGAGAGCGGCATTTCAGAAAACGTGCTTATCTCGGCGAGAAAAAGCGATTTCGGCAATAAAATTTAAAACGCGTGTAAAACATAAACCAAACGATGAAATTGGTTATTTCTCCATGTATAATGATCAACTCGATACTCCCTAGCCCCCAACAGCCTTTTTTTTCACAACACTTTAACCAGAGTGACGGGAGAGCGGCATTTCAGAAAACGTGCTTATCTCGGCGAGAAAAAGCGAATATCGGCAATAAAATTTAAAACGCGTGTAAAACATAAACCAAACGATGAAATTGGTTATTTCTTCATGTATAATGATCAACTCGATACTCCCTAGCCCCCAACAGCCTTTTTTTTCATAACACTTTAACCAGAGTGACGGGAAGCGGCATTTCAGAAAACGTGCTTATCTCGGCGAGAAAAAGCGATTTCGGCAATAAAATTTAAAACGCGTGTATAACATAAACCAAACGATGAAATTGGTTATTTCTTCATGTATAATGATCAACTCGATACTCCCTAGCCCCCAACAGCCTTTTTTTTCATAACACTTTAACCAGAGTGACGGGAGAGCGGCATTTCAGAAAACGTGCTTATCTCGGCGAGAAAAAGCGATTTCGGCAATAAAATTTAAAACGCGTGTAAAACATAAACCAAACGATGAAATTGGTTATTTCTTCATGTATAATGATCAACTCGATACTCCCTAGCCCCCAACAGCCTTTTTTTTCATAACACTTTAACCAGAGTGACGGGAGAGCGGCATTTCAGAAAACGTGCTTATCTCGGCGAGAAAAAGCGATTTCGGCAATAAAATTTAAAACGCGTGTAAAACATAAACCAAACGATGAAATTGGTTATTTCTTCATGTATAATGATCAACTCGATACTCCCTAGCCCCCAACAGCCTTTTTTTTCATAACACTTTAACCAGAGTGACGGGAGAGCGGCATTTCAGAAAACGTGCTTATCTCGGCGAGAAAAAGCGATTTCGGCAATAAAATTTAAAACGCGTGTAAAACATAAACCAAACGATGAAATTGGTTATTTCTTCATGTATAATGATCAACTCGATACTCCCTAGCCCCCAACAGCCTTTTTTTTCATAACACTTTAACCAGAGTGACGGGAGAGCGGCATTTCAGAAAACGTGCTTATCTCGGCGAGAAAAAGCGATTTCGGCAATAAAATTTAAAACGCGTGTAAAACATAAACCAAACGATGAAATTGGTTATTTCTTCATGTATAATGATCAACTCGATACTCCCTAGCCCACAACAGCCTTTTTTTTCATAACACTTTAACCAGAGTGACGGGAGAGCGGCATTTCAGAAAACGTGCTTATCTCGGCGAGAAAAAGCGATTTCGGCAATAAAATTTAAAACGCGTGTAAAACATAAACCAAACGATGAAATTGGTTATTTCTTCATGTATAATGATCAACTCGATACTCCCTAGCCCCCAACAGCCTTTTTTTTCATAACACTTTAACCAGAGTGACGGAGAGTGGCATTTCAGAAACGTGCTTATCTCGGCGAGAAAAAGCGATTTCGGCAATAAAATTTAAAACGCGTGTAAAACATAAACCAAACGATGAAATTGGTTATTTCTTCATGTATAATGATCAACTCGATACTCCCTAGCCCCCAACAGCCTTTTTTTTCATAACACTTTAACCAGAGTGACGGGAGAGCGGCATTTCAGAAAACGTGCTTATCTCGGCGAGAAAAAGCGATTTCGGCAATAAAATTTAAAACGCGGTGTAAAACATAAAACCAAACGATGAAATTTGTTTTTTCTTCATGTATAATGATCAACTCGATACTCCCTAGCCCCAACAGCCTTTTTTTTTCATAACACTTTAACCAGAGTGACGGGAGAGCGGCATTTCAGAAAACGTGCTTATCTCGGCGAGAAAAAGCGATTTCGGCAATAAAATTTAAAACGCGTGTAAAACATAAAACCAAACGATGAAATTGGTTATTTCTTCATGTATAATGATCAACTCGATACTCCCTAGCCCCCCAACAGCCTTTTTTTTCATAACACTTTAACCACAGTGACGGGAGAGCGGCATTTCAGAAAACGTGCTTATCTCGGCGAGAAAAAGCGATTTCGGCAATAAAATTTAAAACGCGTGTAAAACATAAACCAAACGATGAAATTGGTTATTTCTTCATGTATAATGATCAACTCGATACTCACTAGCCCCCAACAGCCTTTTTTTTCATAACACTTTAACCAGAGTGACGGGAGAGCGGCATTTCAGAAAACGTGCTTATCTCGGCGAGAAAAAGCGAATTCGGCAATAAAATTTAAAAACGCGTGTAAAACATAAACCAAACGATGAAATTGGTTATTTCTTCATGTATAATGATCAACTCGATACTCCCTAGCCCCAACAGCCTTTTTTTTCATAACACTTTAACCAGAGTGACGGGAGAGCGGCATTTCAGAAAACGTGCTTATCTCGGCGAGAAAAAGCGATTTCGGCAATAAAATTTAAAACGCGTGTAAAACATAAACCAAACGATGAAATTGGTTATTTCTTCATGTATAATGATCAACTCGATACTCCCTAGCCCCCAACAGCCTTTTTTTTCATAACACTTTAACCAGAGTGACGGGAGAGCGGCATTTCAGAAAACGTGCTTATCTCGGCGAGAAAAAGCGATTTCGGCAATAAAATTTAAAACGCGTGTAAAACATAAACCAAACGATGAAATTGGTTATTTCTTCATGTATAATGATCAACTCGATACTCCCTAGCCCCCAACAGCCTTTTTTTTCATAACACTTTAACCAGAGTGACGGGAGAGCGGCATTTCAGAAAACGTGCTTATCTCGCGAGAAAAAGCGATTTCTGGCAATAAAATTTAAAACGCGTGTAAAACATAAACCAAACGATGAAATTGGTTATTTCTTCATGTATAATGATCAACTCGATACTCCCTAGCCCCCAACAGCCTTTTTTTTCATAACACTTTAACCAGAGTGACGGAGAGCGGCATTTCAGAAAACGTGCTTATCTCGGCGAGAAAAAGCGATTTCGGCAATAAAATTTAAAACGCGTGTAAAACATAAACCAAACGATGAAATTGGTTATTTCTTCATGTATAATGATCAACTCGATACTCCCTAGCCCCCAACAGCCTTTTTTTTTCATAACACTTTAACCAGAGTGACGGAGAGCGGCATTTCAGAAAACGTGCTTATCTCGGCGAGAAAAAGCGATTTCGGCAATAAAATTTAAAACGCGTGTAAAACATAAACCAAACGATGAAATTGGTTATTTCTTCATGTATAATGATCAACTCGATACTCCCCTAGCCCCCCAACAGCCTTTTTTTCCATAACACTTTAACCAGAGTGACGGGAGAGCGGCATTTCAGAAAACGTGCTTATCTCGGCGAGAAAAAGCGATTTCGGCAATAAAATTTAAAACGCGTGTAAAACATAAACCAAACGATGAAATTTGGTTATTTCTTCATGTATAATGATCAACTCGATACTCCCTAGCCCCCAACAGCCTTTTTTTTCATAACACTTTAACCAGAGTGACGGGAGAGCGGCATTTCAGAAAACGTGCTTATCTCGGCGAGAAAAAGCGATTTCGGCAATAAAATTTAAAACGCGTGTAAAACATAAACCAAACGATGAAATTGTTATTTCTTCATGTATAATGATCAACTCGATACTCCCTAGCCCCCAACAGCCTTTTTTTCCATAACACTTTAACCAGAGTGACGGGAGAGCGGCATTTCAGAAAACGTGCTTATCTCGGCGAGAAAAAGCGATTTCGGCAATAAAATTTAAAACGCGTGTAAAACATAAACCAAACGATGAAATTGGTTATTTCTTCATGTATAATGATCAACTCGATACTCCCTAGCCCCCAACAGCCTTTTTTTTTCATAACACTTTAACCAGAGTGACGGGAGAGCGGCATTTCAGAAAACGTGCTTATCTCGGCGAGAACAATGCGATTTCGGCAATAAAAATTTAAAACGCGTGTAAAACATAAACCAAACGATGAAATTGGTTATTTCTTCATGTATAATGATCAACTCGATACTCCCTAGCCCCCAACAGCCTTTTTTTTCATAACACTTTAACCAGAGTGACGGGAGAGCGGCATTTCAGAAAACGTGCTTATCTCGGCGAGAAAAAGCGATTTCGGCAATAAAATTTAAAACGCGTGTAAAACATAAACCAAACGATGAAATTGGTTATTTCTTCATGTATAATGATCAACTCGATACTCCCTAGCCCCCAACAGCCTTTTTTTTCATAACACTTTAACCAGAGTGACGGGAGAGCGGCATTTCAGAAAACGTGCTTATCTCGGCGAGAAAAAGCGATTTCGGCAATAAAATTTAAAACGCGTGTAAAACATAAACCAAACGATGAAATTGGTTATTTCTTCATGTATAATGATCAACTCGATACTCCCTAGCCCCCAACAAGCCTTTTTTTTCATAACACTTTAACCAGGTAGTGACGGGAGAGCGGCATTTCAGAAAACGTGCTTATCTCGGCGAGAAAAAGCGATTTCGGCAATAAAAATTTAACAACGCGTGTAAAACATAAACCAAACGATGAAATTGGTTATTTCTTCATGTATAATGATCAACTCGATACTCCCTAGCCCCCAACAGCCTTTTTTTTCATAACACTTTAACCAGAGTGACGGGAGAGCGGCATTTCAGAAAACGTGCTTATCTCGGCGAGAAAAAGCGATTTCGGCAATAAAATTTTAAAACGCGTGTAAAACATAAACCAAACGATGAAATTGGTTATTTCTTCATGTATAATGATCAACTCGATACTCCCTAGCCCCCAACAGCCTTTTTTTTCATAACACTTTAACCAGAGTGACGGGAGAGCGGCATTTCAGAAAACGTGCTTATCTCGGCGAGAAAAAGCGATTTCGGCAATAAAATTTAAAACGCGTGTAAAACATAAACCAAACGATGAAATTGGTTATTTCTTCATGTATAATGATCAACTCGATACTCCCTAGCCCCCAACAGCCTTTTTTTTTATAACACTTTAACCAGAGTGACGGGAGAGCGGCATTTCAGAAAACGTGCTTATCTCGGCGAGAAAAAGCGATTTCGGCAATAAAATTTAAAACGCGTGTAAAACATAAACCAAACGATGAAATTGGTTATTTCTTCATGTATAATGATCAACTCGATACTCCCTAGCCCCCAACAGCCTTTTTTTTCATAACACTTTAACCAGAGTGACGGGAGAGCGGCATTTCAGAAAACGTGCTTATCTCGGCGAGAAAAAGCGATTTCGGCAATAAAATTTAAAACGCGTGTAAAACATAAACCAAACGATGAAATTGGTTATTTCTTCATGTATAATGATCAACTCGATACTCCCTAGCCCCCAACAGCCTTTTTTTTCATAACACTTTAACCAGAGTGACGGGAGAGCGGCATTTCAGAAAACGTGCTTATCTCGGCGAGAAAAAGCGATTTCGGCAATAAAATTTAAAACGCGTGTAAAACATAAACCAAACGATGAAATGGGTTATTTCTTCATGTATAATGATCAACTCGATACTCCCTAGCCCCCAACAGCCTTTTTTTTCATAACACTTTAACCAGAGTGACGGGAGAGCGGCATTTCAGAAAACGTGCTTATCTCGGCGAGAAAAAGCGATTTCGGCAATAAAATTTAAAACGCGTGTAAAACATAAACCAAACGATGAAATTGGTTATTTCTTCATGTATAATGATCAACTCGATACTCCCTAGCCCCCAACAGCCTTTTTTTTCATAACACTTTAACCAGAGTGACGGGAGAGCGGCATTTCAGAAAACGTGCTTATCTCGGCGAGAAAAAGCGATTTCGGCAATAAAATTTAAAACGCGTGTAAAACATAAACCAAACGATGAAATTGGTTATTTCTTCATGTATAATGATCAACTCGATACTCCCTAGCCCCCAACAGCCTTTTTTTTCATAACACTTTAACCAGAGTGACGGGAGAGCGGCATTTCAGAAAACGTGCTTATCTCGGCGAGAAAAAGCGATTTCGGCAATAAAATTTAAAACGCGTGTAAAACATAAACCAAACGATGAAATTGGTTATTTCTTCATGTATAATGATCAACTCGATACTCCCTAGCCCCCAACAGCCTTTTTTTTCATAACACTTTAACCAGAGTGACGGGAAAGCGGCATTTCAGAAAACGTGCTTATCTCGGCGAGAAAAAGCGATTTCGGCAATAAAATTTAAAACGCGTGTAAAACATAAACCAAACGATGAAATTGGTTATTTCTTCATGTATAATAATCAACTCGATACTCCCTAGCCCCCAACAGCCTTTTTTTTCATAACACTTTAACCAGAGTGACGGGAGAGCGGCATTTCAGAAAACGTGCTTATCTCGGCGAGAAAAAGCGATTTCGGCAATAGAATTTAAAACGCGTGTAAAACATAAACCAAACGATGAAATTGGTTATTTCTTCATGTATAATGATCAACTCGATACTCCCTAGCCCCCAACAGCCTTTTTTTTCATAACACTTTAACCAGAGTGACGGGAGAGCGGCATTTCAGAAAACGTGCTTATCTCGGCGAGAAAAAGCGATTTCGGCAATAAAATTTAAAACGCGTGTAAAACATAAACCAAACGATGAAATTGGTTATTTCTTCATGTATAATGATCAACTCGATACTCCCTAGCCCCCAACAGCCTTTTTTTTTCATAACACTTTAACCAGAGTGACGGGAGAGCGGCCTTTCAGAAAACGTGCTTATCTCGGCGAGAAAAAGCGATTTCGGAAATAAAATTTAAAACGCGTGTAAAACATAAACCAAAAGATGAAATTGGTTATTTCTTCATGTATAATGATCAACTCGATACTCCCTAGCCCCCAACAGCCTTTTTTTCATAACACTTTAACCAGAGTGACGGGAGAGCGGCTTTTCAGAAAACGTGCTTATCTCGGCGAGAAAAAGCGATTTCGGCAATAAAATTTAAAACGCGTGTAAAACATTAAACCAAACGATGAAATTGGTTATTTCTTCATGTATAATGATCAACTCGATACTCCCTAGCCCCCAACAGCCTTTTTTTTCACAACACTTTAACCAGAGTGACGGGAGAGCGGCATTTCAGAAAACGTGCTTATCTCGGCGAGAAAAAGCGATTTCGGCAATAAAATTTAAAACGCGTGTAAAACATAAACCAAACGATGAAATTGGTTATTTCTTCATGTATAATGATCAACTCGATACTCCCTAGCCCCCAACAGCATTTTTTTTCATAACACTTTAACCAGAGTGACGGGAGAGCGGCATTTCAGAAAACGTGCTTATCTCGGCGAGAAAAAGCGATTTCGGCAATAAAATTTAAAACGCGTGTAAAACATAAACCAAACGATGAAATTGGTTATTTCTTCATGTATAATGATCAACTCGATACTCCCTAGCCCCCAACAGCCTTTTTTTTCATAACACTTTAACCAGAGTGACGGGAGAGCGGCATTTCAGAAAACGTGCTTATCTCGGCGAGAAAAAGCGATTTCGGCAATAAAATTTAAAATGCGTGTAAAACATAAACCAAACGATGAAATTGGTTATTTCTTCATGTATAATGATCAACTCGATACTCCCTAGCCCCCAACAGCCTTTTTTTTTCATAACACTTTAACCAGAGTGACGGGAGAGCGGCATTTCAGAAAACGTGCTTATCTCGGCGAGAAAAAGCGATTTCGGCAATAAAATTTAAAATGCGTGTAAAACATAAACCAAACGATGAAATTGGTTATTTCTTCATGTATAATGATCAACTCGATACTCCCTAGCCCCCAACAGCCTTTTTTTCCATAACACTTTAACCAAAGTGACGGGAGAGCGGCATTTCAGAAAACGTGCTTATCTCGGCGAGAAAAAGCGATTTCGGCAATAAAATTTAAAACGCGTGTAAAACATAAACCAAACGATGAAATTGGTTATTTCTTCATGTATAATGATCAACTCGATACTCCCTAGCCCCCAACAGCCTTTTTTTTCATAACACTTTAACCAGAGTGACGGGAGAGCGGCCTTTCAGAAAACGTGCTTATCTCGGCGAGAAAAAGCGATTTCGGAAATAAAATTTAAAACGCGTGTAAAACATAAACCAAAAGATGAAATTGGTTATTTCTTCATGTATAATGATCAACTCGATACTCCCTAGCCCCCAACAGCCTTTTTTTCATAACACTTTAACCAGAGTGACGGGAGAGCGGCTTTTCAGAAAACGTGCTTATCTCGGCGAGAAAAAGCGATTTCGGCAATAAAATTTAAAACGCGTGTAAAACATTAAACCAAACGATGAAATTGGTTATTTCTTCATGTATAATGATCAACTCGATACTCCCTAGCCCCCAACAGCCTTTTTTTTCACAACACTTTAACCAGAGTGACGGGAGAGCGGCATTTCAGAAAACGTGCTTATCTCGGCGAGAAAAAGCGATTTCGGCAATAAAATTTAAAACGCGTGTAAAACATAAACCAAACGATGAAATTGGTTATTTCTTCATGTATAATGATCAACTCGATACTCCCTAGCCCCCAACAGCATTTTTTTTCATAACACTTTAACCAGAGTGACGGGAGAGCGGCATTTCAGAAAACGTGCTTATCTCGGCGAGAAAAAGCGATTTCGGCAATAAAATTTAAAACGCGTGTAAAACATAAACCAAACGATGAAATTGGTTATTTCTTCATGTATAATGATCAACTCGATACTCCCTAGCCCCCAACAGCCTTTTTTTTCATAACACTTTAACCAGAGTGACGGGAGAGCGGCATTTCAGAAAACGTGCTTATCTCGGCGAGAAAAAGCGATTTCGGCAATAAAATTTAAAATGCGTGTAAAACATAAACCAAACGATGAAATTGGTTATTTCTTCATGTATAATGATCAACTCGATACTCCCTAGCCCCCAACAGCCTTTTTTTTTCATAACACTTTAACCAGAGTGACGGGAGAGCGGCATTTCAGAAAACGTGCTTATCTCGGCGAGAAAAAGCGATTTCGGCAATAAAATTTAAAATGCGTGTAAAACATAAACCAAACGATGAAATTGGTTATTTCTTCATGTATAATGATCAACTCGATACTCCCTAGCCCCCAACAGCCTTTTTTTCCATAACACTTTAACCAGAGTGACGGGAGAGCGGCATTTCAGAAAACGTGCTTATCTCGGCGAGAAAAAGCGATTTCGGCAATAAAATTTAAAACGCGTATAAAACATAAACCAAACGATGAAATTGGTTATTTCTTCATGTATAATGATCAACTCGATACTCCCTAGCCCCCAACAGCCTTTTTTTTCATAACACTTTAACCAGAGTGACGGGAGAGCGGCATTTCAGAAAACGTGCTTATCTCGGCGAGAAAAAGCGATTTCGGCAATAAAATTTAAAACGCGTGTAAAACATAAACCAAACGATGAAATGGGTTATTTCTTCATGTATAATGATCAACTCGAGTCGAGCTCCAGGGAGAGAGGCTGATTTTTCGCTTTTTGAGGCCGACCGACGAACCGGCGCGGGGCGGACTCAAAAGCCCGCAGAGCCGTAGGCACTTAGAAAAGTTTCGCCTTTGGCTGTGAGCTCCAGGGGGAGAGGCTGGTTTTGCGTTATTTCAGGCCGGCTGGAGAACCGGCGCGGGTCGGACGCACAATCCCCGCAGAGCCGTGGGCACTTAGAAAATTTTCGCCAAGTTGGCTCTGAGCGCCTGGTACCTAATATGGAAGTATAGAGGCCGACTTTCGGGCAAGATCACGCCGCGTTAGGCTTCCAGGACCCCGGCTAAGCAATTTTACCGGGCCGCCCGGTTCTTTTTTTGAACCAGCCCGGTTCTTTTTACACTTCCAGCTGGAGCTCAGCAGCGGCTTTTGGCGCAAGATCACGCCGGGTTAGGCTTCCAGGACCTCGGCTAAGCAATTCTACCGGGCCGCCCGGTTCTTTTTTTGAACCAGCCCGGTTCTTTTTACACTTCCAGCTGGAGCTCACGAGCGGCTTTTTGGACAAGATCACGCCGTGTTAGGCTTCCAGAGCCCCGGCTAAGCAATTTTACCGGCCTGCCCGGTTCTTTTTTTTAACCAGCCCGGTTCTTTTTACACTTCCAGCTGGAGCTCAGCAGCGGCTTTTTGGACAAGATCACGCCGTGTTAGGCTTCCAGAGCCCCGGCTAAGCAATTTTACCGGGTCGCCCGGTTCTTTTTACACTTCCAGCTGGAGCTCAGCAGCGGCTTTTTGCACAGTATCACGCCGGGTTAGGCTTCCAGGACCCCGGCTAGGCAATTTTACAGGGCCGCCCGGTTCTTTTTTTTAACCAGCCCGGTTCTTTTTACACTTCCAGCTGGAGCTCAGCAGCGGCTTTTTGGACAAGATCACGCCGTGTTAGGCTTCCAGAGCCCCGGCTAAGCAATTTTACCGGGTCGCCCGGTTCTTTTTTTTAACCAGCCCGGTTCTTTTTACACTTCCAGCTGGAGCTCAGCAGCGGCTTTTTGGACAAGATCACGCCGTGTTAGGCTTCCAGAACCCCGGCTAAGCAATTTTACCGGGTCGCCCGGTTCTTTTTTTAACCAGCCCGGTTCTTTTTACACATCCAGCTGGAGCTCAGCAGCGTGTAAAACATAAACCAAACGATGAAATTGGTTATTTCTTCATGTATAATGATCAACTCGATATTCCCTAGCCCCCAACAGCCCTTTTTTTCATAACACTTTAACCAGAGTGACGGGAGAGCGGCATTTCAGAAAACGTGCTTATCTCGGCGAGAAAAAGCGATTTCGGCAATAAAATTTAAAACGCGTGTAAAACATAAACCAAACGATGAAATTGGTTATTTCTTCATGTATAATGATCAACTCGATACTCCCTAGCCCCCAACAGCCTTTTTTTTCATAACACTTTAACCAGATTGACGGGAGAGCGGCATTTCAGAAAACGTGCTTATCTCGGCGAGAAAAAGCGATTTCGGCAATAAAATTTAAAACGCGTGTAAAACATAAACCAAACGATGAAATTGGTTATTTCTTCATGTATAATGATCAACTCGATACTCCCTAGCCCCCAACAGCCTTTTTTTTCATAACACTTTAACCAGAGTGACGGGAGAGCGGCATTTCAGAAAACGTGCTTATCTCGGCGAGAAAAAGCGATTTCGGCAATAAAATTTAAAACGCGTGTAAAACATAAACCACACGATGAAATTGGTTATTTCTTCATGTATAATGATCAACTCGATACTCCCTAGCCCCCAACAGCCTTTTTTTTCATAACACTTTAACCCGAGTGACGGGAGAGCGGCATTTCAGAAAACGTGCTTATCTCGGCGAGAAAAAGCGATTTCGGCAATAAAATTTAAAACGCGTGTAAAACATAAACCAAACGATGAAATTGGTTATTTCTTCATGTATAATGATCAACTCGATACTCCCTAGCCCCCAACAGCCTTTTTTTCCATAACACTTTAACCAGAGTGACGGGAGAGCGGCATTTCAGAAAACGTGCTTATCTCGGCGAGAAAAAGCGATTTCGGCAATAAAATTTAAAACGCGTGTAAAACATAAACCAAACGATGAAATTGGTTATTTCTTCATGTATAATGATCAACTCGATACTCCCTAGCCCCCAACAGCCTTTTTTTTCATAACACTTTAACCAGAGTGACGGGAGAGCGGCATTTCAGAAAACGTGCTTATCTCGGCGAGAAAAAGCGATTTCGGCAATAAAATTTAAAACGCGTGTAAAACATAAACCAAACGATGAAATTGGTTATTTCTTCATGTATAATGATCAACTCGATACTCCCTAGCTCCCAACAGCCTTTTTTTTCACAACACTTTAACCAGAGTGACGGGAGAGCGGCATTTCAGAAAACGTGCTTATCTCGGCGAGAAAAAGCGATTTCGGCAATAAAATTTAAAACGCGTGTAAAACATAAACCAAACGATGAAATTGGTTATTTCTTCATGTATAATGATCAACTCGATACTCCCTAGCCCCCAACAGCCTTTTTTTTCATAACACTTTAACCAGAGTGACGGGAGAGCGGCATTTCAGAAAACGTGCTTATCTCGGCGAGAAAAAGCGATTTCGGCAATAAAATTTAAAACACGTGTAAAACATAAACCAAACGATGAAATTGGTTTTTTCTTCATGTATAATGATCAACTCGATACTCCCTAGCCCCCAACAGCCTTTTTTTTCATAACACTTTAACCAGAGTGACGGGAGAGCGGCATTTCAGAAAACGTGCTTATCTCGGCGAGAAAAAGCGATTTCGGCAATAAAATTTAAAACGCGTGTAAAACATAAACCAAACGATGAAATTGGTTATTTCTTCATGTATAATGATCAACTCGATACTTCCTAGCCCCCAACAGCCTTTTTTTTCATAACACTTTAACCAGAGTGACGGGAGAGCGGCATTTCAGAAAACGTGCTTATCTCGGCGAGAAAAAGCGATTTCGGCAATAAAATTTAAAACGCGTGTAAAACATAAACCAAATGATGAAATTGGTTATTTCTTCATGTTTAATGATCAACTCGATACTCCCTAGCCCCCAACAGCCTTTTTTTTCATAACATTTAACCAGAGTGACGGGAGAGCGGCATTTCAGAAAACGTGCTTATCTCGGCGAGAAAAAGCGATTTCGGCAATAAAATTTAAAACGCGTGTAAAACATAAACCAAACGATGAAATTGGTTATTTCTTCATGTATAATGATCAACTCGAGTCGAGCTCCAGGGAGAGAGGCTGATTTTTCGCTTTTTGAGGCCGACCGACGAACCGGCGCGGGGCGGACTCAAAAGCCCGCAGAGCCGTAGGCACTTAGAAAAGTTTCACCTTTGGCTGTGAGCTCCAGGGGGAGAGGCTGGTTTTGCGTTATTTCAGGCCGGCTGGAGAACCGGCGCGGGTCGGACGCACAATCCCCGCAGAGCCGTGGGCACTTAGAAAATTTTCGCCAAGTTGGCTCTGACCGCCTGGTACCTAATATGGAAGTATAGAGGCCGACTTTCGGACAAGATCACGCCGCGTTAGGCTTCCAGGACCCCGGCTAAGCAATTTTACCGGGCCGCCCGGTTCTTTTTTTGAACCAGCCCGGTTCTTTTTACACTTCCAGCTGGAGCTCAGCAGCGGCTTTTGGCGCAAGATCACGCCGGGTTAGGCTTCCAGGACCTCGGCTAAGCAATTCTACCGGGCCGCCCGGTTCTTTTTTTGAACCAGCCCGGTTCTTTTTACACTTCCAGCTGGAGCTCACGAGCGGCTTTTTGGACAAGATCACGCCGTGTTAGGCTTCCAGAGCCCCGGCTAAGCAATTTTACCGGCCTGCCCGGTTCTTTTTTTTAACCAGCCCGGTTCTTTTTACACTTCCAGCTGGAGCTCAGCAGCGGCTTTTTGGACAAGATCACGCCGTGTTAGGCTTCCAGAGCCCCGGCTAAGCAATTTTACCGGGTCGCCCGGTTCTTTTTTTAACCAGCCCGGTTCTATTTACACTTCCAGCTGGAGCTCAGCAGCGGCTTTTTGCACAGTATCACGCCGGGTTAGGCTTCCAGGACCCCGGCTAGGCAATTTTACAGGGCCGCCCGGTTCTTTTTTTTAACCAGCCCGGTTCTTTTTACACTTCCAGCTGGAGCTCAGCAGCGGCTTTTTGGACAAGATCACGCCGTGTTAGGCTTCCAGAGCCCCGGCTAAACAATTTTACCGGGTCGCCCGGTTCTTTTTTTAACCAGCCCGGTTCTTTTTACACTTCCAGCTGGAGCTCAGCAGCGACTTTTTGCACAGTATCACGCCGGGTTAGGCTTCCAGGACCCCGGATAGGCAATTTTACAGGGCCGCCCGGTTCTTTTTTTTAACCAGCCCGGTTCTTTTTACACTTCCAGCTGGAGCTCAGCAGCGGCTTTTTGGACAAGATCACGCCGTGTTAGGCTTCCAGAACCCCGGCTAAGCAATTTTACCGGGTCGCCCGGTTCTTTTTTTAACCAGCCCGGTTCTTTTTACACATCCAGCTGGAGCTCAGCAGCGTGTAAAACATAAACCAAACGATGAAATTGGTTATTTCTTCATGTATAATGATCAACTCGATACTCCCTAGCCCCCAACAGCCCTTTTTTTCATAACACTTTAACCAGAGTGACGGGAGAGCGGCATTTCAGAAAACGTGCTTATTTTGGCGAGAAAAAGCGATTTCTTCCAGCTGGAGCTCACGAGCGGCTATTTGGACAAGATCACGCCTGGTTAGGCTTCCAGAGCCCCGGCTAAGCAATTTTAACGGGCCGCCCGGTTCTTTTTTTTAACCAGCCCGGTTCTTTTTACACTTCCAGCTGGAGCTCAGCAGCGGCTTTTTGGACAAGATCACGCCGTGTTAGGGTTCCAGAGCCCCGGCAAAGCAATTTTACCGGGTCGCCCGGTTCTTTTTTTTAACCAGCCCGGTTCTTTTTACACTTCCAGCTGGAGCTCAGCAGCGGCTTTTTGGACAAGATCACGCCGTGTTATGCTTCCAGAGCCCCGGCTAAGCAATTTTACCGGGTCGCCCGGTTCTTTATTTACCCAGCCCGGTTCTTTTTACATTTCCAGCTGGAGCTCAGCAGCGGCTTTTTGGACAAGATCACGCCGTGTTAGGCTTCCAGAGCCCCGGCTAAGCAATTTTACCGGGTCGCCCGGTTCTTTTTTTTAACCAGCCCGGTTCTTTTTACACTTCCAGCTGGAGCTCAGCAGCGGCTTTTTGGACAAGATCACGCCGTGTTAGGCTTCCAGAGCCCCGGCGAAGCAATTTTACCGGGTCGCCCGGTTCTTTTTTTAACCAGCCCGGTTCTTTTTACACTTCCAGCTGGAGCTCAGCAGCGGCTTTTTGGACAAGATCACGCCGTGTTAGGCTTCCAGAGCCCCGGCTAAGCAATTTTACCGGGTCGCCCGGTTCTTTTTTTAACCAGCCCGGTTCTTTTTTTAACCAATCCGGTTCTTTTTACACTTCCAGCTGGAGCTCAGCAGCGTGTAAAACATAAACCAAACGATGAAATTGGTTATTTCTTCATTTATAATGATCAACTCGATACTCCCTAGCCCCCAACAGTTTTTTTTTTCATAACACTTTAACCAGAGTGACGGGAGAGCGGCATTTCAGAAAACGTGCTTATCTCGGCGAGAAAAAGCGATTTCGGCAATAAAATTTAAAACGCGTGTAAAACATAAACCAAACGATGAAATTGGTTATTTCTTCATGTATAATGATCAACTCGATACTCCCTAGCCCCCAACAGCCTTTTTTTTCATAACACTTTAACCAGAGTGACGGGAGAGCGGCATTTCAGAAAACGTGCTTATCTCGGCGAGAAAAAGCGATTTCGGCAATAAAATTTAAAACGCGTGTAAAACATAAACCAAACGATGAAATTGGTTATTTCTTCATGTATAATGATCAACTCGATACTCCCTAGCCCCCAACAGCCTTTTTTTTCATAACACTTTAACCAGAGTGACGGGAAAGCGGCATTTCAGAAAACGTGCTTATCTCGGCGAGAAAAAGCGATTTCGGCAATAAAATTTAAAACGCGTGTAAAACATAAACCAAACGATGAAATTGGTTATTTCTTCATGTATAATAATCAACTCGATACTCCCTAGCCCCCAACAGCCTTTTTTTTCATAACACTTTAACCAGAGTGACGGGAGAGCGGCATTTCAGAAAACGTGCTTATCTCGGCGAGAAAAAGCGATTTCGGCAATAAAATTTAAAACGCGTGTAAAACATAAACCAAACGATGAAATTGGTTATTTCTTCATGTATAATGATCAACTCGATACTCCCTAGCCCCCAACAGCCTTTTTTTTCATAACACTTTAACCAGAGTGACGGGAGAGCGGCATTTCAGAAAACGTGCTTATCTCGGCGAGAAAAAGCGATTTCGGCAATAAAATTTAAAACGCGTGTAAAACATAAACCAAACGATGAAATTGGTTATTTCTTCATGTATAATGATCAACTCGATACTCCCTAGCCCCCAACAGCCTTTTTTTTCATAACACTTTAACCAGAGTGACGGGAGAGCGGCATTTCAGAAAACGTGCTTATCTCGGCGAGAAAAAGCGATTTCGGCAATAAAATTTAAAACGCGTGTAAAACATAAACCAAACGATGAAATTGGTTATTTCTTCATGTATAATGATCAACTCGATACTCCCTAGCCCCCAACAGCCTTTTTTTTCATAACACTTTAACCAGAGTGACGGGAGAGCGGCATTTCAGAAAACGTGCTTATCTCGGCGAGAAAAAGCGATTTCGGCAATAAAATTTAAAACGCGTGTAAAACATAAACCAAACGATGAAATTGGTTATTTCTTCATGTATAATGATCAACTCGATACTCCCTAGCCCCCAACAGCCTTTTTTTTCATAACACTTTAACCAGAGTGACGGGAGAGCGGCATTTCAGAAAACGTGCTTATCTCGGCGAGAAAAAGCGATTTCGGCAATAAAATTTAAAACGCGTGTAAAACATAAACCAAACGATGAAATTGGTTATTTCTTCATGTATAATGATCAACTCGATACTCCCTAGCCCCCAACAGCCTTTTTTTTCATAACACTTTAACCAGAGTGACGGGAGAGCGGCATTTCAGAAAACGTGCTTATCTCGGCGAGAAAAAGCGATTTCGGCAATAAAATTTAAAACGCGTGTAAAACATAAACCAAACGATGAAATTGGTTATTTCTTCATGTATAATGATCAACTCGATACTCCCTAGCCCCCAACAGCCTTTTTTTTCATAACACTTTAACCAGAGTGACGGGAGAGCGGCATTTCAGAAAACGTGCTTATCTCGGCGAGAAAAAGCGATTTCGGCAATAAAATTTAAAACGCGTGTAAAACATAAACCAAACGATGAAATTGGTTATTTCTTCATGTATAATGATCAACTCGATACTCCCTAGCCCCCAACAGCCTTTTTTTTCATAACACTTTAACCAGAGTGACGGGAGAGCGGCATTTCAGAAAACGTGCTTATCTCGGCGAGAAAAAGCGATTTCGGCAATAAAATTTAAAACGCGTGTAAAACATAAACCAAACGATGAAATTGGTTATTTCTTCATGTATAATGATCAACTCGATACTCCCTAGCCCCCAACAGCCTTTTTTTTCATAACACTTTAACCAGAGTGACGGGAGAGCGGCATTTCAGAAAACGTGCTTATCTCGGCGAGAAAAAGCGATTTCGGCAATAAAATTTAAAACGCGTGTAAAACATAAACCAAACGATGAAATTGGTTATTTCTTCATGTATAATGATCAACTCGATACTCCCTAGCCCCCAACAGCCTTTTTTTTCATAACACTTTAACCAGAGTGACGGGAGAGCGGCATTTCAGAAAACGTGCTTATCTCGGCGAGAAAAAGCGATTTCGGCAATAAAATTTAAAACGCGTGTAAAACATAAACCAAACGATGAAATTGGTTATTTCTTCATGTATAATGATCAACTCGATACTCCCTAGCCCCCAACAGCCTTTTTTTTCATAACACTTTAACCAGAGTGACGGGAGAGCGGCATTTCAGAAAACGTGCTTATCTCGGCGAGAAAAAGCGATTTCGGCAATAAAATTTAAAACGCGTGTAAAACATAAACCAAACGATGAAATTGGTTATTTCTTCATGTATAATGATCAACTCGATACTCCCTAGCCCCCAACAGCCTTTTTTTTCATAACACTTTAACCAGAGTGACGGGAGAGCGGCATTTCAGAAAACGTGCTTATCTCGGCGAGAAAAAGCGATTTCGGCAATAAAATTTAAAACGCGTGTAAAACATAAACCAAACGATGAAATTGGTTATTTCTTCATGTATAATGATCAACTCGATACTCCCTAGCCCCCAACAGCCTTTTTTTTCATAACACTTTAACCAGAGTGACGGGAGAGCGGCATTTCGAGAAAACGTGCTTATCTCGGCGAGAAAAAGCGATTTCGGCAATAAAATTTAAAACGCGTGTAAAACATAAACCAAACGATGAAATTGGTTATTTCTTCATGTATAATGATCAACTCGATACTCCCTAGCCCCCAACAGCCTTTTTTTTCATAACACTTTAACCAGAGTGACGGGAGAGCGGCATTTCAGAAAACGTGCTTATCTCGGCGAGAAAAAGCGATTTCGGCAATAAAATTTAAAACGCGTGTAAAACATAAACCAAACGATGAAATTGGTTATTTCTTCATGTATAATGATCAACTCGATACTCCCTAGCCCCCAACAGCCTTTTTTTTCATAACACTTTAACCAGAGTGACGGGAGAGCGGCATTTCAGAAAACGTGCTTATCTCGGCGAGAAAAAGCGATTTCGGCAATAAAATTTAAAACGCGTGTAAAACATAAACCAAACGATGAAATTGGTTATTTCTTCATGTATAATGATCAACTCGATACTCCCTAGCCCCCAACAGCCTTTTTTTTCATAACACTTTAACCAGAGTGACGGGAGAGCGGCATTTCAGAAAACGTGCTTATCTCGGCGAGAAAAAGCGATTTCGGCAATAAAATTTAAAACGCGTGTAAAACATAAACCAAACGATGAAATTGGTTATTTCTTCATGTATAATGATCAACTCGATACTCCCTAGCCCCCAACAGCCTTTTTTTTCATAACACTTTAACCAGAGTGACGGGAGAGCGGCATTTCAGAAAACGTGCTTATCTCGGCGAGAAAAAGCGATTTCGGCAATAAAATTTAAAACGCGTGTAAAACATAAACCAAACGATGAAATTGGTTATTTCTTCATGTATAATGATCAACTCGATACTCCCTAGCCCCCAACAGCCTTTTTTTTCATAACACTTTAACCAGAGTGACGGGAGAGCGGCATTTCAGAAAACGTGCTTATCTCGGCGAGAAAAAGCGATTTCGGCAATAAAATTTAAAACGCGTGTAAAACATAAACCAAACGATGAAATTGGTTATTTCTTCATGTATAATGATCAACTCGATACTCCCTAGCCCCCAACAGCCTTTTTTTTCATAACACTTTAACCAGAGTGACGGGAGAGCGGCATTTCAGAAAACGTGCTTATCTCGGCGAGAAAAAGCGATTTCGGCAATAAAATTTAAAACGCGTGTAAAACATAAACCAAACGATGAAATTGGTTATTTCTTCATGTATAATGATCAACTCGATACTCCCTAGCCCCCAACAGCCTTTTTTTTCATAACACTTTAACCAGAGTGACGGGAGAGCGGCATTTCAGAAAACGTGCTTATCTCGGCGAGAAAAAGCGATTTCGGCAATAAAATTTAAAACGCGTGTAAAACATAAACCAAACGATGAAATTGGTTATTTCTTCATGTATAATGATCAACTCGATACTCCCTAGCCCCCAACAGCCTTTTTTTTCATAACACTTTAACCAGAGTGACGGGAGAGCGGCATTTCAGAAAACGTGCTTATCTCGGCGAGAAAAAGCGATTTCGGCAATAAAATTTAAAACGCGTGTAAAACATAAACCAAACGATGAAATTGGTTATTTCTTCATGTATAATGATCAACTCGATACTCCCTAGCCCCCAACAGCCTTTTTTTTCATAACACTTTAACCAGAGTGACGGGAGAGCGGCATTTCAGAAAACGTGCTTATCTCGGCGAGAAAAAGCGATTTCGGCAATAAAATTTAAAACGCGTGTAAAACATAAACCAAACGATGAAATTGGTTATTTCTTCATGTATAATGATCAACTCGATACTCCCTAGCCCCCAACAGCCTTTTTTTTCATAACACTTTAACCAGAGTGACGGGAGAGCGGCATTTCAGAAAACGTGCTTATCTCGGCGAGAAAAAGCGATTTCGGCAATAAAATTTAAAACGCGTGTAAAACATAAACCAAACGATGAAATTGGTTATTTCTTCATGTATAATGATCAACTCGATACTCCCTAGCCCCCAACAGCCTTTTTTTTCATAACACTTTAACCAGAGTGACGGGAGAGCGGCATTTCAGAAAACGTGCTTATCTCGGCGAGAAAAAGCGATTTCGGCAATAAAATTTAAAACGCGTGTAAAACATAAACCAAACGATGAAATTGGTTATTTCTTCATGTATAATGATCAACTCGATACTCCCTAGCCCCCAACAGCCTTTTTTTTCATAACACTTTAACCAGAGTGACGGGAGAGCGGCATTTCAGAAAACGTGCTTATCTCGGCGAGAAAAAGCGATTTCGGCAATAAAATTTAAAACGCGTGTAAAACATAAACCAAACGATGAAATTGGTTATTTCTTCATGTATAATGATCAACTCGATACTCCCTAGCCCCCAACAGCCTTTTTTTTCATAACACTTTAACCAGAGTGACGGGAGAGCGGCATTTCAGAAAACGTGCTTATCTCGGCGAGAAAAAGCGATTTCGGCAATAAAATTTAAAACGCGTGTAAAACATAAACCAAACGATGAAATTGGTTATTTCTTCATGTATAATGATCAACTCGATACTCCCTAGCCCCCAACAGCCTTTTTTTTCATAACACTTTAACCAGAGTGACGGGAGAGCGGCATTTCAGAAAACGTGCTTATCTCGGCGAGAAAAAGCGATTTCGGCAATAAAATTTAAAACGCGTGTAAAACATAAACCAAACGATGAAATTGGTTATTTCTTCATGTATAATGATCAACTCGATACTCCCTAGCCCCCAACAGCCTTTTTTTTCATAACACTTTAACCAGAGTGACGGGAGAGCGGCATTTCAGAAAACGTGCTTATCTCGGCGAGAAAAAGCGATTTCGGCAATAAAATTTAAAACGCGTGTAAAACATAAACCAAACGATGAAATTGGTTATTTCTTCATGTATAATGATCAACTCGATACTCCCTAGCCCCCAACAGCCTTTTTTTTCATAACACTTTAACCAGAGTGACGGGAGAGCGGCATTTCAGAAAACGTGCTTATCTCGGCGAGAAAAAGCGATTTCGGCAATAAAATTTAAAACGCGTGTAAAACATAAACCAAACGATGAAATTGGTTATTTCTTCATGTATAATGATCAACTCGATACTCCCTAGCCCCCAACAGCCTTTTTTTTCATAACACTTTAACCAGAGTGACGGGAGAGCGGCATTTCAGAAAACGTGCTTATCTCGGCGAGAAAAAGCGATTTCGGCAATACAATTTAAAACGCGTGTAAAACATAAACCAAACGATGAAATTGGTTATTTCTTCATGTATATTGATCAACTCGAGTCGAGCTCCAGGGAGAGAGGCTGATTTTTCGCTTTTTGAGGCCGACCGACGAACCGGCGCGGGGCGGACTCAAAAGCCCGCAGAGCCGTAGGCACTTAGAAAAGTTTCGCCTTTGGCTGTGAGCTCCAGGGGAGAGGCTGGTTTTGCGTTATTTTAGGCCGGCTGGAGAACCGGCGCGGGTCGGACGCACAATCCCCGCAGAGCCGTGGGCACTTAGAAAATTTTTGCCAAGTTGGCTCTGAGCGCCTGGTACCTAATATGGAAGTATAGAGGCCGACTTTCGGGCAAGATCACGCCGCGTTAGGCTTCCAGGACCCCGGCTAAGCAATTTTACCGGGCCGCCCGGTTCTTTTTTTGAACCAGCCCGGTTCTTTTTACACTTCCAGCTGGAGCTCAGCAGCGGCTTTTTGCGCAAGATCACGCCGGGTTAGGCTTCCAGGACCTCGGCTAAGTAATTCTACCGGGCCGCCCGGTTCTTTTTTTGAACCAGCCCGGTTCTTTTTACACTTCCAGCTGGAGCTCACGAGCGGAATTTTGGACAAGATCACGCCGTGTTAGGCTTCCAGAGCCCCGGCTAAGCAATTTTACCGGCCCGCCCGGTTCTTTTTTTTAACCAGCCCGGTTCTTTTTACACTTCCAGCTGGAGCTCAGCAGCGGGTTTTTGGACAAGATCACGCCGTGTTAGGCTTCCAGAGCCCCGGCTAAGCAATTTTACAGGGTCGCCCGGTTCTTTTTTTTAACCAGCCCGGTTTTTTTTACACTTCCAGCTGGAGCTCAGCAGCGGCTTTTTGCACAGTATCACGCCGGGTTAGGCTTCCAGAGCCCCGGCTAAGCAATTTTACCGGGGCCGCCCGGTTCTTTTTTTTAACCAGCCCGGTTCTTTTTACACTTCCAGCTGGAGCTCAGCAGCGGCTTTTTGGACAAGATCACGCCGTGTTAGGCTTCCAGAGCCCCGGCTAAGCAATTTTACCGGGTCGCCCGGTTCTTTTTTTTAACCTGCCCGGTTCTTTTTACACTTCCAGCTAGAGCTCAGCAGCGGCTTTTTGGACAAGATCACGCCGTGATAGGCTTCCAGAGCCCCGGCTAAGCAATTTTACCGGGTCGCCCGGTTCTTTTTTTAACCAGCCCGGTTCTTTTTACACTTCCAGCTGGAGCTCAGCATCGTGTAAAACATAAACCAAACGATGAAATTGGTTATTTCTTCATGTATAATGATCAACTCGATACTCCCTAGCCCCCAACAGCCTTTTCTTTTCATAACACTTTAACCAGAGTGACGGGAGAGCGGCATTTCAGAAAACGTGCTTATCTCGGCGAGAAAAAGCGATTTCGGCAATAAAATTTAAAACGCGTGTAAAACATAAACCAACGATGAAATTGGTTATTTCTTCATGTATAATGATCAACTCGATACTCCCTAGCCCCCAAGCCTTTTTTTTCATAACACTTTAACCAGAGTGACGGGAGAGCGGCATTTCAGAAACGTGCTTATCTCGGCGAGAAAAAGCGATTTCGGCAATAAAATTTAAAACGCGTGTAAAACATAAACCAAACGATGAAATTGGTTATTTCTTCATGTATAATGATCAACTCGATACTCCCTAGCCCCCAACAGCCTTTTTTTTCATAACACTTTAACCAGAGTGACGGGAGAGCGGCATTTCAGAAAACGTGCTTATCTCGGCGAGAAAAAGCGATTTCGGCAATAAAATTTAAAACGCGTGTAAAACATAAACCAAACGATGAAATTGGTTATTTCTTCATGTATAATGATCAACTCGATACTCCCTAGCCCCCAACAGCCTTTTTATTCATAACACTTTAACCAGAGTGACGGGAGAGCGGCATTTCAGAAAACGTGCTTATCTCGGCGAGAAAAAGCGATTTCGGCAATAAAATTTAAAACGCGTGTAAAACATAAACCAAACGATGAAATTGGTTATTTCTTCATGTATAATGATCAACTCGATACTCCCTAGCCCCCAACAGCCTTTTTTTTTCATAACACTTTAACCAGAGTGACGGGAGAGCGGCATTTCAGAAAACGTGCTTATCTCGGCGAGAAAAAGCGATTTCGGCAATAAAATTTAAACGCGTGTAAAACATAAACCAAACGATGAAATTGGTTATTTCTTCATGTATAATGATCAACTCGATACTCCCTAGCCCCCAACAGCCTTTTTTTTCATAACACTTTAACCAGAGTGACGGGAGGGAGAGCGGCATTTCAGAAAACGTGCTTTATCTCGGCGAGGAAAAAGCGATTTCGGCAATAAAATTTAAAACGCGTGTAAAACATAAACCAAAACGATGAAATTGGTTATTTCTTCATGTATAATGATCGAACTCGATACTCCTAGCCCCCAACAGCCTTTTTTTTTCATAACACTTTAACCAGAGTGACGGGAGAGCGGCATTTCAGAAAACGTGGCTTATCTCGGCGAGAAAAAGCGATTTCGGCAATAAAATTTAAAACGCGTGTAAAACATAAACCAAACGATGAATTGGTTATTTCTCATGTATAATGATCAACTCGATACTCCCTAGCCCCCAACAGCCTTTTTTTTCATAACACTTTAACCAGAGTGACGGGAGAGCGGCATTTCAGAAAACGTGCTTATCTCGGCGAGAAAAGCGATTTCGGCAATAACATTTAAAACGCGTGTAAAACATAAACCAAACGATGAAATTGGTTATTTCTTCATGTATAATGATCAACTCGATACTCCCTAGCCCCCAACAGCCTCTTTTTTCATAACACTTTAACCAGAGTGACGGGAGAGCGGCATTTCAGAAAACGTGCTTATCTCGGCGAGAAAAAGCGATTTCGGCAATAACATTTAAAACGCGTGTAAAACATAAACCAAACGATGAAATTGGTTATTTCTTCATGTATAATGATCAACTCGATACTCCCTAGCCCCCAACAGCCTTTTTTTTCATAACACTTTAACCAGAGTGACGGGAGAGCGGCATTTCAGAAAACGTGCTTATCTCGGCGAGAAAAAGCGATTTCGGCAATAAATTTAAACGCGTGTAAACATAAACCAAACGATGAAATTGGTTATTTCTTCATGTATATGATCAACTCGATACTCCCTAGCCCCCAACAGCCTTTTTTTCATAACACTTTAACCAGAGTGACGGGAGAGCGGCATTTCAGAAAACGTGCTTATCTCGGCGAGAAAAAGCGATTTCGGCAATAAAATTTAAAACGCGTGTCAACATAAACCAAACGATGAAATTGGTTATTTCTTCATGTATAATGATCAACTCGATACTCCCTAGCCCCCAACAGCCTTTTTTTTCATAACACTTTAACCAGAGTGACGGGAGAGCGGCATTTCAGAAAACGTGCTTATCTCGGCGAGAAAAAGCGATTTCGGCAATAAAATTTAAAACCGCGTGTAAAACATAAACCAAACGATGAAATTGGTTATTTCTTCATGTATAATGATCAACTCGATACTCCCTAGCCCCCAACAGCCTTTTTTTTCATAACACTTTAACCAGAGTGACGGAGAGAGCGGCATTTCAGAAAACGTGCTTATCTCGGCGAGAAAAAGCGATTTCGGCAATAAAATTTAAAACGCGTGTAAAACATAAACCAAACGATGAAATTGGTTATTTCTTCATGTATAATGATCAACTCGATACTCCCTAGCCCCCAACAGCCTTTTTTTTCATAACACTTTAACCAGAGTGACGGGAGAGCGGCATTTCAGAAAACGTGCTTATCTCGGCGAGAAAAAGCGATTTCGGCAATAAAATTTAAAACGCGTGTAAAACATAAACCAAACGATGAAATTGGTTATTTCTTCATGTATAATGATCAACTCGATACTCCCTAGCCCCCAACAGCCTTTTTTTTCATAACACTTTAACCAGAGTGACGGGAGAGCGGCATTTCAGAAAACGTGCTTATCTCGGCGAGAAAAAGCGATTTCGGCAATAAAATTTAAAACGCGTGTAAAACATAAACCAAACGATGAAATTGGTTATTTCTTCATGTATAATGATCAACTCGATACTCCCTAGCCCCCAACAGCCTTTTTTTCATAACACTTTAACCAGAGTGACGGAGAGCGGCATTTCAGAAAACGTGCTTATCTCGGCGAGAAAAAGCGATTTCGGCAATACAATTTAAACGCGTGTAAAACATAAACCAAACGATGAAATTGGTTATTTCTTCATGTATAATGATCAACTCGATACTCCCTAGCCCCCAACAGCCTTTTTTTTCATAACACTTTAACCAGAGTGACGGGAGAGCGGCATTTCAGAAAACGTG
The DNA here is from genome assembly GCF_054491065.1 of Syngnathus leptorhynchus. Taxonomy (NCBI): domain Eukaryota; kingdom Metazoa; phylum Chordata; class Actinopteri; order Syngnathiformes; family Syngnathidae; genus Syngnathus; species Syngnathus leptorhynchus. The sequence goes on from NW_028232037.1 coordinate 27,273, forward strand.
CTTATCTCGGCGAGAAAAAGCGATTTCGGCAATAAATTTAAAACGCGTGTAAAACATAAACCAAACGATGAAATTGGTTATTTCTTCATGTATAATGATCAACTCGATACTCCCTAGCCCCCAACAGCCTTTTTTTTCATAACACTTTAACCAGAGTGACGGAGAGCGGCATTTCAGAAAACGTGCTTATCTCGGCGAGAAAAAGCGATTTCGGCAATAAAATTTAAAACGCGTGTAAAACATAAACCAAACGATGAAATTGGTTATTTCTTCATGTATAATGATCAACTCGATACTCCCTAGCCCCAACAGCCTTTTTTTTCATAACACTTTAACCAGAGTGACGGGAGAGCGGCATTTCAGAAAACGTGCTTATCTCGGCGAGAAAAAGCGATTTCGGCAATAAAATTTAAAACGCGTGTAAAACATAAACCAAACGATGAAATTGGTTATTTCTTCATGTATAATGATCAACTCGATACTCCCTAGCCCCCAACAGCCTTTTTTTTCATAACACTTTAACCAGAGTGACGGGAGAGCGGCATTTCAGAAACGTGCTTATCTCGGCGAGAAAAGCGATTTCGGCAATAAAATTTAAAACGCGTGGTAAAACATAAACCAAACGATGAAATTGGTTATTTCTTCATGTATAATGATCAACTCGATACTCCCTAGCCCCCAACAGCCTTTTTTTTCATAACACTTTAACCAGAGTGACGGAGAGCGGCATTTCAGAAAACGTGCTTATCTCGGCGAGAAAAAGCGATTTCGGCAATAAAATTTAAAACGCGTGTAAAACATAAACCAAACGATGAAATTGGTTATTTCTTCATGTATAATGATCAACTCGATACTCCCTAGCCCCCAACAGCCTTTTTTTTCATAACACTTTAACCAGAGTGACGGGAGAGCGGCATTCAGAAACGTGCTTATCTCGGCGAGAAAAAGCGATTTCGGCAATAAAATTTAAAACGCGTGTAAAACATAAACCAAACGATGAAATTGGTTATTTCTTCATGTATAATGATCAACTCGATACTCCCTAGCCCCCAACAGCCTTTTTTTTCATAACACTTTAACCAGAGTGACGGGAGAGCGGCATTTCAGAAAACGTGCTTATCTCGGCGAGAAAAAGCGATTTCGGCAATAAAATTTAAAACGCGTGTAAAACATAAACCAAACGATGAAATTGGTTATTTCTTCATGTATAATGATCAACTCGATACTCCCTAGCCCCCAACAGCCTTTTTTTTCATAACACTTTAACCAGAGTGACGGAGAGCGGCATTTCAGAAAACGTGCTTATCTCGGCGAGAAAAAGCGATTTCGGCAATAAAATTTAAAACGCGTGTAAAACATAAACCAAACGATGAAATTGGTTATTTCTTCATGTATAATGATCAACTCGATACTCCCTAGCCCCCAACAGCCTTTTTTTCATAACACTTTAACCAGAGTGACGGGAGAGCGGCATTTCAGAAAACGTGCTTATCTCGGCGAGAAAAGCGATTTCGGCAATAAAATTTAAAACGCGTGTAAAACATAAACCAAACGATGAAATTGGTTATTTCTTCATGTATAATGATCAACTCGATACTCCCTAGCCCCCAACAGCCTTTTTTTTCATAACACTTAACCAGAGTGACGGGAGAGCGGCATTTCAGAAAACGTGCTTATCTCGGCGAGAAAAAGCGATTTCGGCAATAAAATTTAAAACGCGTGGTAAAACATAAACCAAACGATGAAATTGGTTATTTCTTCATGTATAATGATCAACTCGATACTCCCTAGCCCCCAACAGCCTTTTTTTTCATAACACTTTAACCAGAGTGACGGAGAGCGCATTTCAGAAAACGTGCTTATCTCGGCGAGAAAAAGCGATTTCGGCAATAAAATTTAAAACGCGTGTAAAACATAAACCAAACGATGAAATTGGTTATTTCTTCATGTATAATGATCAACTCGGATACTCCCTAGCCCCCAACAGCCTTTTTTTTCATAACACTTTAACCAGAGTGACGGGAGAGCGGCATTTCAGAAAACGTGCTTATCTCGGCGAGAAAAAGCGATTTCGGCAATAAAATTTAAAACGCGTGTAAAACATAAACCAAACGATGAAATTGGTTATTTCTTCATGTATAATGATCAACTCGATACTCCCTAGCCCCCAACAGCCTTTTTTTTCATAACACTTTAACCAGAGTGACGGGAGAGCGGCATTTCAGAAAACGTGCTTATCTCGGCGAGAAAAAGCGATTTCGGCAATAAAATTTAAAACGCGTGTAAAACATAAACCAAACGATGAAATTGGTTATTTCTTCATGTATAATGATCAACTCGATACTCCCTAGCCCCCAACAGCCTTTTTTTTCATAACACTTTAACCAGAGTGACGGGAGAGCGGCATTTCAGAAAACGTGCTTATCTCGGCGAGAAAAAGCGATTTCGGCAATAAAATTTAAAACGCGTGTAAAACATAAACCAAACGATGAAATTGGTTATTTCTTCATGTATAATGATCAACTCGATACTCCCTAGCCCCCAACAGCCTTTTTTTTCATAACACTTTAACCAGAGTGACGGGAGAGCGGCATTTCAGAAAACGTGCTTATCTCGGCGAGAAAAAGCGATTTCGGCAATAAAATTTAAAACGCGTGTAAAACATAAACCAAACGATGAAATTGGTTATTTCTTCATGTATAATGATCAACTCGATACTCCCTAGCCCCCAACAGCCTTTTTTTTCATAACACTTTAACCAGAGTGACGGGAGAGCGGCATTTCAGAAAACGTGCTTATCTCGGCGAGAAAAAGCGATTTCGGCAATAAAATTTAAAACGCGTGTAAAACATAAACCAAACGATGAAATTGGTTATTTCTTCATGTATAATGATCAACTCGATACTCCCTAGCCCCCAACAGCCTTTTTTTTCATAACACTTTAACCAGAGTGACGGGAGAGCGGCATTTCAGAAAACGTGCTTATCTCGGCGAGAAAAAGCGATTTCGGCAATAAAATTTAAAACGCGTGTAAAACATAAACCAAACGATGAAATTGGTTATTTCTTCATGTATAATGATCAACTCGATACTCCCTAGCCCCCAACAGCCTTTTTTTTCATAACACTTTAACCAGAGTGACGGGAGAGCGGCATTTCAGAAAACGTGCTTATCTCGGCGAGAAAAAGCGATTTCGGCAATAAAATTTAAAACGCGTGTAAAACATAAACCAAACGATGAAATTGGTTATTTCTTCATGTATAATGATCAACTCGATACTCCCTAGCCCCCAACAGCCTTTTTTTTCATAACACTTTAACCAGAGTGACGGGAGAGCGGCATTTCAGAAAACGTGCTTATCTCGGCGAGAAAAAGCGATTTCGGCAATAAAATTTAAAACGCGTGTAAAACATAAACCAAACGATGAAATTGGTTATTTCTTCATGTATAATGATCAACTCGATACTCCCTAGCCCCCAACAGCCTTTTTTTTCATAACACTTTAACCAGAGTGACGGGAGAGCGGCATTTCAGAAAACGTGCTTATCTCGGCGAGAAAAAGCGATTTCGGCAATAAAATTTAAAACGCGTGTAAAACATAAACCAAACGATGAAATTGGTTATTTCTTCATGTATAATGATCAACTCGATACTCCCTAGCCCCCAACAGCCTTTTTTTTCATAACACTTTAACCAGAGTGACGGGAGAGCGGCATTTCAGAAAACGTGCTTATCTCGGCGAGAAAAAGCGATTTCGGCAATAAAATTTAAAACGCGTGTAAAACATAAACCAAACGATGAAATTGGTTATTTCTTCATGTATAATGATCAACTCGATACTCCCTAGCCCCCAACAGCCTTTTTTTTCATAACACTTTAACCAGAGTGACGGGAGAGCGGCATTTCAGAAAACGTGCTTATCTCGGCGAGAAAAAGCGATTTCGGCAATAAAATTTAAAACGCGTGTAAAACATAAACCAAACGATGAAATTGGTTATTTCTTCATGTATAATGATCAACTCGATACTCCCTAGCCCCCAACAGCCTTTTTTTTCATAACACTTTAACCAGAGTGACGGGAGAGCGGCATTTCAGAAAACGTGCTTATCTCGGCGAGAAAAAGCGATTTCGGCAATAAAATTTAAAACGCGTGTAAAACATAAACCAAACGATGAAATTGGTTATTTCTTCATGTATAATGATCAACTCGATACTCCCTAGCCCCCAACAGCCTTTTTTTTCATAACACTTTAACCAGAGTGACGGGAGAGCGGCATTTCAGAAAACGTGCTTATCTCGGCGAGAAAAAGCGATTTCGGCAATAAAATTTAAAACGCGTGTAAAACATAAACCAAACGATGAAATTGGTTATTTCTTCATGTATAATGATCAACTCGATACTCCCTAGCCCCCAACAGCCTTTTTTTTCATAACACTTTAACCAGAGTGACGGGAGAGCGGCATTTCAGAAAACGTGCTTATCTCGGCGAGAAAAAGCGATTTCGGCAATAAAATTTAAAACGCGTGTAAAACATAAACCAAACGATGAAATTGGTTATTTCTTCATGTATAATGATCAACTCGATACTCCCTAGCCCCCAACAGCCTTTTTTTTCATAACACTTTAACCAGAGTGACGGGAGAGCGGCATTTCAGAAAACGTGCTTATCTCGGCGAGAAAAAGCGATTTCGGCAATAAAATTTAAAACGCGTGTAAAACATAAACCAAACGATGAAATTGGTTATTTCTTCATGTATAATGATCAACTCGATACTCCCTAGCCCCCAACAGCCTTTTTTTTCATAACACTTTAACCAGAGTGACGGGAGAGCGACATTTCAGAAAACGTGCTTATCTCGGCGAGAAAAAGCGATTTCGGCAATAAAATTTAAAACGCGTGTAAAACATAAACCAAACGATGAAATTGGTTATTTCTTTATGTATAATGATCAACTCGATACTCCCTAGCCCCCAACAGCCTTTTTTTTCATAACACTTTAACCAGAGTGACGGGAGAGCGGCATTTCAGAAAACGTGCTTATCTCGGCGAGAAAAAGCGATTTCGGCAATAAAATTTAAAACGCGTGTAAAACATAAACCAAACGATGAAATTGGTTATTTCTTCATGTATAATGATCAACTCGATACTCCCTAGCCCCCAACAGCCTTTTTTTTCATAACACTTTAACCAGAGTGACGGGAGAGCGGCATTTCAGAAAACGTGCTTATCTCGGCGAGAAAAAGCGATTTCGGCAATAAAATTTAAAACGCGTGTAAAACATAAACCAAACGATGAAATTGGTTATTTCTTCATGTATAATGATCAACTCGATACTCCCTAGCCCCCAACAGCCTTTTTTTTCATAACACTTTAACCAGAGTGACGGGAGAGCGGCATTTCAGAAAACGTGCTTATCTCGGCGAGAAAAAGCGATTTCGGCAATAAAATTTAAAACGCGTGTAAAACATAAACCAAACGATGAAATTGGTTATTTCTTCATGTATAATGATCAACTCGATACTCCCTAGCCCCCAACAGCCTTTTTTTTCATAACACTTTAACCAGAGTGACGGGAGAGCGGCATTTCAGAAAACGTGCTTATCTCGGCGAGAAAAAGCGATTTCGGCAATAAAATTTAAAACGCGTGTAAAACATAAACCAAACGATGAAATTGGTTATTTCTTCATGTATAATGATCAACTCGATACTCCCTAGCCCCCAACAGCCTTTTTTTTCATAACACTTTAACCAGAGTGACGGGAGAGCGGCATTTCAGAAAACGTGCTTATCTCGGCGAGAAAAAGCGATTTCGGCAATAAAATTTAAAACGCGTGTAAAACATAAACCAAACGATGAAATTGGTTATTTCTTCATGTATAATGATCAACTCGAGTCGAGCTCCAGGGAGAGAGGCTGATTTTTCGCTTTTTGAGGCCGACCGACGAACCGGCGCGGGGCGGACTCTAAAGCCCGCAGAGCCGTAGGCACTTAGAAAAGTTTCGCCTTTGGCTGTGAGCTCCAGGGGGAGAGGCTGGTTTTGCGTTATTTTAGGCCGGCTGGAGAACCGGCGCGGGTCGGACGCACAATCCCCGCAGAGCCGTGGGCACTTAGAAAATTTTTGCCAAGTTGGCTCTGAGCGCCTGGTACCTAATATGGAAGTATAGAGGCCGACTTTCGGGCAAGATCACGCCGCGTTAGGCTTCCAGGACCCCGGCTAAGCAATTTTACCGGGCCGCCCGGTTCTTTTTTTGAACCAGCCCGGTTCTTTTTACACTTCCAGCTGGAGCTCAGCAGCGGCTTTTTGCGCAAGATCACGCCGGGTTAGGCTTCCAGGACCTCGGCTAAGCAATTCTACCGGGCCGCCCGGTTCTTTTTTTGAACCAGCCCGGTTCTTTTTACACTTCCAGCTGGAGCTCACGAGCGGCTTTTTGGACAAGATCACGCCGTGTTATGCTTCCAGAGCCCCGGCTAAGCAATTTTACCGGCCCGCCCGGTTCTTTTTTTTAACCAGCCCGGTTCTTTTTACACTTCCAGCTGGAGCTCAGCAGCGGGTTTTTGGACAAGATCACGCCGTGTTAGGCTTCCAGAGCCCCGGCTAAGCAATTTTACAGGGTCGCCCGGTTCATTTTTTTAACCAGCCCGTTTTTTTTTACACTTCCAGCTGGAGCTCAGCAGCGGCTTTTTGCACAGTATCACGCCGGGTTAGGCTTCCAGAGCCCCGGCTAAGCAATTTTACCGGGCCGCCCGGTTCTTTTTTTAACCAGCCCGGTTCTTTTTACACTTCCAGCTGGAGCTCAGCATCGTGTAAAACATAAACCAAACGATGAAATTGGTTATTTCTTCATGTATAATGATCAACTCGATACTCCCTAGCCCCCAACAGCCTTTTTTTTCATAACACTTTAACCAGAGTGACGGGAGAGCGGCATTTCAGAAAACGTGCTTATCTCGGCGAGAAAAAGCGATTTCGGCAATAAAATTTAAAACACGTAAAACATAAATCAAACGATGAAATTGGTTATTTCTTCATGTATAATGATCAACTCGATACTCCCTAGCCCCCAACAGCCTTTTTTTTCATAACACTTTAACCAGAGTGACGGGAGAGCGGCATTTCAGAAAACGTGCTTATCTCGGCGAGAAAAAGCGATTTCGGCAATCAAATTTAAAACGCGTGTAAAACATAAACCAAACGATGAAATTGGTTATTTTTTCATGTATGATGATCAACTCGATACTCCCTAGCCCCCAACAGCCTTTTTTTTCATAACACTTTAACCAGAGTGACGGAAGAGCGGCATTTCAGAAAACGTGCTTATCTCGGCGAGAAAAAGCGATTTCGGCAATAAAATTTAAAACGCGTGTAAAACATAAACCAAACGATGAAATTGGTTATTTCTTCATGTATAATGATCAACTCGATACTCCCTAGCCCCCAACAGCCTTTTTTTTCATAACACTTTAACCAGAGTGACGGGAGAGCGGCATTTCAGAAAACGTGCTTATGTCGGCGAGAAAAAGCGATTTCGGCAATAAAATTTAAAACGCGTGTAAAACATAAACCAAACGAGGAAATTGGTTATTTCTTCATGTATAATGATCAACTCGATACTCCCTAGCCCCCAACAGCCTTTTTTTTCATAACACTTTAACCAGAGTGACGGGAGAGCGGCATTTCAGAAAACGTGCTTATCTCGGCGAGAAAAAGCGATTTCGGCAATACAATTTAAAACGCGTGTAAAACATAAACCAAACGATGAAATTGGTTATTTCTTCATGTATAATGATCAACTCGATACTCCCTAGCCCCCAACAGCCTTTTTTTTCATGACACTTTAACCAGAGTGACGGGAGAGCGGCATTTCAGAAAACGTGCTTATCTCGGCGAGAAAAAGCGATTTCGGCAATAACATTTAAAACGCGTGTAAAACATAAACCAAACGATGAAATTGGTTATTTCTTCATGTATAATGATCAACTCGATACTCCCTAGCCCCCAACAGCCTTTTTTTTCATAACACTTTAACCAGAGTGACAGGAGAGCGGCATTTCAGAAAACGTGCTTATCTCGGCGAGAAAAAGCGATTTCGGCAATAAAATTTAAAACGCGTGTAAAACATAAACCAAACGATGAAATTGGTTATTTCTTCATGTATAATGATCAACTCGATACTCCCTAGCCCCCAACAGCCTTTTTTTTCATAACACTTTAACCAGAGTGACGGGAGAGCGGCATTTCAGAAAACGTGCTTATCTCGGCGAGAAAAAGCGATTTCGGCAATAAAATTTAAAACGCGTGTAAAACATAAACCAAACGATGAAATTGCTTATTTCTTCATGTATAATGATCAACTCGATACTCCCTAGCCCCCAACAGCCTTTTTTTTCATAACACTTTAACCAGAGTGACGGGAGAGCGGCATTTCAGAAAACGTGCTTATCTCGGCGAGAAAAAGCGATTTCGGCAATAAAATTTAAAACGCGTGTAAAACATAAACCAAACGATGAAATTGGTTATTTCTTCATGTATAATGATCAACTCGATACTCCCTAGCCCCCAACAGCCTTTTTTTTTCATAACACTTTAACCAGAGTGACGGGAGAGCGGCATTTCAGAAAACGTGCTTATCTCGGCGAGAAAAAGCGATTATGGCAATAAAATTTAAAATGCGTGTAAAACATAAACCAAACGATGAAATTGGTTATTTCTTCATGTATAATGATCAACTAGATACTCCCTAGCCCCCAACAGCCTTTTTTTTCATAACACTTTAACCAGAGTGGCGGGAGAGCGGCATTTCAGAAAACGTGCTTATCTCGGCGAGAAAAAGCGATTTCGGCAATAAAATTTAAAACGCGTGTAAAACATAAACCAAACGATGAAATTGGTTATTTCTTCATGTATAATGATCAACTCGATACTCCCTAGCCCCCAACAGCCTTTTTTTTCATAACACTTTAACCAGAGTGACGGGAGAGCGGCATTTCAGAAAACGTGCTTATCTCGGCGAGAAAAAGCGATTTCGGCAATAAAATTTAAAACGCGTGTAAAACATAAACCAAACGATGAAATTGGTTATTTCTTCATGTATAATGATCAACTCGATACTCCCTAGCCCCCAACAGCCTTTTTTTTCATAACACTTTAACCAGAGTGACGGGAGAGCGGCATTTCAGAAAACGTGCTTATCTCGGCGAGAAAAAGCGATTTCGGCAATAAAATTTAAAACGCGTGTAAAACATAAACCAAACGATGAAATTGGTTATTTCTTCATGTATAATGATCAACTCGATACTCCCTAGCCCCCAACAGCCTTTTTTTTCACAACACTTTAACCAGAGTGACGGGAGAGTGGCATTTCAGAAAACGTGCTTATCTCGGCGAGAAAAAGCGATTTCGGCAATAAAATTTAAAACGCGTGTAAAACATAAACCAAACGATGAAATTGGTTATTTCTTCATGTATAATGATCAACTCGATACTCCCTAGCCCCCAACAGCCTTTTTTTTCATAACACTTTAACCAGAGTGACGGGAGAGCGGCATTTCAGAAAACGTGCTTATCTCGGCGAGAAAAAGCGATTTCGGCAATAAAATTTAAAACGCGTGTAAAACATAAACCAAACGATGAAATTGGTTATTTCTTCATGTATAATGATCAACTCGATACTCCCTAGCCCCCAACAGCCTTTTTTTTCATAACACTTTAACCAGAGTGGCGGGAGAGCGGCATTTCAGAAAACGTGCTTATCTCGGCGAGAAAAAGCGATTTCGGCAATAAAATTTAAAACGCGTGTAAAACATAAACCAAACGATGAAATTGGTTATTTCTTCATGTATAATGATCAACTCGATACTCCCTAGCCCCCAACAGCCTTTTTTTTCATAACACTTTAACCAGAGTGACGGGAGAGCGGCATTTCAGAAAACGTGCTTATCTCGGCGAGAAAAAGCGATTTCGGCAATAAAATTTAAAACGCGTGTAAAACATAAACCAAACGATGAAATTGGTTCTTTCTTCATGTATAATGATCAACTCGATACTCCCTAGCCCCCAACAGCCTTTTTTTTCATAACACTTTAACCAGAGTGACGGGAGAGCGGCATTTCAGAAAACGTGCTTATCTCGGCGAGAAAAAGCGATTTCGGCAATAAAATTTAAAACGCGTGTAAAACATAAACCAAACGATGAAATTGGTTATTTCTTCATGTATAATGATCAACTCGATGCTCCCTAGCCCCCAACAGCCTTTTTTTTCATAACACTTTAACCAGAGTGACGGGAGAGCGGCATTTCAGAAAACGTGCTTATCTCGGCGAGAAAAAGCGATTTCGGCAATTAAATTTAAAACGCGTGTAAAACATAAACCAAACGATGAAATTGGTTATTTCTTCATGTATAATGATCAACTCGATACTCCCTAGCCCCCAACAGCCTTTTTTTTCATAACACTTTAACCAGAGTGACGGGAGAGCGGCCTTTCAGAAAACGTGCTTATCTCGGCGAGAAAAAGCGATTTCGGCAATAAAATTTAAAACGCGTGTAAAACATAAACCAAACGAAGAAATTGGTTATTTCTTCATGTATAATGATCAACTCGATACTCCCTAGCCCCCAACAGCCTTTTTTTTCATAACACTTTAACCAGAGTGACGGGAGAGCGGCATTTCAGAAAACGTGCTTATCTCGGCGAGAAAAAGCGATTTCGGCAATAAAATTTAAAACGCGTGTAAAACATAAACCAAACGATGAAATTGGTTATTTCTTCATGTATAATGATCAACTCGATACTCCCTAGCCCCCAACAGCCTTTTTTTTCATAACACTTTAACCAGAGTGACGGGAGAGCGGCATTTCAGAAAACGTGCTTATCTCGGCGAGAAAAAGCGATTTCGGCAATAAAATTTAAAACGCGTGTAAAACATAAACCAAACGATGAAATTGGTTATTTCTTCATGTATAATGATCAACTCGATACTCCCTAGCCCCCAACAGCCTTTTTTTTCATAACACTTTAACCAGAGTGACGGGAGAGCGGCATTTCAGAAAACGTGCTTATCTCGGCGAGAAAAAGCGATTTCGGCAATAACATTTAAAACGCGTGTAAAACATAAACCAAACGATGAAATTGGTTATTTCTTCATGTATAATGATCAACTCGAGTCGAGCTCCAGGGAGAGAGGCTGATTTTTCGCTTTTTGAGGCCGACCGACGAACCGGCGCGGGGCGGACTCTAAAGCCCGCAGAGCCGTAGGCACTTAGAAAAGTTTCGCCTTTGGCTGTGAGCTCCAGGGGGAGAGGCTGGTTTTGCGTTATTTTAGGCCGGCTGGAGAACCGGCGCGGGTCGGACGCACAATCCCCGCAGAGCCGTGGGCACTTAGAAATTTTTTGCCAAGTTGGCTCTGAGCGCCTGGTACCTAATATGGAAGTATAGAGGCCGACTTTCGGGCAAGATCACGCCGCGTTAGGCTTCCAGGACCCCGGCTAAGCAATTTTACCGGGCCGCCCGGTTCTTTTTTTGAACCAGCCCGGTTCTTTTTACACTTCCAGCTGGAGCTCAGCAGCGGCTTTTTGCGCAAGATCACGCCGGGTTAGGCTTCCAGGACCTCGGCTAAGCAATTCTACCGGGCCGCCCGGTTCTTTTTTTGAACCAGCCCGGTTCTTTTTACACTTCCAGCTGGAGCTCACGAGCGGCTTTTTGGACAAGATCACGCCGTGTTAGGCTTCCAGAGCCCCGGCTAAGCAATTTTACCGGCCCGCCCGGTTCTTTTTTTTAACCAGCCCGGTTCTTTTTACACTTCCAGCTGGAGCTCAGCAGCGGGTTTTTGGACAAGATCACGCCGTGTTAGGCTTCCAGAGCCCCGGCTAAGCAATTTTACAGGGTCGCCCGGTTCATTTTTTTAACCAGCCCGGTTTTTTTTACACTTCCAGCTGGAGCTCAGCAGCGGCTTTTTGCACAGTATCACGCCGGGTTAGGCTTCCAGAGCCCCGGCTAAGCAATTTTACCGGGCCGCCCGGTTCTTTTTTTAACCAGCCCGGTTCTTTTTACACTTCCAGCTGGAGCTCAGCATCGTGTAAAACATAAACCAAACGATGAAATTGGTTATTTCTTCATGTATAATGATCAACTCGATACTCCCTAGCCCCCAACAGCCTTTTTTTTCATAACACTTTAACCAGAGTGACGGGAGAGCGGCATTTCAGAAAACGTGCTTATCTCGGCGAGAAAAAGCGATTTCGGCAATAAAATTTAAAACACGTGTAAAACATAAATCAAACGATGAAATTGGTTATTTCTTCATGTATAATGATCAACTCGATACTCCCTAGCCCCCAACAGCCTTTTTTTTCATAACACTTTAACCAGAGTGACGGGAGAGCGGCATTTCAGAAAACGTGCTTATCTCGGCGAGAAAAAGCGATTTCGGCAATAAAATTTAAAACGCGTGTAAAACATAAACCAAACGATGAAATTGGTTATTTCTTCATGTATAATGATCAACTCGATACTCCCTAGCCCCCAACAGCCTTTTTTTTCATAACACTTTAACCAGAGTGACGGGAGAGCGGCATTTCAGAAAACGTGCTTATCTCGGCGAGAAAAAGCGATTTCGGCAATAAAATTTAAAACGCGTGTAAAACATAAACCAAACGATGAAATTGGTTATTTCTTCATGTATAATGATCAACTCGATACTCCCTAGCCCCCAACAGCCTTTTTTTTTCATAACACTTTAACCAGAGTGACGGGAGAGCGGCATTTCAGAAAACGTGCTTATCTCGGCGAGAAAAAGCGATTTCGGCAATAAAATTTAAAACGCGTGTAAAACATAAACCAAACGATGAAATTGCTTATTTCTTCATGTATAATGATCAACTCGATACTCCCTAGCCCCCAACAGCCTTTTTTTTCATAACACTTTAACCAGAGTGACGGGAGAGCGGCATTTCAGAAAACGTGCTTATCTCGGCGAGAAAAAGCGATTTCGGCAATAAAATTTAAAACGCGTGTAAAACATAAACCAAACGATGAAATTGGTTATTTCTTCATGTATAATGATCAACTCGATACTCCCTAGCCCCCAACAGCCTTTTTTTTTCATAACACTTTAACCAGAGTGACGGGAGAGCGGCATTTCAGAAAACGTGCTTATCTCGGCGAGAAAAAGCGATTTCGGCAATAAAATTTAAAATGCGTGTAAAACATAAACCAAACGATGAAATTGGTTATTTCTTCATGTATAATGATCAACTCGATACTCCCTAGCCCCCAACAGCCTTTTTTTTCATAACACTTTAACCAGAGTGGCGGGAGAGCGGCATTTCAGAAAACGTGCTTATCTCGGCGAGAAAAAGCGATTTCGGCAATAAAATTTAAAACGCGTGTAAAACATAAACCAAACGATGAAATTGGTTATTTCTTCATGTATAATGATCAACTCGATACTCCCTAGCCCCCAACAGCCTTTTTTTTCATAACACTTTAACCAGAGTGACGGGAGAGCCTCATTTCAGAAAACGTGCTTATCTCGGCGAGAAAAAGCGATTTCGGCAATAAAATTTAAAACGCGTGTAAAACATAAACCAAACGATGAAATTGGTTATTTCTTCATGTATAATGATCAACTCGATACTCCCTAGCCCCCAACAGCCTTTTTTTTCGTAACACTTTAACCAGAGTGACGGGAGAGTGGCATTTCAGAAAACGTGCTTATCTCGGCGAAAAAAAGCGATTTCGGCAATAAAATTTAAAACGCGTGTAAAACATAAACCAAACGATGAAATTGGTTATTTCTTCATGTATAATGATCAACTCGATACTCCCTAGCCCCCAACAGCCTTTTTTTTCATAACACTTTAACCAGAGTGACGGGAGAGCGGCATTTCAGAAAACGTGCTTATCTCGGCGGGAAAAAGCGATTTCGGCAATAAAATTTAAAACGCGTGTAAAACATAAACCAAACGATGAAATTGGTTATTTCTTCATGTATAATGATCAACTCGATACTCCCTAGCCCCCAACAGCCTTTTTTTTCATAACACTTTAACCAGAGTGACGGGAGAGCGGCATTTCAGAAAACGTGCTTATCTCGGCGAGAAAAAGCGATTTCGGCAATAAAATTTAAAACGCGTGTAAAACATAAACCAAACGATGAAATTGGTTATTTCTTCATGTATAATGATCAACTCGATACTCCCTAGCCCCCAACAGCCTTTTTTTTCATAACACTTTAACCAGAGTGACGGGAGAGCGGCATTTCAGAAAACGTGCTTATCTCGGCGAGAAAAAGCGATTTCGGCAATAAAATTTAAAACACGTGTAAAACATAAATCAAACGATGAAATTGGTTATTTCTTCATGTATAATGATCAACTCGATACTCCCTAGCCCCCAACAGCCTTTTTTTTCATAACACTTTAACCAGAGTGACGGGAGAGCGGCATTTCAGAAAACGTGCTTATCTCGGCGAGAAAAAGCGATTTCGGCAGTAAAATTTAAAACGCGTGTAAAACATAAACCAAACGATGAAATTGGTTATTTTTTCATGTATGATGATCAACTCGATACTCCCTAGCCCCCAACAGCCTTTTTTTTCATAACACTTTAACCAGAGTGACGGAAGAGCGGCATTTCAGAAAACGTGCTTATCTCGGCGAGAAAAAGCGATTTCGGCAATAAAATTTAAAACGCGTGTAAAACATAAACCAAACGATGAAATTGGTTATTTCTTCATGTATAATGATCAACTCGATACTCCCTAGCCCCCAACAGCCTTTTTTTTCATAACACTTTAACCAGAGTGACGGGAGAGCGGCATTTCAGAAAACGTGCTTATGTCGGCGAGAAAAAGCGATTTCGGCAATAAAATTTAAAACGCGTGTAAAACATAAACCAAACGATGAAATTGGTTATTTCTTCATGTATAATGATCAACTCGATACTCCCTAGCCCCCAACAGCCTTTTTTTTCATAACACTTTAACCAGAGTGACGGGAGAGCGGCATTTCAGAAAACGTGCTTATCTCGGCGAGAAAAAGCGATTTCGGCAATAAAATTTAAAACGCGTGTAAAACATAAACCAAACGATGAAATTGGTTATTTCTTCATGTATAATGATCAACTCGATACTCCCTAGCCCCCAACAGCCTTTTTTTTCATAACACTTTAACCAGAGTGACGGGAGAGCGGCATTTCAGAAAACGTGCTTATCTCGGCGAGAAAAAGCGATTTCGGCAATAAAATTTAAAACGCGTGTAAAACATAAACCAAACGATGAAATTGGTTATTTCTTCATGTATAATGATCAACTCGATACTCCCTAGCCCCCAACAGCCTTTTTTTTCATAACACTTTAACCAGAGTGACGGGAGAGCGGCATTTCAGAAAACGTGCTTATCTCGGCGAGAAAAAGCGATTTCGGCAATAAAATTTAAAACGCGTGTAAAACATAAACCAAACGATGAAATTGGTTATTTCTTCATGTATAATGATCAACTCGATACTCCCTAGCCCCCAACAGCCTTTTTTTTCATAACACTTTAACCAGAGTGACGGGAGAGTGGCATTTCAGAAAACGTGCTTACCTCGGCGAAAAAAAGCGATTTCGGCAATAAAATTTAAAACGCGTGTAAAACATAAACCAAACGATGAAATTGGTTATTTCTTCATGTATAATGATCAACTCGATACTCCCTAGCCCCCAACAGCCTTTTTTTTCATAACACTTTAACCAGAGTGACGGGAGAGCGGCATTTCAGAAAACCTGCTTATCTCGGCGAGAAAAAGCGATTTCGGCAATAAAATTTAAAACGCGTGTAAAACATAAACCAAACGATGAAATTGGTTATTTCTTCATGTATAATGATCAACTCGATACTCCCTAGCCCCCAACAGCCTTTTTTTTCATAACACTTTAACCAGAGTGACGGGAGAGCGGCATTTCAGAAAACGTGCTTATCTCGGCGAGAAAAAGCGATTTCGGCAATAAAATTTAAAACGCGTGTAAAACATAAACCAAACGATGAAATTGGTTCTTTCTTCATGTATAATGATCAACTCGATACTCCCTAGCCCCCAACAGCCTTTTTTTTCATAACACTTTAACCAGAGTGACGGGAGAGCGGCATTTCAGAAAACGTGCTTATCTCGGCGAGAAAAAGCGATTTCGGCAATAAAATTTAAAACGCGTGTAAAACATAAACCAAACGATGAAATTGGTTATTTCTTCATGTATAATGATCAACTCGATGCTCCCTAGCCCCCAACAGCCTTTTTTTTCATAACACTTTAACCAGAGTGACGGGAGAGCGGCATTTCAGAAAACGTGCTTATCTCGGCGAGAAAAAGCGATTTCGGCAATTAAATTTAAAACGCGTGTAAAACATAAACCAAACGATGAAATTGGTTATTTCTTCATGTATAATGATCAACTCGATACTCCCTAGCCCCCAACAGCCTTTTTTTTCATAACACTTTAACCAGAGTGACGGGAGAGCGGCCTTTCAGAAAACGTGCTTATCTCGGCGAGAAAAAGCGATTTCGGCAATAAAATTTAAAACGCGTGTAAAACATAAACCAAACGAAGAAATTGGTTATTTCTTCATGTATAATGATCAACTCGATACTCCCTAGCCCCCAACAGCCTTTTTTTTCATAACACTTTAACCAGAGTGACGGGAGAGCGGCATTTCAGAAAACGTGCTTATCTCGGCGAGAAAAAGCGATTTCGGCAATAAAATTTAAAACGCGTGTAAAACATAAACCAAACGATGAAATTGGTTATTTCTTCATGTATAATGATCAACTCGATACTCCCTAGCCCCCAACAGCCTTTTTTTTCATAACACTTTAACCAGAGTGACGGGAGAGCGGCATTTCAGAAAACGTGCTTATCTCGGCGAGAAAAAGCGATTTCGGCAATAAAATTTAAAACGCGTGTAAAACATAAACCAAACGATGAAATTGGTTATTTCTTCATGTATAATGATCAACTCGATACTCCCTAGCCCCCAACAGCCTTTTTTTTCATAACACTTTAACCAGAGTGACGGGAGAGCGGCATTTCAGAAAACGTGCTTATCTCGGCGAGAAAAAGCGATTTCGGCAATAACATTTAAAACGCGTGTAAAACATAAACCAAACGATGAAATTGGTTATTTCTTCATGTATAATGATCAACTCGAGTCGAGCTCCAGGGAGAGAGGCTGATTTTTCGCTTTTTGAGGCCGACCGACGAACCGGCGCGGGGCGGACTCTAAAGCCCGCAGAGCCGTAGGCACTTAGAAAAGTTTCGCCTTTGGCTGTGAGCTCCAGGGGGAGAGGCTGGTTTTGCGTTATTTTAGGCCGGCTGGAGAACCGGCGCGGGTCGGACGCACAATCCCCGCAGAGCCGTGGGCACTTAGAAATTTTTTGCCAAGTTGGCTCTGAGCGCCTGGTACCTAATATGGAAGTATAGAGGCCGACTTTCGGGCAAGATCACGCCGCGTTAGGCTTCCAGGACCCCGGCTAAGCAATTTTACCGGGCCGCCCGGTTCTTTTTTTGAACCAGCCCGGTTCTTTTTACACTTCCAGCTGGAGCTCAGCAGCGGCTTTTTGCGCAAGATCACGCCGGGTTAGGCTTCCAGGACCTCGGCTAAGCAATTCTACCGGGCCGCCCGGTTCTTTTTTTGAACCAGCCCGGTTCTTTTTACACTTCCAGCTGGAGCTCACGAGCGGCTTTTTGGACAAGATCACGCCGTGTTAGGCTTCCAGAGCCCCGGCTAAGCAATTTTACCGGCCCGCCCGGTTCTTTTTTTTAACCAGCCCGGTTCTTTTTACACTTCCAGCTGGAGCTCAGCAGCGGGTTTTTGGACAAGATCACGCCGTGTTAGGCTTCCAGAGCCCCGGCTAAGCAATTTTACAGGGTCGCCCGGTTCATTTTTTTAACCAGCCCGGTTTTTTTTACACTTCCAGCTGGAGCTCAGCAGCGGCTTTTTGCACAGTATCACGCCGGGTTAGGCTTCCAGAGCCCCGGCTAAGCAATTTTACCGGGCCGCCCGGTTCTTTTTTTAACCAGCCCGGTTCTTTTTACACTTCCAGCTGGAGCTCAGCATCGTGTAAAACATAAACCAAACGATGAAATTGGTTATTTCTTCATGTATAATGATCAACTCGATACTCCCTAGCCCCCAACAGCCTTTTTTTTCATAACACTTTAACCAGAGTGACGGGAGAGCGGCATTTCAGAAAACGTGCTTATCTCGGCGAGAAAAAGCGATTTCGGCAATAAAATTTAAAACACGTGTAAAACATAAATCAAACGATGAAATTGGTTATTTCTTCATGTATAATGATCAACTCGATACTCCCTAGCCCCCAACAGCCTTTTTTTTCATAACACTTTAACCAGAGTGACGGGAGAGCGGCATTTCAGAAAACGTGCTTATCTCGGCGAGAAAAAGCGATTTCGGCAATAAAATTTAAAACGCGTGTAAAACATAAACCAAACGATGAAATTGGTTATTTCTTCATGTATAATGATCAACTCGATACTCCCTAGCCCCCAACAGCCTTTTTTTTCATAACACTTTAACCAGAGTGACGGGAGAGCGGCATTTCAGAAAACGTGCTTATCTCGGCGAGAAAAAGCGATTTCGGCAATAAAATTTAAAACGCGTGTAAAACATAAACCAAACGATGAAATTGGTTATTTCTTCATGTATAATGATCAACTCGATACTCCCTAGCCCCCAACAGCCTTTTTTTTTCATAACACTTTAACCAGAGTGACGGGAGAGCGGCATTTCAGAAAACGTGCTTATCTCGGCGAGAAAAAGCGATTTCGGCAATAAAATTTAAAACGCGTGTAAAACATAAACCAAACGATGAAATTGCTTATTTCTTCATGTATAATGATCAACTCGATACTCCCTAGCCCCCAACAGCCTTTTTTTTCATAACACTTTAACCAGAGTGACGGGAGAGCGGCATTTCAGAAAACGTGCTTATCTCGGCGAGAAAAAGCGATTTCGGCAATAAAATTTAAAACGCGTGTAAAACATAAACCAAACGATGAAATTGGTTATTTCTTCATGTATAATGATCAACTCGATACTCCCTAGCCCCCAACAGCCTTTTTTTTTTCATAACACTTTAACCAGAGTGACGGGAGAGCGGCATTTCAGAAAACGTGCTTATCTCGGCGAGAAAAAGCGATTTCGGCAATAAAATTTAAAATGCGTGTAAAACATAAACCAAACGATGAAATTGGTTATTTCTTCATGTATAATGATCAACTCGATACTCCCTAGCCCCCAACAGCCTTTTTTTTCATAACACTTTAACCAGAGTGGCGGGAGAGCGGCATTTCAGAAAACGTGCTTATCTCGGCGAGAAAAAGCGATTTCGGCAATAAAATTTAAAACGCGTGTAAAACATAAACCAAACGATGAAATTGGTTATTTCTTCATGTATAATGATCAACTCGATACTCCCTAGCCCCCAACAGCCTTTTTTTTCATAACACTTTAACCAGAGTGACGGGAGAGCCTCATTTCAGAAAACGTGCTTATCTCGGCGAGAAAAAGCGATTTCGGCAATAAAATTTAAAACGCGTGTAAAACATAAACCAAACGATGAAATTGGTTATTTCTTCATGTATAATGATCAACTCGATACTCCCTAGCCCCCAACAGCCTTTTTTTTCGTAACACTTTAACCAGAGTGACGGGAGAGTGGCATTTCAGAAAACGTGCTTATCTCGGCGAAAAAAAGCGATTTCGGCAATAAAATTTAAAACGCGTGTAAAACATAAACCAAACGATGAAATTGGTTATTTCTTCATGTATAATGATCAACTCGATACTCCCTAGCCCCCAACAGCCTTTTTTTTCATAACACTTTAACCAGAGTGACGGGAGAGCGGCATTTCAGAAAACGTGCTTATCTCGGCGGGAAAAAGCGATTTCGGCAATAAAATTTAAAACGCGTGTAAAACATAAACCAAACGATGAAATTGGTTATTTCTTCATGTATAATGATCAACTCGATACTCCCTAGCCCCCAACAGCCTTTTTTTTCATAACACTTTAACCAGAGTGACGGGAGAGCGGCATTTCAGAAAACGTGCTTATCTCGGCGAGAAAAAGCGATTTCGGCAATAAAATTTAAAACGCGTGTAAAACATAAACCAAACGATGAAATTGGTTATTTCTTCATGTATAATGATCAACTCGATACTCCCTAGCCCCCAACAGCCTTTTTTTTCATAACACTTTAACCAGAGTGACGGGAGAGCGGCATTTCAGAAAACGTGCTTATCTCGGCGAGAAAAAGCGATTTCGGCAATAAAATTTAAAACACGTGTAAAACATAAATCAAACGATGAAATTGGTTATTTCTTCATGTATAATGATCAACTCGATACTCCCTAGCCCCCAACAGCCTTTTTTTTCATAACACTTTAACCAGAGTGACGGGAGAGCGGCATTTCAGAAAACGTGCTTATCTCGGCGAGAAAAAGCGATTTCGGCAGTAAAATTTAAAACGCGTGTAAAACATAAACCAAACGATGAAATTGGTTATTTTTTCATGTATGATGATCAACTCGATACTCCCTAGCCCCCAACAGCCTTTTTTTTCATAACACTTTAACCAGAGTGACGGAAGAGCGGCATTTCAGAAAACGTGCTTATCTCGGCGAGAAAAAGCGATTTCGGCAATAAAATTTAAAACGCGTGTAAAACATAAACCAAACGATGAAATTGGTTATTTCTTCATGTATAATGATCAACTCGATACTCCCTAGCCCCCAACAGCCTTTTTTTTCATAACACTTTAACCAGAGTGACGGGAGAGCGGCATTTCAGAAAACGTGCTTATGTCGGCGAGAAAAAGCGATTTCGGCAATAAAATTTAAAACGCGTGTAAAACATAAACCAAACGATGAAATTGGTTATTTCTTCATGTATAATGATCAACTCGATACTCCCTAGCCCCCAACAGCCTTTTTTTTCATAACACTTTAACCAGAGTGACGGGAGAGCGGCATTTCAGAAAACGTGCTTATCTCGGCGAGAAAAAGCGATTTCGGCAATAAAATTTAAAACGCGTGTAAAACATAAACCAAACGATGAAATTGGTTATTTCTTCATGTATAATGATCAACTCGATACTCCCTAGCCCCCAACAGCCTTTTTTTTCATAACACTTTAACCAGAGTGACGGGAGAGCGGCATTTCAGAAAACGTGCTTATCTCGGCGAGAAAAAGCGATTTCGGCAATAAAATTTAAAACGCGTGTAAAACATAAACCAAACGATGAAATTGGTTATTTCTTCATGTATAATGATCAACTCGATACTCCCTAGCCCCCAACAGCCTTTTTTTTCACAACACTTTAACCAGAGTGACGGGAGAGTGGGATTTCAGAAAACGTGCTTATCTCGGCGAGAAAAAGCGATTTCGGCAATAAAATTTAAAACGCGTGTAAAACATAAACCAAACGATGAAATTGGTTATTTCTTCATGTATAATGATCAACTCGATACTCCCTAGCCCCCAACAGCCTTTTTTTTCATAACACTTTAACCAGAGTGACGGGAGAGCGGCATTTCAGAAAACGTGCTTATCTCGGCGAGAAAAAGCGATTTCGGCAATAAAATTTAAAACGCGTGTAAAACATAAACCAAACGATGAAATTGGTTATTTCTTCATGTATAATGATCAACTCGATACTCCCTAGCCCCCAACAGCCTTTTTTTTCATAACACTTTAACCAGAGTGGCGGGAGAGCGGCATTTCAGAAAACGTGCTTATCTCGGCGAGAAAAAGCGATTTCGGCAATAAAATTTAAAACGCGTGTAAAACATAAACCAAACGATGAAATTGGTTATTTCTTCATGTATAATGATCAACTCGATACTCCCTAGCCCCCAACAGCCTTTTTTTTCATAACACTTTAACCAGAGTGACGGGAGAGCGGCATTTCAGAAAACGTGCTTATCTCGGCGAGAAAAAGCGATTTCGGCAATAAAATTTAAAACGCGTGTAAAACATAAACCAAACGATGAAATTGGTTATTTCTTCATGTATAATGATCAACTCGATACTCCCTAGCCCCCAACAGCCTTTTTTTTCATAACACTTTAACCAGAGTGACGGGAGAGCGGCATTTCAGAAAACGTGCTTATCTCGGCGAGAAAAAGCGATTTCGGCAATAAAATTTAAAACGCGTGTAAAACATAAACCAAACGATGAAATTGGTTATTTCTTCATGTATAATGATCAACTCGATACTCCCTAGCCCCCAACAGCCTTTTTTTTCATAACACTTTAACCAGAGTGACGGGAGAGCGGCATTTCAGAAAACGTGCTTATCTCGGCGAGAAAAAGCGATTTCGGCAATAAAATTTAAAACGCGTGTAAAACATAAACCAAACGATGAAATTGGTTATTTCTTCATGTATAATGATCAACTCGATACTCCCTAGCCCCCAACAGCCTTTTTTTTCGTAACACTTTAACCAGAGTGACGGGAGAGTGGCATTTCAGAAAACGTGCTTATCTCGGCGAAAAAAAGCGATTTCGGCAATAAAATTTAAAACGCGTGTAAAACATAAACCAAACGATGAAATTGGTTATTTCTTCATGTATAATGATCAACTCGATACTCCCTAGCCCCCAACAGCCTTTTTTTTCATAACACTTTAACCAGAGTGACGGGAGAGCGGCATTTCAGAAAACGTGCTTATCTCGGCGGGAAAAAGCGATTTCGGCAATAAAATTTAAAACGCGTGTAAAACATAAACCAAACGATGAAATTGGTTATTTCTTCATGTATAATGATCAACTCGATACTCCCTAGCCCCCAACAGCCTTTTTTTTCATAACACTTTAACCAGAGTGACGGGAGAGCGGCATTTCAGAAAACGTGCTTATCTCGGCGAGAAAAAGCGATTTCGGCAATAAAATTTAAAACGCGTGTAAAACATAAACCAAACGATGAAATTGGTTATTTCTTCATGTATAATGATCAACTCGATACTCCCTAGCCCCCAACAGCCTTTTTTTTCATAACACTTTAACCAGAGTGACGGGAGAGCGGCATTTCAGAAAACGTGCTTATCTCGGCGAGAAAAAGCGATTTCGGCAATAAAATTTAAAACGCGTGTAAAACATAAACCAAACGATGAAATTGGTTATTTCTTCATGTATAATGATCAACTCGATGCTCCCTAGCCCCCAACAGCCTTTTTTTTCATAACACTTTAACCAGAGTGACGGGAGAGCGGCATTTCAGAAAACGTGCTTATCTCGGCGAGAAAAAGCGATTTCGGCAATTAAATTTAAAACGCGTGTAAAACATAAACCAAACGATGAAATTGGTTATTTCTTCATGTATAATGATCAACTCGATACTCCCTAGCCCCCAACAGCCTTTTTTTTCATAACACTTTAACCAGAGTGACGGGAGAGCGGCATTTCAGAAAACGTGCTTATCTCGGCGAGAAAAAGCGATTTCGGCAATAAAATTTAAAACGCGTGTAAAACATAAACCAAACGAAGAAATTGGTTATTTCTTCATGTATAATGATCAACTCGATACTCCCTAGCCCCCAACAGCCTTTTTTTTTCATAACACTTTAACCAGAGTGACGGGAGAGCGGCATTTCAGAAAACGTGCTTATCTCGGCGAGAAAAAGCGATTTCGGCAATAAAATTTAAAACGCGTGTAAAACATAAACCAAACGATGAAATTGGTTATTTCTTCATGTATAATGATCAACTCGATACTCCCTAGCCCCCAACAGCCTTTTTTTTCATAACACTTTAACCAGAGTGACGGGAGAGCGGCATTTCAGAAAACGTGCTTATCTCGGCGAGAAAAAGCGATTTCGGCAATAAAATTTAAAACGCGTGTAAAACATAAACCAAACGATGAAATTGGTTATTTCTTCATGTATAATGATCAACTCGATACTCCCTAGCCCCCAACAGCCTTTTTTTTCATAACACTTTAACCAGAGTGACGGGAGAGCGGCATTTCAGAAAACGTGCTTATCTCGGCGAGAAAAAGCGATTTCGGCAATAAAATTTAAAACGCGTGTAAAACATAAACCAAACGATGAAATTGGTTATTTCTTCATGTATAATGATCCACTCGATACTCCCTAGCCCCCAACAGCCTTTTTTTTCATAACACTTTAACCAGAGTGACGGGAGAGCGGCATTTCAGAAAACGTGCTTATCTCGGCGAGAAAAAGCGATTTCGGCAATAAAATTTAAAACGCGTGTAAAACATAAACCAAACGATGAAATTGGTTATTTCTTCATGTATAATGATCAACTCGATACTCCCTAGCCCCCAACAGCCTTTTTTTTCATAACACTTTAACCAGAGTGACGGGAGAGCGGCATTTCAGAAAACGTGCTTATCTCGGCGAGAAAAAGCGATTTCGGCAATAAAATTTAAAACGCGTGTAAAACATAAACCAAACGATGAAATTGGTTATTTCTTCATGTATAATGATCAACTCGATACTCCCTAGCCCCCAACAGCCTTTTTTTTCATAACACTTTAACCAGAGTGACGGGAGAGCGGCATTTCAGAAAACGTGCTTATCTCGGCGAGAAAAAGCGATTTCGGCAATAAAATTTAAAACGCGTGTAAAACATAAACCAAACGATGAAATTGGTTATTTCTTCATGTATAATGATCAACTCGATACTCCCTAGCCCCCAACAGCCTTTTTTTTCATAACACTTTAACCAGAGTGACGGGAGAGCGGCATTTCAGAAAACGTGCTTATCTCGGCGAGAAAAAGCGATTTCGGCAATAAAATTTAAAACGCGTGTAAAACATAAACCAAACGATGAAATTGGTTATTTCTTCATGTATAATGATCAACTCGATACTCCCTAGCCCCCAACAGCCTTTTTTTTCATAACACTTTAACCAGAGTGACGGGAGAGCGGCATTTCAGAAAACGTGCTTATCTCGGCGAGAAAAAGCGATTTCGGCAATAAAATTTAAAACGCGTGTAAAACATAAACCAAACGATGAAATTGGTTATTTCTTCATGTATAATGATCAACTCGATACTCCCTAGCCCCCAACAGCCTTTTTTTTCATAACACTTTAACCAGAGTGACGGGAGAGCGGCATTTCAGAAAACGCGCTTATCTCGGCGAGAAAAAGCGATTTCGGCAATAAAATTTAAAACGCGTGTAAAACATAAACCAAACGATGAAATTGGTTATTTCTTCATGTATAATGATCAACTCGATACTCCCTAGCCCCCAACAGCCTTTTTTTTCATAACACTTTAACCAGAGTGACGGGAGAGCGGCATTTCAGAAAACGTGCTTATCTCGGCGAGAAAAAGCGATTTCGGCAATAAAATTTAAAACGCGTGTAAAACATAAACCAAACGATGAAATTGGTTATTTCTTCATGTATAATGATCAACTCGATACTCCCTAGCCCCCAACAGCCTTTTTTTTCATAACACTTTAACCAGAGTGACGGGAGAGCGGCATTTCAGAAAACGTGCTTATCTCGGCGAGAAAAAGCGATTTCGGCAATAAAATTTAAAACGCGTGTAAAACATAAACCAAACGATGAAATTGGTTATTTCTTCATGTATAATGATCAACTCGATACTCCCTAGCCCCCAACAGCCTTTTTTTTCATAACACTTTAACCAGAGTGACGGGAGAGCGGCATTTCAGAAAACGTGCTTATCTCGGCGAGAAAAAGCGATTTCGGCAATAAAATTTAAAACGCGTGTAAAACATAAACCAAACGATGAAATTGGTTATTTCTTCATGTATAATGATCAACTCGATACTCCCTAGCCCCCAACAGCCTTTTTTTTCATAACACTTTAACCAGAGTGACGGGAGAGCGGCATTTCAGAAAACGTGCTTATCTCGGCGAGAAAAAGCGATTTCGGCAATAAAATTTAAAACGCGTGTAAAACATAAACCAAACGATGAAATTGGTTATTTCTTCATGTATAATGATCAACTCGATACTCCCTAGCCCCCAACAGCCTTTTTTTTCATAACACTTTAACCAGAGTGACGGGAGAGCGGCATTTCAGAAAACGTGCTTATCTCGGCGAGAAAAAGCGATTTCGGCAATAAAATTTAAAACGCGTGTAAAACATAAACCAAACGATGAAATTGGTTATTTCTTCATGTATAATGATCAACTCGATACTCCCTAGCCCCCAACAGCCTTTTTTTTCATAACACTTTAACCAGAGTGACGGGAGAGCGGCATTTCAGAAAACGTGCTTATCTCGGCGAGAAAAAGCGATTTCGGCAATAAAATTTAAAACGCGTGTAAAACATAAACCAAACGATGAAATTGGTTATTTCTTCATATATAATGATCAACTCGATACTCCCTAGCCCCCAACAGCCTTTTTTTTCATAACACTTTAACCAGAGTGACGGGAGAGCGGCATTTCAGAAAACGTGCTTATCTCGGCGAGAAAAAGCGATTTCGGCAATAAAATTTAAAACGCGTGTAAAACATAAACCAAACGATGAAATTGGTTATTTCTTCATGTATAATGATCAACTCGATACTCCCTAGCCCCCAACAGCCTTTTTTTTCATAACACTTTAACCAGAGTGACGGGAGAGCGGCATTTCAGAAAACGTGCTTATCTCGGCGAGAAAAAGCGATTTCGGCAATAAAATTTAAAACGCGTGTAAAACATAAACCAAACGATGAAATTGGTTATTTCTTCATGTATAATGATCAACTCGATACTCCCTAGCCCCCAACAGCCTTTTTTTCATAACACTTTAACCAGAGTGACGGGAGAGCGGCATTTCAGAAAACGTGCTTATCTCGGCGAGAAAAAGCGATTTCGGCAATAAAATTTTGAACGCGTGTAAAACATAAACCAAACGATGAAATTGATTATTTCTTCATGTATAATGATCAACTCGATACTCCCTAGCCCCCAACAGCCTTTTTTTTCATAACACTTTAACCAGAGTGACGGGAGAGCGGCATTTCAGAAAACGTGCTTATCTCGGCGAGAAAAAGCGATTTCGGCAATAAAATTTAAAACGCGTGTAAAACATAAACCAAACGATGAAATTGGTTATTTCTTCATGTATAATGATCAACTCGATACTCCCTAGCCCCCAACAGCCTTTTTTTTCATAACACTTTAACCAGAGTGACGGGAGAGCGGCATTTCAGAAAACGTGCTTATCTCGGCGAGAAAAAGCGATTCCGGCAATAAAATTTAAAAAGCGTGTAAAACATAAACCAAACGATGAAATTGGTTATTTCTTCATGTATAATGATCAACTCGATACTCCCTAGCCCCCAACAGCCTTTTTTTTCATAACACTTTAACCAGAGTGACGGGAGAGCGGCATTTCAGAAAACGTGCTTATCTCGGCGAGAAAAAGCGATTTCGGCAATAAAATTTAAAACGCGTGTAAAACATAAACCAAACGATGAAATTGGTTATTTCTTCATGTATAATGATCAACTCGATACTCCCTAGCCCCCAACAGCCTTTTTTTTCATAACACTTTAACCAGAGTGACGGGAGAGCGGCATTTCAGAAAACGTGCTTATCTCGGCGAGAAAAAGCGATTTCGGCAATAAAATTTAAAACGCGTGTAAAACATAAACCAAACGATGAAATTGGTTATTTCTTTATGTATAATGATCAACTCGATACTCCCTAGCCCCCAACAGCCTTTTTTTTCATAACACTTTAACCAGAGTGACGGGAGAGCGGCATTTCAGAAAACGTGCTTATCTCGGCGAGAAAAAGCGATTTCGGCAATAAAATTTAAAACGCGTGTAAAACATAAACCAAACGATGAAATTGGTTATTTCTTTATGTATAATGATCAACTCGATACTCCCTAGCCCCCAACAGCCTTTTTTTTCATAACACTTTAACCAGAGTGACGGGAGAGCGGCATTTCAGAAAACGTGCTTATCTCGGCGAGAAAAAGCGATTTCGGCAATAAAATTTAAAACGCGTGTAAAACATAAACCAAACGATGAAATTGGTTATTTCTTCATGTATAATGATCAACTCGATACTCCTTAGCCCCCAACAGCCTTTTTTTTCATAACACTTTAACCAGAGTGACGGGAGAGCGGCATTTCAGAAAACGTGCTTATCTCGGCGAGAAAAAGCGATTTCGGCAATAAAATTTAAAACGCGTGTAAAACATAAACCAAACGATGAAATTGGTTATTTCTTCATGTATAATGATCAACTCGATACTCCCTAGCCCCCAACAGCCTTTTTTTTCATAACACTTTAACCAGAGTGACGGGAGAGCGGCATTTCAGAAAACGTGCTTATCTCGGCGAGAAAAAGCGATTTCGGCAATAAAATTTAAAACGCGTGTAAAACATAAACCAAACGATGAAATTGGTTATTTCTTCATGTATAATGATCAACTCGATACTCCCTAGCCCCCAACAGCCTTTTTTTTCATAACACTTTAACCAGAGTGACGGGAGAGCGGCATTTCAGAAAACGTGCTTATCTCGGCGAGAAAAAGCGATTTCGGCAATAAAATTTAAAACGCGTGTAAAACATAAACCAAACGATGAAATTGGTTATTTCTTCATGTATAATGATCAACTCGAGTCGAGCTCCAGGGAGAGAGGCTGATTTTTCGCTTTTTGAGGCCGACCGACGAACCGGCGCGGGGCGGACTCTAAAGCCCGCAGAGCCGAAGGCACTTAGAAAAGTTTTGCCTTTGGCTGTGAGCTCCAGGGGGAGAGGCTGGTTTTGCGTTATTTTAGGCCGGCTGGAGAACCGGCGCGGGTCGGACGCACAATCCCCGCAGAGCCGTGGGCACTTAGAAAATTTTTGCCAAGTTGGCTCTGAGCGCCTGGTACCTAATATGGAAGTATAGAGGCCGACTTTCGGGCAAGATCACGCCGCGTTAGGCTTCCAGGACCCCGGCTAAGCAATTTTACCGGGCCGCCCGGTTCTTTTTTTGAACCAGCCCGGTTCTTTTTACACTTCCAGCTGGAGCTCAGCAGCGGCTTTTTGCGCAAGATCACGCCGGGTTAGGCTTCCAGGACCTCGGCTAAGCAATTCTACCGGGCCGCCCGGTTCTTTTTTTGAACCAGCCCGGTTCTTTTTACACTTCCAGCTGGAGCTCACGAGCGGCTTTTTGGACAAGATCACGCCGTGTTAGGCTTCCAGAGCCCCGGCTAAGCAATTTTACCGGCCCGCCCGGTTCTTTTTTTTAACCAGCCCGGTTCTTTTTACACTTCCAGCTGGAGCTCAGCAGCGGGTTTTTGGACAAGATCACGCCGTGTTAGGCTTCCAGAGCCCCGGCTAAGCAATTTTACAGGGTCGCCCGTTTCATTTTTTTAACCAGCCCGGTTTTTTTTACACTTCCAGCTGGAGCTCAGCAGCGGCTTTTTGCACAGTATCACGCCGGGTTAGGCTTCCAGAGCCCCGGCTAAGCAATTTTACCGGGCCGCCCGGTTCTTTTTTTAACCAGCCCGGTTCTTTTTACACTTCCAGCTGGAGCTCAGCATCGTGTAAAACATAAACCAAACGATGAAATTGGTTATTTCTTCATGTATAATGATCAACTCGATACTCCCTAGCCCCCAACAGCCTTTTTTTTCATAACACTTTAACCAGAGTGACGGGAGAGCGGCATTTCAGAAAACGTGCTTATCTCGGCGAGAAAAAGCGATTTCGGCAATAAAATTTAAAACACGTGTAAAACATAAATCAAACGATGAAATTGGTTATTTCTTCATGTATAATGATCAACTCGATACTCCCTAGCCCCCAACAGCCTTTTTTTTCATAACACTTTAACCAGAGTGACGGGAGAGCGGCATTTCAGAAAACGTGCTTATCTCGGCGAGAAAAAGCGATTTCGGCAATAAAATTTAAAACGCGTGTAAAACATAAACCAAACGATGAAATTGGTTATTTTTTCATGTATGATGATCAACTCGATACTCCCTAGCCCCCAACAGCCTTTTTTTTCATAACACTTTAACCAGAGTGACGGAAGAGCGGCATTTCAGAAAACGTGCTTATCTCGGCGAGAAAAAGCGATTTCGGCAATAAAATTTAAAACGCGTGTAAAACATAAACCAAACGATGAAATTGGTTATTTCTTCATGTATAATGATCAACTCGATACTCCCTAGCCCCCAACAGCCTTTTTTTTCATAACACTTTAACCAGAGTGACGGGAGAGCGGCATTTCAGAAAACGTGCTTATGTCGGCGAGAAAAAGCGATTTCGGCAATAAAATTTAAAACGCGTGTAAAACATAAACCAAACGAGGAAATTGGTTATTTCTTCATGTATAATGATCAACTCGATACTCCCTAGCCCCCAACAGCCTTTTTTTTCATAACACTTTAACCAGAGTGACGGGAGAGCGGCATTTCAGAAAACGTGCTTATCTCGGCGAGAAAAAGCGATTTCGGCAATACAATTTAAAACGCGTGTAAAACATAAACCAAACGATGAAATTGGTTATTTCTTCATGTATAATGATCAACTCGATACTCCCTAGCCCCCAACAGCCTTTTTTTTCATGACACTTTAACCAGAGTGACGGGAGAGCGGCATTTCAGAAAACGTGCTTATCTCGGCGAGAAAAAGCGATTTCGGCAATAACATTTAAAACGCGTGTAAAACATAAACCAAACGATGAAATTGGTTATTTCTTCATGTATAATGATCAACTCGATACTCCCTAGCCCCCAACAGCCTTTTTTTTCATAACACTTTAACCAGAGTGACAGGAGAGCGGCATTTCAGAAAACGTGCTTATCTCGGCGAGAAAAAGCAATTTCGGCAATAAAATTTAAAACGCGTGTAAAACATAAACCAAACGATGAAATTGGTTATTTCTTCATGTATAATGATCAACTCGATACTCCCTAGCCCCCAACAGCCTTTTTTTTCATAACACTTTAACCAGAGTGACGGGAGAGCGGCATTTCAGAAAACGTGCTTATCTCGGCGAGAAAAAGCGATTTCGGCAATAAAATTTAAAACGCGTGTAAAACATAAACCAAACGATGAAATTGGTTATTTCTTCATGTATAATGATCAACTCGATACTCCCTAGCCCCCAACAGCCTTTTTTTTCATAACACTTTAACCAGAGTGACGGGAGAGCGGCATTTCAGAAAACGTGCTTATCTCGGCGAGAAAAAGCGATTTCGGCAATAAAATTTAAAACGCGTGTAAAACATAAACCAAACGATGAAATTGGTTATTTCTTCATGTATAATGATCAACTCGATACTCCCTAGCCCCCAACAGCCTTTTTTTTCATAACACTTTAACCAGAGTGACGGGAGAGCGGCATTTCAGAAAACGTGCTTATCTCGGCGAGAAAAAGCGATTTCGGCAATAAAATTTAAAACGCGTGTAAAACATAAACCAAACGATGAAATTGGTTATTTCTTCATGTATAATGATCAACTCGATACTCCCTAGCCCCCAACAGCCTTTTTTTTCATAACACTTTAACCAGAGTGACGGGAGAGCGGCATTTCAGAAAACGTGCTTATCTCGGCGAGAAAAAGCGATTTCGGCAATAAAATTTAAAACGCGTGTAAAACATAAACCAAACGATGAAATTGGTTATTTCTTCATGTATAATGATCAACTCGATACTCCCTAGCCCCCAACAGCCTTTTTTTTCATAACACTTTAACCAGAGTGACGGGAGGGCGGCATTTCAGAAAACGTGCTTATCTCGGCGAGAAAAAGCGATTTCGGCAATAAAATTTAAAACGCGTGTAAAACATAAACCAAACGATGAAATTGGTTATTTCTTCATGTATAATGATCAACTCGATACTCCCTAGCCCCCAACAGCCTTTTTTTTCATAACACTTTAACCAGAGTGACGGGAGAGCGGCATTTCAGAAAACGTGCTTATCTCGGCGAGAAAAAGCGATTTCGGCAATAAAATTTAAAACGCGTGTAAAACATAAACCAAACGATGAAATTGCTTATTTCTTCATGTATAATGATCAACTCGATACTCCCTAGCCCCCAACAGCCTTTTTTTCATAACACTTTAACCAGAGTGACGGGAGAGCGGCATTTCAGAAAACGTGCTTATCTCGGCGAGAAAAAGCGATTTCGGCAATAAAATTTAAAACGCGTGTAAAACATAAACCAAACGATGAAATTGGTTATTTCTTCATGTATAATGATCAACTCGATACTCCCTAGCCCCCAACAGCCTTTTTTTTCATAACACTTTAACCAGAGTGACGGGAGAGCGGCATTTCAGAAAACGTGCTTATCTCGGCGAGAAAAAGCGATTTCGGCAATAAAATTTAAAACGCGTGTAAAACATAAACCAAACGATGAAATTGGTTATTTCTTCATGTATAATGATCAACTCGATACTCCCTAGCCCCCAACAGCCTTTTTTTTCATAACACTTTAACCAGAGTGACGGGAGAGCGGCATTTCAGAAAACGTGCTTATCTCGGCGAGAAAAAGCGATTTCGGCAATAAAATTTAAAACGCGTGTAAAACATAAACCAAACGATGAAATTGGTTATTTCTTCATGTATAATGATCAACTCGATACTCCCTAGCCCCCAACAGCCTTTTTTTTCATAACACTTTAACCAGAGTGACGGGAGAGCGGCATTTCAGAAAACGTGCTTATCTCGGCGAGAAAAAGCGATTTCGGCAATAAAATTTAAAACGCGTGTAAAACATAAACCAAACGATGAAATTGGTTATTTCTTCATGTATAATGATCAACTCGATACTCCCTAGCCCCCAACAGCCTTTTTTTTCATAACACTTTAACCAGAGTGACGGGAGAGCGGCATTTCAGAAAACGTGCTTATCTCGGCGAGAAAAAGCGATTTCGGCAATAAAATTTAAAACGCGTGTAAAACATAAACGAAACGATGAAATTGGTTATTTCTTCATGTATAATGATCAACTCGATACTCCCTAGCCCCCAACAGCCTTTTTTTTCATAACACTTTAACCAGAGTGACGGGAGAGCGGCATTTCAGAAAACGTGCTTATCTCGGCGAGAAAAAGCGATTTCGGCAATAAAATTTAAAACGCGTGTAAAACATAAACCAAACGATGAAATTGGTTATTTCTTCATGTATAATGATCAACTCGATACTCCCTAGCCCCCAACAGCCTTTTTTTTCATAACACTTTAACCAGAGTGACGGGAGAGCGGCATTTCAGAAAACGTGCTTATCTCGGCGAGAAAAAGCGATTTCGGCAATAAAATTTAAAACGCGTGTAAAACATAAACCAAACGATGAAATTGGTTATTTCTTCATGTATAATGATCAACTCGATACTCCCTAGCCCCCAACAGCCTTTTTTTTCATAACACTTTAACCAGAGTGACGGGAGAGCGGCATTTCAGAAAACGTGCTTATCTCGGCGAGAAAAAGCGATTTCGGCAATAAAATTTAAAACGCGTGTAAAACATAAACCAAACGATGAAATTGGTTATTTCTTCATGTATAATGATCAACTCGATACTCCCTAGCCCCCAACAGCCTTTTTTTTCATAACACTTTAACCAGAGTGACGGGAGAGCGGCATTTCAGAAAACGTGCTTATCTCGGCGAGAAAAAGCGATTTCGGCAATAAAATTTAAAACGCGTGTAAAACATAAACCAAACGATGAAATTGGTTATTTCTTCATGTATAATGATCAACTCGATACTCCCTAGCCCCCAACAGCCTTTTTTTTCATAACACTTTAACCAGAGTGACGGGAGAGCGGCATTTCAGAAAACGTGCTTATCTCGGCGAGAAAAAGCGATTTCGGCAATAAAATTTAAAACGCGTGTAAAACATAAACCAAACGATGAAATTGGTTATTTCTTCATGTATAATGATCAACTCGATACTCCCTAGCCCCCAACAGCCTTTTTTTTCATAACACTTTAACCAGAGTGACGGGAGAGCGGCATTTCAGAAAACGTGCTTATCTCGGCGAGAAAAAGCGATTTCGGCAATAAAATTTAAAACGCGTGTAAAACATAAACCAAACGATGAAATTGGTTATTTCTTCATGTATAATGATCAACTCGATACTCCCTAGCCCCCAACAGCCTTTTTTTTCATAACACTTTAACCAGAGTGACGGGAGAGCGGCATTTCAGAAAACGTGCTTATCTCGGCGAGAAAAAGCGATTTCGGCAATAAAATTTAAAACGCGTGTAAAACATAAACCAAACGATGAAATTGGTTATTTCTTCATGTATAATGATCAACTCGATACTCCCTAGCCCCCAACAGCCTTTTTTTTCATAACACTTTAACCAGAGTGACGGGAGAGCGGCATTTCAGAAAACGTGCTTATCTCGGCGAGAAAAAGCGATTTCGGCAATAAAATTTAAAACGCGTGTAAAACATAAACCAAACGATGAAATTGGTTATTTCTTCATGTATAATGATCAACTCGATACTCCCTAGCCCCCAACAGCCTTTTTTTTCATAACACTTTAACCAGAGTGACGGGAGAGCGGCATTTCAGAAAACGTGCTTATCTCGGCGAGAAAAAGCGATTTCGGCAATAAAATTTAAAACGCGTGTAAAACATAAACCAAACGATGAAATTGGTTATTTCTTCATGTATAATGATCAACTCGATACTCCCTAGCCCCCAACAGCCTTTTTTTTCATAACACTTTAACCAGAGTGACGGGAGAGCGGCATTTCAGAAAACGTGCTTATCTCGGCGAGAAAAAGCGATTTCGGCAATAAAATTTAAAACGCGTGTAAAACATAAACCAAACGATGAAATTGGTTATTTCTTCATGTATAATGATCAACTCGATACTCCCTAGCCCCCAACAGCCTTTTTTTTCATAACACTTTAACCAGAGTGACGGGAGAGCGGCATTTCAGAAAACGTGCTTATCTCGGCGAGAAAAAGCGATTTCGGCAATAAAATTTAAAACGCGTGTAAAACATAAACCAAACGATGAAATTGGTTATTTCTTCATGTATAATGATCAACTCGATACTCCCTAGCCCCCAACAGCCTTTTTTTTCATAACACTTTAACCAGAGTGACGGGAGAGCGGCATTTCAGAAAACGTGCTTATCTCGGCGAGAAAAAGCGATTTCGGCAATAAAATTTAAAACGCGTGTAAAACATAAACCAAACGATGAAATTGGTTATTTCTTCATGTATAATGATCAACTCGATACTCCCTAGCCCCCAACAGCCTTTTTTTTCATAACACTTTAACCAGAGTGACGGGAGAGCGGCATTTCAGAAAACGTGCTTATCTCGGCGAGAAAAAGCGATTTCGGCAATAAAATTTAAAACGCGTGTAAAACATAAACCAAACGATGAAATTGGTTATTTCTTCATGTATAATGATCAACTCGATACTCCCTAGCCCCCAACAGCCTTTTTTTTCATAACACTTTAACCAGAGTGACGGGAGAGCGGCATTTCAGAAAACGTGCTTATCTCGGCGAGAAAAAGCGATTTCGGCAATAAAATTTAAAACGCGTGTAAAACATAAACCAAACGATGAAATTGGTTATTTCTTCATGTATAATGATCAACTCGATACTCCCTAGCCCCCAACAGCCTTTTTTTTCATAACACTTTAACCAGAGTGACGGGAGAGCGGCATTTCAGAAAACGTGCTTATCTCGGCGAGAAAAAGCGATTTCGGCAATAAAATTTAAAACGCGTGTAAAACATAAACCAAACGATGAAATTGGTTATTTCTTCATGTATAATGATCAACTCGATACTCCCTAGCCCCCAACAGCCTTTTTTTTCATAACACTTTAACCAGAGTGACGGGAGAGCGGCATTTCAGAAAACGTGCTTATCTCGGCGAGAAAAAGCGATTTCGGCAATAAAATTTAAAACGCGTGTAAAACATAAACCAAACGATGAAATTGGTTATTTCTTCATGTATAATGATCAACTCGATACTCCCTAGCCCCCAACAGCCTTTTTTTTCATAACACTTTAACCAGAGTGACGGGAGAGCGGCATTTCAGAAAACGTGCTTATCTCGGCGAGAAAAAGCGATTTCGGCAATAAAATTTAAAACGCGTGTAAAACATAAACCAAACGATGAAATTGGTTATTTCTTCATGTATAATGATCAACTCGATACTCCCTAGCCCCCAACAGCCTTTTTTTTCATAACACTTTAACCAGAGTGACGGGAGAGCGGCATTTCAGAAAACGTGCTTATCTCGGCGAGAAAAAGCGATTTCGGCAATAAAATTTAAAACGCGTGTAAAACATAAACCAAACGATGAAATTGGTTATTTCTTCATGTATAATGATCAACTCGATACTCCCTAGCCCCCAACAGCCTTTTTTTTCATAACACTTTAACCAGAGTGACGGGAGAGCGGCATTTCAGAAAACGTGCTTATCTCGGCGAGAAAAAGCGATTTCGGCAATAAAATTTAAAACGCGTGTAAAACATAAACCAAACGATGAAATTGGTTATTTCTTCATGTATCAATGATCAACTCGATACTCCCTAGCCCCCAACAGCCTTTTTTTTCATAACACTTTAACCAGAGTGACGGGAGAGCGGCATTTCAGAAAACGTGCTTATCTCGGCGAGAAAAAGCGATTTCGGCAATAAAATTTAAAACGCGTGTAAAACATAAACCAAACGATGAAATTGGTTATTTCTTCATGTATAATGATCAACTCGATACTCCCTAGCCCCCAACAGCCTTTTTTTTCATAACACTTTAACCAGAGTGACGG
Source organism: Syngnathus leptorhynchus (assembly GCF_054491065.1). Classification (NCBI taxonomy): domain Eukaryota; kingdom Metazoa; phylum Chordata; class Actinopteri; order Syngnathiformes; family Syngnathidae; genus Syngnathus; species Syngnathus leptorhynchus. The sequence goes on from NW_028232037.1 coordinate 64,038, forward strand.
GAGAGCGGCATTTCAGAAAACGTGCTTATCTCGGCGAGAAAAAGCGATTTCGGCAATAAAATTTAAAACGCGTGTAAAACATAAACCAAACGATGAAATTGGTTATTTCTTCATGTATAATGATCAACTCGATACTCCCTAGCCCCCAACAGCCTTTTTTTTCATAACACTTTAACCAGAGTGACGGGAGAGCGGCATTTCAGAAAACGTGCTTATCTCGGCGAGAAAAAGCGATTTCGGCAATAAAATTTAAAACGCGTGTAAAACATAAACCAAACGATGAAATTGGTTATTTCTTCATGTATAATGATCAACTCGATACTCCCTAGCCCCCAACAGCCTTTTTTTTCATAACACTTTAACCAGAGTGACGGGAGAGCGGCATTTCAGAAAACGTGCTTATCTCGGCGAGAAAAAGCGATTTCGGCAATAAAATTTAAAACGCGTGTAAAACATAAACCAAACGATGAAATTGGTTATTTCTTCATGTATAATGATCAACTCGATACTCCCTAGCCCCCAACAGCCTTTTTTTTCATAACACTTTAACCAGAGTGACGGGAGAGCGGCATTTCAGAAAACGTGCTTATCTCGGCGAGAAAAAGCGATTTCGGCAATAAAATTTAAAACGCGTGTAAAACATAAACCAAACGATGAAATTGGTTATTTCTTCATGTATAATGATCAACTCGATACTCCCTAGCCCCCAACAGCCTTTTTTTTCATAACACTTTAACCAGAGTGACGGGAGAGCGGCATTTCAGAAAACGTGCTTATCTCGGCGAGAAAAAGCGATTTCGGCAATAAAATTTAAAACGCGTGTAAAACATAAACCAAACGATGAAATTGGTTATTTCTTCATGTATAATGATCAACTCGATACTCCCTAGCCCCCAACAGCCTTTTTTTTCATAACACTTTAACCAGAGTGACGGGAGAGCGGCATTTCAGAAAACGTGCTTATCTCGGCGAGAAAAAGCGATTTCGGCAATAAAATTTAAAACGCGTGTAAAACATAAACCAAACGATGAAATTGGTTATTTCTTCATGTATAATGATCAACTCGATACTCCCTAGCCCCCAACAGCCTTTTTTTTCATAACACTTTAACCAGAGTGACGGGAGAGCGGCATTTCAGAAAACGTGCTTATCTCGGCGAGAAAAAGCGATTTCGGCAATAAAATTTAAAACGCGTGTAAAACATAAACCAAACGATGAAATTGGTTATTTCTTCATGTATAATGATCAACTCGATACTCCCTAGCCCCCAACAGCCTTTTTTTTCATAACACTTTAACCAGAGTGACGGGAGAGCGGCATTTCAGAAAACGTGCTTATCTCGGCGAGAAAAAGCGATTTCGGCAATAAAATTTAAAACGCGTGTAAAACATAAACCAAACGATGAAATTGGTTATTTCTTCATGTATAATGATCAACTCGATACTCCCTAGCCCCCAACAGCCTTTTTTTTCATAACACTTTAACCAGAGTGACGGGAGAGCGGCATTTCAGAAAACGTGCTTATCTCGGCGAGAAAAAGCGATTTCGGCAATAAAATTTAAAACGCGTGTAAAACATAAACCAAACGATGAAATTGGTTATTTCTTCATGTATAATGATCAACTCGATACTCCCTAGCCCCCAACAGCCTTTTTTTTCATAACACTTTAACCAGAGTGACGGGAGAGCGGCATTTCAGAAAACGTGCTTATCTCGGCGAGAAAAAGCGATTTCGGCAATAAAATTTAAAACGCGTGTAAAACATAAACCAAACGATGAAATTGGTTATTTCTTCATGTATAATGATCAACTCGATACTCCCTAGCCCCCAACAGCCTTTTTTTTCATAACACTTTAACCAGAGTGACGGGAGAGCGGCATTTCAGAAAACGTGCTTATCTCGGCGAGAAAAAGCGATTTCGGCAATAAAATTTAAAACGCGTGTAAAACATAAACCAAACGATGAAATTGGTTATTTCTTCATGTATAATGATCAACTCGATACTCCCTAGCCCCCAACAGCCTTTTTTTTCATAACACTTTAACCAGAGTGACGGGAGAGCGGCATTTCAGAAAACGTGCTTATCTCGGCGAGAAAAAGCGATTTCGGCAATAAAATTTAAAACGCGTGTAAAACATAAACCAAACGATGAAATTGGTTATTTCTTCATGTATAATGATCAACTCGATACTCCCTAGCCCCCAACAGCCTTTTTTTTCATAACACTTTAACCAGAGTGACGGGAGAGCGGCATTTCAGAAAACGTGCTTATCTCGGCGAGAAAAAGCGATTTCGGCAATAAAATTTAAAACGCGTGTAAAACATAAACCAAACGATGAAATTGGTTATTTCTTCATGTATAATGATCAACTCGATACTCCCTAGCCCCCAACAGCCTTTTTTTTCATAACACTTTAACCAGAGTGACGGGAGAGCGGCATTTCAGAAAACGTGCTTATCTCGGCGAGAAAAAGCGATTTCGGCAATAAAATTTAAAACGCGTGTAAAACATAAACCAAACGATGAAATTGGTTATTTCTTCATGTATAATGATCAACTCGATACTCCCTAGCCCCCAACAGCCTTTTTTTTCATAACACTTTAACCAGAGTGACGGGAGAGCGGCATTTCAGAAAACGTGCTTATCTCGGCGAGAAAAAGCCATTTCGGCAATAAAATTTAAAACGCGTGTAAAACATAAACCAAACGATGAAATTGGTTATTTCTTCATGTATAATGATCAACTCGATACTCCCTAGCCCCCAACAGCCTTTTTTTCATAACACTTTAAACCAGAGTGACGGGAGAGCGGCATTTCAGAAAACGTGCTTATCTCGGCGAGAAAAAAGCGATTTCGGCAATAAAATTTAAAACGCGTGTAAAACATAAACCAAACGATGAAATTGGTTATTTCTTCATGTATAATGATCAACTCGATACTCCCTAGCCCCCAACAGCCTTTTTTTTCATAACACTTTAACCAGAGTGACGGGAAGAGCGGCATTTCAGAAAACGTGCTTATCTCGGCGAGAAAAAGCGATTTGGCAATAAAATTTAAAACGCGTGTAAAACATAAACCAAACGATGAAATTGGTTATTTCTTCATGTATAATGATCAACTCGATACTCCCTAGCCCCCAACAGCCTTTTTTTCATAACACTTTAACCAGAGTGACGGGAGAGCGGCATTTCAGAAAACGTGCTTATCTCGGCGAGAAAAAGCGATTTCGGCAATAAAATTTAAAACGCGTGTAAAACATAAACCAAACGATGAAATTGGTTATTTCTTCATGTATAATGATCAACTCGATACTCCCTAGCCCCCAACAGCCTTTTTTTTCATAACACTTTAACCAGAGTGACGGGAGAGCGGCATTTCAGAAAACGTGCTTATCTCGGCGAAGAAAAAGCGATTTCGGCAATAAAATTTAAAACGCGTGTAAAACATAAACCAAACGATGAAATTGGTTATTTCTTCATGTATAATGATCAACTCGATACTCCCTAGCCCCCAACAGCCTTTTTTTTCATAACACTTTAACCAGAGTGACGGGAGAGCGGCATTTCAGAAAACGTGCTTATCTCGGCGAGAAAAAGCGATTTCGGCAATAAAATTTAAAACGCGTGTAAAACATAAACCAAACGATGAAATTGGTTATTTCTTCATGTATAATGATCAACTCGATACTCCCTAGCCCCCAACAGCCTTTTTTTCATAACACTTTAACCAGAGTGACGGGAGAGCGGCATTTCAGAAAACGTGCTTATCTCGGCGAGAAAAAGCGATTTCGGCAATAAAATTTAAAACGCGTGTAAAACATAACCAAACGATGAAATTGGTTATTTCTTCATGTATAATGATCAACTCGATACTCCCTAGCCCCCAACAGCCTTTTTTTTCATAACACTTTAACCAGAGTGACGGGAGAGCGGCATTTCAGAAAACGTGCTTATCTCGGCGAGAAAAAGCGATTTCGGCAATAAAATTTAAAACGCGTGTAAAACATAAACCAAACGATGAAATTGGTTATTTCTTCATGTATAATGATCAACTCGATACTCCCTAGCCCCAACAGCCTTTTTTTTCATAACACTTTAACCAGAGTGACGGGAGAGCGGCATTTCAGAAAACGTGCTTATCTCGGCGAGAAAAAGCGATTTCGGCAATAAAATTTAAAACGCGTGTAAAACATAAACCAAACGATGAAATTGGTTATTTCTTCATGTATAATGATCAACTCGATACTCCCTAGCCCCCAACAGCCTTTTTTTTCATAACACTTTAACCAGAGTGACGGGAGAGCGGCATTTCAGAAAACGTGCTTATCTCGGCGAGAAAAAGCGATTTCGGCAATAAAATTTAAAACGCGTGTAAAACATAAACCAAACGATGAAATTGCTTATTTCTTCATGGATAATGATCAACTCGATACTCCCTAGCCCCCAACAGCCTTTTTTTTCATAACACTTTAACCAGAGTGACGGGAGAGCGGCATTTCAGAAAACGTGCTTATCTCGGCGAGAAAAAGCGATTTTGGCAATAAAATTTAAAAACGCGTGTAAAACATAAACCAAACGATGAAATTGGTTATTTCTTCATGTATAATGATCAACTCGATACTCCCTAGCCCCCAACAGCCTTTTTTTTCATAACACTTTAACCAGAGTGACGGGAGAGCGGCATTTCAGAAAACGTGCTTATCTCGGCGAGAAAAAGCGATTTCGGCAATAAAATTTAAAACGCGTGTAAAACATAAACCAAACGATGAAATTGGTTATTTCTTCATGTATAATGATCAACTCGATACTCCCTAGCCCCCAACAGCCTTTTTTTTCATAACACTTTAACCAGAGTGACGGGAGAGCGGCATTTCAGAAAACGTGCTTATCTCGGCGAGAAAAAGCGATTTCGGCAATAAAATTTAAAACGCGTGTAAAACATAAACCAAACGATGAAATTGGTTATTTCTTCATGTATAATGATCAACTCGATACTCCCTAGCCCCCAACAGCCTTTTTTTTCATAACACTTTAACCAGAGTGACGGGAGAGCGGCATTTCAGAAAACGTGCTTATCTCGGCGAGAAAAAGCGATTTCGGCAATAAAATTTAAAACGCGTGTAAAACATAAACCAAACGATGAAATTGGTTATTTCTTCATGTATAATGATCAACTCGATACTCCCTAGCCCCCAACAGCCTTTTTTTTCATAACACTTTAACCAGAGTGACGGGAGAGCGGCATTTCAGAAAACGTGCTTATCTCGGCGAGAAAAAGCGATTTCGGCAATAAAATTTAAAACGCGTGTAAAACATAAACCAAACGATGAAATTGGTTATTTCTTCATGTATAATGATCAACTCGATACTCCCTAGCCCCCAACAGCCTTTTTTTTCATAACACTTTAACCAGAGTGACGGGAGAGCGGCATTTCAGAAAACGTGCTTATCTCGGCGAGAAAAAGCGATTTCGGCAATAAAATTTAAAACGCGTGTAAAACATAAACCAAACGATGAAATTGGTTATTTCTTCATGTATAATGATCAACTCGATACTCCCTAGCCCCCAACAGCCTTTTTTTTCATAACACTTTAACCAGAGTGACGGGAGAGCGGCATTTCAGAAAACGTGCTTATCTCGGCGAGAAAAAGCGATTTCGGCAATAAAATTTAAAACGCGTGTAAAACATAAACCAAACGATGAAATTGGTTATTTCTTCATGTATAATGATCAACTCGATACTCCCTAGCCCCCAACAGCCTTTTTTTTCATAACACTTTAACCAGAGTGACGGGAGAGCGGCATTTCAGAAAACGTGCTTATCTCGGCGAGAAAAAGCGATTTCGGCAATAAAATTTAAAACGCGTGTAAAACATAAACCAAACGATGAAATTGGTTATTTCTTCATGTATAATGATCAACTCGATACTCCCTAGCCCCCAACAGCCTTTTTTTTCATAACACTTTAACCAGAGTGACGGGAGAGCGGCATTTCAGAAAACGTGCTTATCTCGGCGAGAAAAAGCGATTTCGGCAATAAAATTTAAAACGCGTGTAAACATAAACCAAACGATGAAATTGGTTATTTCTTCATGTATAATGATCAACTCGATACTCCCTAGCCCCCAACAGCCTTTTTTTTCATAACACTTTAACCAGAGTGACGGGAGAGCGGCATTTCAGAAAACGTGCTTATCTCGGCGAGAAAAAGCGATTTCGGCAATAAAATTTAAAACGCGTGTAAAACATAAACCAAACGATGAAATTGGTTATTTCTTCATGTATAATGATCAACTCGATACTCCCTAGCCCCCAACAGCCTTTTTTTTCATAACACTTTAACCAGAGTGACGGGAGAGCGGCATTTCAGAAAACGTGCTTATCTCGGCGAGAAAAAGCGATTTCGGCAATAAAATTTAAAACGCGTGTAAAACATAAACCAAACGATGAAATTGGTTATTTCTTCATGTATAATGATCAACTCGATACTCCCTAGCCCCCAACAGCCTTTTTTTTCATAACACTTTAACCAGAGTGACGGGAGAGCGGCATTTCAGAAAACGTGCTTATCTCGGCGAGAAAAAGCGATTTCGGCAATAAAATTTAAAACGCGTGTAAAACATAAACCAAACGATGAAATTGGTTATTTCTTCATGTATAATGATCAACTCGATACTCCCTAGCCCCCAACAGCCTTTTTTTTCATAACACTTTAACCAGAGTGACGGGAGAGCGGCATTTCAGAAAACGTGCTTATCTCGGCGAGAAAAAGCGATTTCGGCAATAAAATTTAAAACGCGTGTAAAACATAAACCAAACGATGAAATTGGTTATTTCTTCATGTATAATGATCAACTCGATACTCCCTAGCCCCCAACAGCCTTTTTTTTCATAACACTTTAACCAGAGTGACGGGAGAGCGGCATTTCAGAAAACGTGCTTATCTCGGCGAGAAAAAGCGATTTCGGCAATAAAATTTAAAACGCGTGTAAAACATAAACCAAACGATGAAATTGGTTATTTCTTCATGTATAATGATCAACTCGATACTCCCTAGCCCCCAACAGCCTTTTTTTTCATAACACTTTAACCAGAGTGACGGGAGAGCGGCATTTCAGAAAACGTGCTTATCTCGGCGAGAAAAAGCGATTTCGGCAATAAAATTTAAAACGCGTGTAAAACATAAACCAAACGATGAAATTGGTTATTTCTTCATGTATAATGATCAACTCGATACTCCCTAGCCCCCAACAGCCTTTTTTTTCATAACACTTTAACCAGAGTGACGGGAGAGCGGCATTTCAGAAAACGTGCTTATCTCGGCGAGAAAAAGCGATTTCGGCAATAAAATTTAAAACGCGTGTAAAACATAAACCAAACGATGAAATTGGTTATTTCTTCATGTATAATGATCAACTCGATACTCCCTAGCCCCCAACAGCCTTTTTTTTCATAACACTTTAACCAGAGTGACGGGAGAGCGGCATTTCAGAAAACGTGCTTATCTCGGCGAGAAAAAGCGATTTCGGCAATAAAATTTAAAACGCGTGTAAAACATAAACCAAACGATGAAATTGGTTATTTCTTCATGTATAATGATCAACTCGATACTCCCTAGCCCCCAACAGCCTTTTTTTTCATAACACTTTAACCAGAGTGACGGGAGAGCGGCATTTCAGAAAACGTGCTCATCTCGGCGAGAAAAAGCGATTTCGGCAATAAAATTTAAAACGCGTGTAAAACATAAACCAAACGATGAAATTGGTTATTTCTTCGTGTATAATGATCAACTCGATACTCCCTAGCCCCCAACAGCCTTTTTTTTCATAACACTTTAACCAGAGTGACGGGAGAGTGGCATTTCAGAAAACGTGCTTATCTCGGCGAGAAAAAGCGATTTCGGCAATAAAATTTAAAACGCGTGTAAAACATAAACCAAACGATGAAATTGGTTATTTCTTCGTGTATAATGATCAACTCGATACTCCCTAGCCCCCAACAGCCTTTTTTTTCATAACACTTTAACCAGAGTGACGGGAGAGCGGCATTTCAGAAAACGTGCTTATCTCGGCGAGAAAAAGCGATTTCGGCAATAAAATTTAAAACGCGTGTAAAACATAAACCAAACGATGAAATTGGTTATTTCTTCATGTATAATGATCAACTCGATACTCCCTAGCCCCCAACAGCCTTTTTTTTCATAACACTTTAACCAGAGTGACGGGAGAGCGGCATTTCAGAAAACGTGCTTATCTCGGCGAGAAAAAGCGATTTCGGCAATAAAATTTAAAACGCGTGTAAAACATAAACCAAACGATGAAATTGGTTATTTCTTCATGTATAATGATCAACTCGATACTCCCTAGCCCCCAACAGCCTTTTTTTTCATAACACTTTAACCAGAGTGACGGGAGAGCGGCATTTCAGAAAACGTGCTTATCTCGGCGAGAAAAAGCGATTTCGGCAATAAAATTTAAAACGCGTGTAAAACATAAACCAAACGATGAAATTGGTTATTTCTTCATGTATAATGATCAACTCGATACTCCCTAGCCCCCAACAGCCTTTTTTTTCATAACACTTTAACCAGAGTGACGGGAGAGCGGCATTTCAGAAAACGTGCTTATCTCGGCGAGAAAAAGCGATTTCGGCAATAAAATTTAAAACGCGTGTAAAACATAAACCAAACGATGAAATTGGTTATTTCTTCATGTATAATGATCAACTCGATACTCCCTAGCCCCCAACAGCCTTTTTTTTCATAACACTTTAACCAGAGTGACGGGAGAGCGGCATTTCAGAAAACGTGCTTATCTCGGCGAGAAAAAGCGATTTCGGCAATAAAATTTAAAACGCGTGTAAAACATAAACCAAACGATGAAATTGGTTATTTCTTCATGTATAATGATCAACTCGATACTCCCTAGCCCCCAACAGCCTTTTTTTTCATAACACTTTAACCAGAGTGACGGGAGAGCGGCATTTCAGAAAACGTGCTCATCTCGGCGAGAAAAAGCGATTTCGGCAATAAAATTTAAAACGCGTGTAAAACATAAACCAAACGATGAAATTGGTTATTTCTTCGTGTATAATGATCAACTCGATACTCCCTAGCCCCCAACAGCCTTTTTTTTCATAACACTTTAACCAGAGTGACGGGAGAGTGGCATTTCAGAAAACGTGCTTATCTCGGCGAGAAAAAGCGATTTCGGCAATAAAATTTAAAACGCGTGTAAAACATAAACCAAACGATGAAATTGGTTATTTCTTCGTGTATAATGATCAACTCGATACTCCCTAGCCCCCAACAGCCTTTTTTTTCATAACACTTTAACCAGAGTGACGGGAGAGCGGCATTTCAGAAAACGTGCTTATCTCGGCGAGAAAAAGCGATTTCGGCAATAAAATTTAAAACGCGTGTAAAACATAAACCAAACGATGAAATTGGTTATTTCTTCATGTATAATGATCAACTCGATACTCCCTAGCCCCCAACAGCCTTTTTTTTCATAACACTTTAACCAGAGTGACGGGAGAGCGGCATTTCAGAAAACGTGCTTATCTCGGCGAGAAAAAGCGATTTCGGCAATAAAATTTAAAACGCGTGTAAAACATAAACCAAACGATGAAATTGGTTATTTCTTCATGTATAATGATCAACTCGATACTCCCTAGCCCCCAACAGCCTTTTTTTTCATAACACTTTAACCAGAGTGACGGGAGAGCGGCATTTCAGAAAACGTGCTTATCTCGGCGAGAAAAAGCGATTTCGGCAATAAAATTTAAAACGCGTGTAAAACATAAACCAAACGATGAAATTGGTTATTTCTTCATGTATAATGATCAACTCGATACTCCCTAGCCCCCAACAGCCTTTTTTTTCATAACACTTTAACCAGAGTGACGGGAGAGCGGCATTTCAGAAAACGTGCTTATCTCGGCGAGAAAAAGCGATTTTGGCAATAAAATTTAAAACGCGTGTAAAACATAAACCAAACGATGAAATTGGTTATTTCTTCATGTATAATGATCAACTCGATACTCCCTAGCCCCCAACAGCCTTTTTTTTCATAACACTTTAACCAGAGTGACGGGAGAGCGGCATTTCAGAAAACGTGCTTATCTCGGCGAGAAAAAGCGATTTCGGCAATAAAATTTAAAACGCGTGTAAAACATAAACCAAACGATGAAATTGGTTATTTCTTCATGTATAATGATCAACTCGATACTCCCTAGCCCCCAACAGCCTTTTTTTTTCATAACACTTTAACCAGAGTGACGGGAGAGCGGCATTTCAGAAAACGTGCTTATCTCGGCGAGAAAAAGCGATTTCGGCAATAAAATTTAAAACGCGTGTAAAACATAAACCAAACGATGAAATTGGTTATTTCTTCATGTATAATGATCAACTCGATACTCCCTAGCCCCCAACAGCCTTTTTTTTCATAACACTTTAACCAGAGTGACGGGAGAGCGGCATTTCAGAAAACGTGCTTATCTCGGCGAGAAAAAGCGATTTCGGCAATAAAATTTAAAACGCGTGTAAAACATAAACCAAACGATGAAATTGGTTATTTCTTCATGTATAATGATCAACTCGATACTCCCTAGCCCCCAACAGCCTTTTTTTTCATAACACTTTAACCAGAGTGACGGGAGAGCGGCATTTCAGAAAACGTGCTTATCTCGGCGAGAAAAAGCGATTTCGGCAAAAAAATTTAAAACGCGTGTAAAACATAAACCAAACGATGAAATTGGTTATTTCTTCATGTATAATGATCAACTCGATACTCCCTAGCCCCCAACAGCCTTTTTTTTCATAACACTTTAACCAGAGTGACGGGAGAGCGGCATTTCAGAAAACGTGCTTATCTCGGCGAGAAAAAGCGATTTCGGCAATAAAATTTAAAACGCGTGTAAAACATAAACCAAACGATGAAATTGGTTATTTCTTCATGTATAATGATCAACTCGATACTCCCTAGCCCCCAACAGCCTTTTTTTTCATAACACTTTAACCAGAGTGACGGGAGAGCGGCATTTCAGAAAACGTGCTTATCTCGGCGAGAAAAAGCGATTTCGGCAATAAAATTTAAAACGCGTGTAAAACATAAACCAAACGATGAAATTGGTTATTTCTTCATGTATAATGATCAACTCGATACTCCCTAGCCCCCAACAGCCTTTTTTTTCATAACACTTTAACCAGAGTGACGGGAGAGCGGCATTTCAGAAAACGTGCTCATCTCGGCGAGAAAAAGCGATTTCGGCAATAAAATTTAAAACGCGTGTAAAACATAAACCAAACGATGAAATTGGTTATTTCTTCATGTATAATGATCAACTCGATACTCCCTAGCCCCCAACAGCCTTTTTTTTCATAACACTTTAACCAGAGTGACGGGAGAGCGGCATTTCAGAAAACGTGCTTATCTCGGCGAGAAAAAGCGATTTCGGCAATAAAATTTAAAACGCGTGTAAAACATAAACCAAACGATGAAATTGGTTATTTCTTCATGTATAATGATCAACTCGATACTCCCTAGCCCCCAACAGCCTTTTTTTTCATAACACTTTAACCAGAGTGACGGGAGAGCGGCATTTCAGAAAACGTGCTTATCTCGGCGAGAAAAAGCGATTTCGGCAATAAAATTTAAAACGCGTGTAAAACATAAACCAAACGATGAAATTGGTTATTTCTTCATGTATAATGATCAACTCGATACTCCCTAGCCCCCAACAGCCTTTTTTTTCATAACACTTTAACCAGAGTGACGGGAGAGCGGCATTTCAGAAAACGTGCTTATCTCGGCGAGAAAAAGCGATTTCGGCAATAAAATTTAAAACGCGTGTAAAACATAAACCAAACGATGAAATTGGTTATTTCTTCATGTATAATGATCAACTCGATACTCCCTAGCCCCCAACAGCCTTTTTTTTCATAACACTTTAACCAGAGTGACGGGAGAGCGGCATTTCAGAAAACGTGCTTATCTCGGCGAGAAAAAGCGATTTCGGCAATAAAATTTAAAACGCGTGTAAAACATAAACCAAACGATGAAATTGGTTATTTCTTCATGTATAATGATCAACTCGAGTCGAGCTCCAGGGAGAGAGGCTGATTTTTCGCTTTTTGAGGCCGACCGACGAACCGGCGCGGGGCGGACTCAAAAGCCCGCAGAGCCGTAGGCACTTAGAAAAGTTTCGCCTTTGGCTGTGAGCTCCAGGGGGAGAGGCTGGTTTTGCGTTATTTTAGGCCGGCTGGAGAACCGGCGCGGGTCGGACGCACAATCCCCGCAGAGCCGTGGGCACTTAGAAAATTTTTGCCAAGTTGGCTCTGAGCGCCTGGTACCTAATATGGAAGTATAGAGGCCGACTTTCGGGCAAGATCATGCCGCGTTAGGCTTCCAGGACCCCGGCTAAGCAATTTTACCGGGCCGCCCGGTTCTTTTTTTGAACCAGCCCGGTTCTTTTTACACTTACAGCTGGAGCTCGGCAGCGGCTTTTTGCGCAAGATCACGCCGGGTTAGGCTTCCAGGACCTCGGCTAAGCAATTCTACCGGGCCGCCCGGTTCTTTTTTTTGAACCAGCCCGGTTCTTTTTACACTTCCAGCTGGAGCTCACGAGCGGCTTTTTGGACAAGATAACGCCGTGTTAGGCTTCCAGAGCCCCGGCTAAGCAATTTTACCGGCCCGCCCGGTTCTTTTTTTTAACCAGCCCGGTTCTTTTTACACTTCCAGCTGGAGCTAGGCAGCGGGTTTTTGGACAAGATCACGCCGTGTTAGGCTTCCAGAGCCCCGGCTAAGCAATTTTACAGGGTCGCCCGGTTCTTTTTTTTAACCAGCCCGGTTTTTTTTACACTTCCAGCTGGAGCTCAGCAGCGGCTTTTTGCACAGTATCACGCCGGGTTAGGCTTCCAGAGCCCCGGCTAAGCAATTTTACCGGGCCGCCCGGTTCTTTTTTTTAACCAGCCCGGTTCTTTTTACACTTCCAGCTGGAGCTCAGCAGCGGCTTTTTGGACAAGATCACGCCGTGTTAGGCTTCCAGAGCCCCGGCTAAGCAATTTTACCGTGTCGCCCGGTTCTTTTTTTGAACCAGCCCGGTTCTTTTTACACTTCCAGCTGGAGCTCAGCAGCGGCTTTTTGGACAAGATCACGCCGTATTAGGCTTCCAGAGCCCCGGCTAAGCAATTTTACCGGGTCGCCCGGTTCTTTTTTTAACCAGCCCGGTTCTTTTTACAATTCCAGCTGGAGCTCAGCATCGTGTAAAACATAAACCAAACGATGAAATTCGTTATTTCTTCATGTATAATGATCAACTCGATACTCCCTAGCCCCCAACAGCCTTTTTTTTCATAACACTTTAACCAGAGTGACGGGAGAGCGGCATTTCAGAAAACGTGCTTATCTCGGCGAGAAAAAGCGATTTTGGCAATAAAATTTAAAACGCGTGTAAAACATAAACCAAACGATGAAATTGGTTATTTCTTCATGTATAATGATCAACTCGATACTCCCTAGCCCCCAACAGCCTTTTTTTTCATAACACTTTAACCAGAGTGACGGGAGAGCGGCATTTCAGAAAACGTGCTTATCTCGGCGAGAAAAAGCGATTTCGGCAATAAAATTTAAAACGCGTGTAAAACATAAACCAAACGATGAAATTGGTTATTTCTTCATGTATAATGATCAACTCGATACTCCCTAGCCCCCAACAGCCTTTTTTTTCATAACACTTTAACCAGAGTGACGGGAGAGCGGCATTTCAGAAAACGTGCTTATCTCGGCGAGAAAAAGCGATTTCGGCAATAAAATTTAAAACGCGTGTAAAACATAAACCAAACGATGAAATTGGTTATTTCTTCATGTATAATGATCAACTCGATACTCCCTAGCCCCCAACAGCCTTTTTTTTCATAACACTTTAACCAGAGTGACGGGAGAGCGGCATTTCAGAAAACGTGCTTATCTCGGCGAGAAAAAGCGATTTCGGCAATAAAATTTAAAACGCGTGTAAAACATAAACCAAACGATGAAATTGGTTATTTCTTCATGTATAATGATCAACTCGATACTCCCTAGCCCCCAACAGCCTTTTTTTTCATAACACTTTAACCAGAGTGACGGGAGAGCGGCATTTCAGAAAACGTGCTTATCTCGGCGAGAAAAAGCGATTTCGGCAATAAAATTTAAAACGCGTGTAAAACATAAACCAAACGATGAAATTGATTATTTCTTCATGTATAATGATCAACTCGATACTCCCTAGCCCCCAACAGCCTTTTTTTTTTCATAACACTTTAACCAGAGTGACGGGAGAGCGGCATTTCAGAAAACGTGCTTATCTCGGCGAGAAAAAGCGATTTCGGCAATAAAATTTAAAACGCGTGTAAAACATAAACCAAACGATGAAATTGGTTATTTCTTCATGTATAATGATCAACTCGATACTCCCTAGCCCCCAACAGCCTTTTTTTTCATAACACTTTAACCAGAGTGACGGGAGAGCGGCATTTCAGAAAACGTGCTTATCTCGGCGAGAAAAAGCGATTTCGGCAATAAAATTTAAAACGCGTGTAAAACATAAACCAAACGATGAAATTGGTTATTTCTTCATGTATAATGATCAACTCGATACTCCCTAGCCCCCAACAGCCTTTTTTTTCATAACACTTTAACCAGAGTGACGGGAGAGCGGCATTTCAGAAAACGTGCTTATCTCGGCGAGAAAAAGCGATTTCGGCAATAAAATTTAAAACGCGTGTAAAACATAAACCAAACGATGAAATTGGTTATTTCTTCATGTATAATGATCAACTCGATACTCCCTAGCCCCCAACAGCCTTTTTTTTCATAACACTTTAACCAGAGTGACGGGAGAGCGGCATTTCAGAAAACGTGCTTATCTCGGCGAGAAAAAGCGATTTCGGCAATAAAATTTAAAACGCGTGTAAAACATAAACCAAACGATGAAATTGGTTATTTCTTCATGTATAATGATCAACTCGATACTCCCTAGCCCCCAACAGCCTTTTTTTTCATAACACTTTAACCAGAGTGACGGGAGAGCGGCATTTCAGAAAACGTGCTTATCTCGGCGAGAAAAAGCGATTTCGGCAATAAAATTTAAAACGCGTGTAAAACATAAACCAAACGATGAAATTGGTTATTTCTTCATGTATAATGATCAACTCGATACTCCCTAGCCCCCAACAGCCTTTTTTTTCATAACACTTTAACCAGAGTGACGGGAGAGCGGCATTTCAGAAAACGTGCTTATCTCGGCGAGAAAAAGCGATTTCGGCAATAAAATTTAAAACGCGTGTAAAACATAAACCAAACGATGAAATTGGTTATTTCTTCATGTATAATGATCAACTCGATACTCCCTAGCCCCCAACAGCCTTTTTTTTCATAACACTTTAACCAGAGTGACGGGAGAGCGGCATTTCAGAAAACGTGCTTATCTCGGCGAGAAAAAGCGATTTCGGCAATAAAATTTAAAACGCGTGTAAAACATAAACCAAACGATGAAATTGGTTATTTCTTCATGTATAATGATCAACTCGATACTCCCTAGCCCCCAACAGCCTTTTTTTTCATAACACTTTAACCAGAGTGACGGGAGAGCGGCATTTCAGAAAACGTGCTCATCTCGGCGAGAAAAAGCGATTTCGGCAATAAAATTTAAAACGCGTGTAAAACATAAACCAAACGATGAAATTGGTTATTTCTTCATGTATAATGATCAACTCGATACTCCCTAGCCCCCAACAGCCTTTTTTTTCATAACACTTTAACCAGAGTGACGGGAGAGTGGCATTTCAGAAAACGTGCTTATCTCGGCGAGAAAAAGCGATTTCGGCAATAAAATTTAAAACGCGTGTAAAACATAAACCAAACGATGAAATTGGTTATTTCTTCGTGTATAATGATCAACTCGATACTCCCTAGCCCCCAACAGCCTTTTTTTTCATAACACTTTAACCAGAGTGACGGGAGAGCGGCATTTCAGAAAACGTGCTTATCTCGGCGAGAAAAAGCGATTTCGGCAATAAAATTTAAAACGCGTGTAAAACATAAACCAAACGATGAAATTGGTTATTTCTTCATGTATAATGATCAACTCGATACTCCCTAGCCCCCAACAGCCTTTTTTTTCATAACACTTTAACCAGAGTGACGGGAGAGCGGCATTTCAGAAAACGTGCTTATCTCGGCGAGAAAAAGCGATTTCGGCAATAAAATTTAAAACGCGTGTAAAACATAAACCAAACGATGAAATTGGTTATTTCTTCATGTATAATGATCAACTCGATACTCCCTAGCCCCCAACAGCCTTTTTTTTCATAACACTTTAACCAGAGTGACGGGAGAGCGGCATTTCAGAAAACGTGCTTATCTCGGCGAGAAAAAGCGATTTCGGCAATAAAATTTAAAACGCGTGTAAAACATAAACCAAACGATGAAATTGGTTATTTCTTCATGTATAATGATCAACACGATACTCCCTAGCCCCCAACAGCCTTTTTTTTCATAACACTTTAACCAGAGTGACGGGAGAGCGGCATTTCAGAAAACGTGCTTATCTCGGCGAGAAAAAGCGATTTCGGCAATAAAATTTAAAACGCGTGTAAAACATAAACCAAACGATGAAATTGGTTATTTCTTCATGTATAATGATCAACTCGATACTCCCTAGCCCCCAACAGCCTTTTTTTTCATAACACTTTAACCAGAGTGACGGGAGAGCGGCATTTCAGAAAACGTGCTTATCTCGGCGAGAAAAAGCGATTTCGGCAATAAAATTTAAAACGCGTGTAAAACATAAACCAAACGATGAAATTGGTTATTTCTTCATGTATAATGATCAACTCGATACTCCCTAGCCCCCAACAGCCTTTTTTTTCATAACACTTTAACCAGAGTGACGGGAGAGCGGCATTTCAGAAAACGTGCTTATCTCGGCGAGAAAAAGCGATTTCGGCAATAAAATTTAAAACGCGTGTAAAACATAAACCAAACGATGAAATTGGTTATTTCTTCATGTATAATGATCAACTCGATACTCCCTAGCCCCCAACAGCCTTTTTTTTCATAACACTTTAACCAGAGTGACGGGAGAGCGGCATTTCAGAAAACGTGCTTATCTCGGCGAGAAAAAGCGATTTCGGCAATAAAATTTAAAACGCGTGTAAAACATAAACCAAACGATGAAATTGGTTATTTCTTCATGTATAATGATCAACTCGATACTCCCTAGCCCCCAACAGCCTTTTTTTTCATAACACTTTAACCAGAGTGACGGGAGAGCGGCATTTCAGAAAACGTGCTTATCTCGGCGAGAAAAAGCGATTTCGGCAATAAAATTTAAAACGCGTGTAAAACATAAACCAAACGATGAAATTGGTTATTTCTTCATGTATAATGATCAACTCGATACTCCCTAGCCCCCAACAGCCTTTTTTTTCATAACACTTTAACCAGAGTGACGGGAGAGCGGCATTTCAGAAAACGTGCTTATCTCGGCGAGAAAAAGCGATTTCGGCAATAAAATTTAAAACGCGTGTAAAACATAAACCAAACGATGAAATTGGTTATTTCTTCATGTATAATGATCAACTCGATACTCCCTAGCCCCCAACAGCCTTTTTTTTCATAACACTTTAACCAGAGTGACGGGAGAGCGGCATTTCAGAAAACGTGCTTATCTCGGCGAGAAAAAGCGATTTCGGCAATAAAATTTAAAACGCGTGTAAAACATAAACCAAACGATGAAATTGGTTATTTCTTCATGTATAATGATCAACTCGATACTCCCTAGCCCCCAACAGCCTTTTTTTTCATAACACTTTAACCAGAGTGACGGGAGAGCGGCATTTCAGAAAACGTGCTTATCTCGGCGAGAAAAAGCGATTTCGGCAATAAAATTTAAAACGCGTGTAAAACATAAACCAAACGATGAAATTGGTTATTTCTTCATGTATAATGATCAACTCGATACTCCCTAGCCCCCAACAGCCTTTTTTTTCATAACACTTTAACCAGAGTGACGGGAGAGCGGCATTTCAGAAAACGTGCTTATCTCGGCGAGAAAAAGCGATTTCGGCAATAAAATTTAAAACGCGTGTAAAACATAAACCAAACGATGAAATTGGTTATTTCTTCATGTATAATGATCAACTCGATACTCCCTAGCCCCCAACAGCCTTTTTTTTCATAACACTTTAACCAGAGTGACGGGAGAGCGGCATTTCAGAAAACGTGCTTATCTCGGCGAGAAAAAGCGATTTCGGCAATAAAATTTAAAACGCGTGTAAAACATAAACCAAACGATGAAATTGGTTATTTCTTCATGTATAATGATCAACTCGATACTCCCTAGCCCCCAACAGCCTTTTTTTTCATAACACTTTAACCAGAGTGACGGGAGAGCGGCATTTCAGAAAACGTGCTTATCTCGGCGAGAAAAAGCGATTTCGGCAATAAAATTTAAAACGCGTGTAAAACATAAACCAAACGATGAAATTGGTTATTTCTTCATGTATAATGATCAACTCGATACTCCCTAGCCCCCAACAGCCTTTTTTTTCATAACACTTTAACCAGAGTGACGGGAGAGCGGCATTTCAGAAAACGTGCTTATCTCGGCGAGAAAAAGCGATTTCGGCAATAAAATTTAAAACGCGTGTAAAACATAAACCAAACGATGAAATTGGTTATTTCTTCATGTATAATGATCAACTCGATACTCCCTAGCCCCCAACAGCCTTTTTTTTCATAACACTTTAACCAGAGTGACGGGAGAGCGGCATTTCAGAAAACGTGCTTATCTCGGCGAGAAAAAGCGATTTCGGCAATAAAATTTAAAACGCGTGTAAAACATAAACCAAACGATGAAATTGGTTATTTCTTCATGTATAATGATCAACTCGATACTCCCTAGCCCCCAACAGCCTTTTTTTTCATAACACTTTAACCAGAGTGACGGGAGAGCGGCATTTCAGAAAACGTGCTTATCTCGGCGAGAAAAAGCGATTTCGGCAATAAAATTTAAAACGCGTGTAAAACATAAACCAAACGATGAAATTGGTTATTTCTTCATGTATAATGATCAACTCGATACTCCCTAGCCCCCAACAGCCTTTTTTTTCATAACACTTTAACCAGAGTGACGGGAGAGCGGCATTTCAGAAAACGTGCTTATCTCGGCGAGAAAAAGCGATTTCGGCAATAAAATTTAAAACGCGTGTAAAACATAAACCAAACGATGAAATTGGTTATTTCTTCATGTATAATGATCAACTCGATACTCCCTAGCCCCCAACAGCCTTTTTTTTCATAACACTTTAACCAGAGTGACGGGAGAGCGGCATTTCAGAAAACGTGCTTATCTCGGCGAGAAAAAGCGATTTCGGCAATAAAATTTAAAACGCGTGTAAAACATAAACCAAACGATG
Source organism: Syngnathus leptorhynchus (assembly GCF_054491065.1). Taxonomy (NCBI): domain Eukaryota; kingdom Metazoa; phylum Chordata; class Actinopteri; order Syngnathiformes; family Syngnathidae; genus Syngnathus; species Syngnathus leptorhynchus. Next base: position 83,499 of record NW_028232037.1, read on the forward strand.
AAATTGGTTATTACTTCATGTATAATGATCAACTCGATACTCCCTAGCCCCCAACAGCCTTTTTTTTCATAACACTTTAACCAGAGTGACGGGAGAGCGGCATTTCAGAAAACGTGCTTATCTCGGCGAGAAAAAGCGATTTCGGCAATAAAATTTAAAACGCGTGTAAAACATAAACCAAACGATGAAATTGGTTATTTCTTCATGTATAATGATCAACTCGATACTCCCTAGCCCCCAACAGCCTTTTTTTTCATAACACTTTAACCAGAGTGACGGGAGAGCGGCATTTCAGAAAACGTGCTTATCTCGGCGAGAAAAAGCGATTTCGGCAATAAAATTTAAAACGCGTGTAAAACATAAACCAAACGATGAAATTGGTTATTTCTTCATGTATAATGATCAACTCGATACTCCCTAGCCCCCAACAGCCTTTTTTTTCATAACACTTTAACCAGAGTGACGGGAGAGCGGCATTTCAGAAAACGTGCTTATCTCGGCGAGAAAAAGCGATTTCGGCAATAAAATTTAAAACGCGTGTAAAACATAAACCAAACGATGAAATTGGTTATTTCTTCATGTATAATGATCAACTCGATACTCCCTAGCCCCCAACAGCCTTTTTTTTCATAACACTTTAACCAGAGTGACGGGAGAGCGGCATTTCAGAAAACGTGCTTATCTCGGCGAGAAAAAGCGATTTCGGCAATAAAATTTAAAACGCGTGTAAAACATAAACCAAACGATGAAATTGGTTATTTCTTCATGTATAATGATCAACTCGATACTCCCTAGCCCCCAACAGCCTTTTTTTTCATAACACTTTAACCAGAGTGACGGGAGAGCGGCATTTCAGAAAACGTGCTTATCTCGGCGAGAAAAAGCGATTTCGGCAATAAAATTTAAAACGCGTGTAAAACATAAACCAAACGATGAAATTGGTTATTTCTTCATGTATAATGATCAACTCGATACTCCCTAGCCCCCAACAGCCTTTTTTTTCATAACACTTTAACCAGAGTGACGGGAGAGCGGCATTTCAGAAAACGTGCTTATCTCGGCGAGAAAAAGCGATTTCGGCAATAAAATTTAAAACGCGTGTAAAACATAAACCAAACGATGAAATTGGTTATTTCTTCATGTATAATGATCAACTCGATACTCCCTAGCCCCCAACAGGCCTTTTTTTTTCATAACACTTTAACCAGAGTGACGGGAGAGCGGCATTTCAGAAAACGTGCTTATCTCGGCGAGAAAAAGCGATTTCGGCAATAAAATTTAAAACGCGTGTAAAACATAAACCAAACGATGAAATTGGTTATTTCTTCATGTATAATGATCAACTCGATACTCCCTAGCCCCCAACAGCCTTTTTTTTCATAACACTTTAACCAGAGTGACGGGAGAGCGGCATTTCAGAAAACGTGCTTATCTCGGCGAGAAAAAGCCGATTTCGGCAATAAAATTTAAAACGCGTGTAAAACATAAACCAAACGATGAAATTGGTTATTTCTTCATGTATAATGATCAACTCGATACTCCCTAGCCCCCAACAGCCTTTTTTTTCATAACACTTTAACCAGAGTGACGGGAGAGCGGCATTTCAGAAAACGTGCTTATCTCGGCGAGAAAAAGCGATTTCGGCAATAAAATTTAAAACGCGTGTAAAACATAAACCAAACGATGAAATTGGTTATTTCTTCATGTATAATGATCAACTCGATACTCCCTAGCCCCCAACAGCCTTTTTTTTCATAACACTTTAACCAGAGTGACGGGAGAGCGGCATTTCAGAAAACGTGCTTATCTCGGCGAGAAAAAGCGATTTCGGCAATAAAATTTAAAACGCGTGTAAAACATAAACCAAACGATGAAATTGGTTATTTCTTCATGTATAATGATCAACTCGATACTCCCTAGCCCCCAACAGCCTTTTTTTTCATAACACTTTAACCAGAGTGACGGGAGAGCGGCATTTCAGAAAACGTGCTTATCTCGGCGAGAAAAAGCGATTTCGGCAATAAAATTTAAAACGCGTGTAAAACATAAACCAAACGATGAAATTGGTTATTTCTTCATGTATAATGATCAACTCGATACTCCCTAGCCCCCAACAGCCTTTTTTTTCATAACACTTTAACCAGAGTGACGGGAGAGCGGCATTTCAGAAAACGTGCTTATCTCGGCGAGAAAAAGCCGATTTCGGCAATAAAATTTAAAACGCGTGTAAAACATAAACCAAACGATGAAATTGGTTATTTCTTCATGTATAATGATCAACTCGATACTCCCTAGCCCCCAACAGCCTTTTTTTTCATAACACTTTAACCAGAGTGACGGGAGAGCGGCATTTCAGAAAACGTGCTTATCTCGGCGAGAAAAAAGCGATTTCGGCAATAAAATTTAAAACGCGTGTAAAACATAAACCAAACGATGAAATTGGTTATTTCTTCATGTATAATGATCAACTCGATACTCCCTAGCCCCCAACAGCCTTTTTTTTCATAACACTTTAACCAGAGTGACGGGAGAGCGGCATTTCAGAAAACGTGCTTATCTCGGCGAGAAAAAGCGATTTCGGCAATAAAATTTAAAACGCGTGTAAAACATAAACCAAACGATGAAATTGGTTATTTCTTCATGTATAATGATCAACTCGATACTCCCTAGCCCCCAACAGCCTTTTTTTTCATAACACTTTAACCAGAGTGACGGGAGAGCGGCATTTCAGAAAACGTGCTTATCTCGGCGAGAAAAAGCGATTTCGGCAATAAAATTTAAAACGCGTGTAAAACATAAACCAAACGATGAAATTGGTTATTTCTTCATGTATAATGATCAACTCGATACTCCCTAGCCCCAACAGCCTTTTTTTTCATAACACTTTAACCAGAGTGACGGGAGAGCGGCATTTCAGAAAACGTGCTTATCTCGGCGAGAAAAAGCGATTTCGGCAATAAAATTTAAAACGCGTGTAAAACATAAACCAAACGATGAAATTGGTTATTTCTTCATGTATAATGATCAACTCGATACTCCCTAGCCCCCAACAGCCTTTTTTTTCATAACACTTTAACCAGAGTGACGGGAGAGCGGCATTTCAGAAAACGTGCTTATCTCGGCGAGAAAAAGCGATTTCGGCAATAAAATTTAAAACGCGTGTAAAACATAAACCAAACGATGAAATTGGTTATTTCTTCATGTATAATGATCAACTCGATACTCCCTAGCCCCCAACAGCCTTTTTTTTCATAACACTTTAACCAGAGTGACGGGAGAGCGGCATTTCAGAAAACGTGCTTATCTCGGCGAGAAAAAGCGATTTCGGCAATAAAATTTAAAACGCGTGTAAAACATAAACCAAACGATGAAATTGGTTATTTCTTCATGTATAATGATCAACTCGATACTCCCTAGCCCCCAACAGCCTTTTTTTTCATAACACTTTAACCAGAGTGACGGGAGAGCGGCATTTCAGAAAACGTGCTTATCTCGGCGAGAAAAAGCGATTTCGGCAATAAAATTTAAAACGCGTGTAAAACATAAACCAAACGATGAAATTGGTTATTTCTTCATGTATAATGATCAACTCGATACTCCCTAGCCCCCAACAGCCTTTTTTTTCATAACACTTTAACCAGAGTGACGGAGAGCGGCATTTCAGAAAACGTGCTTATCTCGGCGAGAAAAAGCGATTTCGGCAATAAAATTTAAAACGCGTGTAAAACATAAACCAAACGATGAAATTGGTTATTTCTTCATGTATAATGATCAACTCGATACTCCCTAGCCCCCAACAGCCTTTTTTTTCATAACACTTTAACCAGAGTGACGGGAGAGCGGCATTTCAGAAAACGTGCTTATCTCGGCGAGAAAAAGCGATTTCGGCAATAAAATTTAAAACGCGTGTAAAACATAAACCAAACGATGAAATTGGTTATTTCTTCATGTATAATGATCAACTCGATACTCCCTAGCCCCCAACAGCCTTTTTTTTCATAACACTTTAACCAGAGTGACGGGAGAGCGGCATTTCAGAAAACGTGCTTATCTCGGCGAGAAAAAGCGATTTCGGCAATAAAATTTAAAACGCGTGTAAAACATAAACCAAACGATGAAATTGGTTATTTCTTCATGTATAATGATCAACTCGATACTCCCTAGCCCCCAACAGCCTTTTTTTTCATAACACTTTAACCAGAGTGACGGGAGAGCGGCATTTCAGAAACGTGCTTATCTCGGCGAGAAAAAGCGATTTCGGCAATAAAATTTAAAACGCGTGTAAAACATAAACCAAACGATGAAATTGGTTATTTCTTCATGTATAATGATCAACTCGATACTCCCTAGCCCCCAACAGCCTTTTTTTTCATAACACTTTAACCAGAGTGACGGGAGAGCGGCATTTCAGAAAACGTGCTTATCTCGGCGAGAAAAAGCGATTTCGGCAATAAAATTTAAAACGCGTGTAAAACATAAACCAAACGATGAAATTGGTTATTTCTTCATGTATAATGATCAACTCGATACTCCCTAGCCCCCAACAGCCCTTTTTTTTCATAACACTTTAACCAGAGTGACGGGAGAGCGGCATTTCAGAAAACGTGCTTATCTCGGCGAGAAAAAGCGATTTCGGCAATAAAATTTAAAACGCGTGTAAAACATAAACCAAACGATGAAATTGGTTATTTCTTCATGTATAATGATCAACTCGATACTCCCTAGCCCCCAACAGCCTTTTTTTTCATAACACTTTAACCAGAGTGACGGGAGAGCGGCATTTCAGAAAACGTGCTTATCTCGGCGAGAAAAAGCGATTTCGGCAATAAAATTTAAAACGCGTGTAAAACATAAACCAAACGATGAAATTGGTTATTTCTTCATGTATAATGATCAACTCGATACTCCCTAGCCCCCAACAGCCTTTTTTTTCATAACACTTTAACCAGAGTGACGGGAGAGCGGCATTTCAGAAAACGTGCTTATCTCGGCGAGAAAAAGCGATTTCGGCAATAAAATTTAAAACGCGTGTAAAACATAAACCAAACGATGAAATTGGTTATTTCTTCATGTATAATGATCAACTCGATACTCCCTAGCCCCCAACAGCCTTTTTTTTCATAACACTTTAACCAGAGTGACGGGAGAGCGGCATTTCAGAAAACGTGCTTATCTCGGCGAGAAAAAGCCGATTTCGGCAATAAAATTTAAAACGCGTGTAAAACATAAACCAAACGATGAAATTGGTTATTTCTTCATGTATAATGATCAACTCGATACTCCCTAGCCCCCAACAGCCTTTTTTTTCATAACACTTTAACCAGAGTGACGGGAGAGCGGCATTTCAGAAAACGTGCTTATCTCGGCGAGAAAAAGCGATTTCGGCAATAAAATTTAAAACGCGTGTAAAACATAAACCAAACGATGAAATTGGTTATTTCTTCATGTATAATGATCAACTCGATACTCCCTAGCCCCCAACAGCCTTTTTTTTCATAACACTTTAACCAGAGTGACGGGAGAGCGGCATTTCAGAAAACGTGCTTATCTCGGCGAGAAAAAGCGATTTCGGCAATAAAATTTAAAACGCGTGTAAAACATAAACCAAACGATGAAATTGGTTATTTCTTCATGTATAATGATCAACTCGATACTCCCTAGCCCCCAACAGCCTTTTTTTTCATAACACTTTAACCAGAGTGACGGGAGAGCGGCATTTCAGAAAACGTGCTTATCTCGGCGAGAAAAAGCGATTTCGGCAATAAAATTTAAAACGCGTGTAAAACATAAACCAAACGATGAAATTGGTTATTTCTTCATGTATAATGATCAACTCGATACTCCCTAGCCCCCAACAGCCTTTTTTTTTCATAACACTTTAACCAGAGTGACGGGAGAGCGGCATTTCAGAAAACGTGCTTATCTCGGCGAGAAAAAGCGATTTCGGCAATAAAATTTAAAACGCGTGTAAAACATAAACCAAACGATGAAATTGGTTATTTCTTCATGTATAATGATCAACTCGATACTCCCTAGCCCCCAACAGCCTTTTTTTTCATAACACTTTAACCAGAGTGACGGGAGAGCGGCATTTCAGAAAACGTGCTTAATCTCGGCGAGAAAAAGCGATTTCGGCAATAAAATTTAAAACGCGTGTAAAACATAAACCAAACGATGAAATTGGTTATTTCTTCATGTATAATGATCAACTCGATACTCCCTAGCCCCCAACAGCCTTTTTTTTCATAACACTTTAACCAGAGTGACGGGAGAGCGGCATTTCAGAAAACGTGCTTATCTCGGCGAGAAAAAGCGATTTCGGCAATAAAATTTAAAACGCGTGTAAAACATAAACCAAACGATGAAATTGGTTATTTCTTCATGTATAATGATCAACTCGATACTCCCTAGCCCCCAACAGCCTTTTTTTTCATAACACTTTAACCAGAGTGACGGGAGAGCGGCATTTCAGAAAACGTGCTTATCTCGGCGAGAAAAAGCGATTTCGGCAATAAAATTTAAAACGCGTGTAAAACATAAACCAAACGATGAAATTGGTTATTTCTTCATGTATAATGATCAACTCGATACTCCCTAGCCCCCAACAGCCTTTTTTTTCATAACACTTTAACCAGAGTGACGGGAGAGCGGCATTTCAGAAAACGTGCTTATCTCGGCGAGAAAAAGCGATTTCGGCAATAAAATTTAAAACGCGTGTAAAACATAAACCAAACGATGAAATTGGTTATTTCTTCATGTATAATGATCAACTCGATACTCCCTAGCCCCCAACAGCCTTTTTTTTCATAACACTTTAACCAGAGTGACGGGAGAGCGGCATTTCAGAAAACGTGCTTATCTCGGCGAGAAAAAGCGATTTCGGCAATAAAATTTAAAACGCGTGTAAAACATAAACCAAACGATGAAATTGGTTATTTCTTCATGTATAATGATCAACTCGATACTCCCTAGCCCCCAACAGCCTTTTTTTTCATAACACTTTAACCAGAGTGACGGGAGAGCGGCATTTCAGAAAACGTGCTTATCTCGGCGAGAAAAAGCGATTTCGGCAATACAATTTAAAACGCGTGTAAAACATAAACCAAACGATGAAATTGGTTATTTCTTCATGTATAATGATCAACTCGATACTCCCTAGCCCCCAACAGCCTTTTTTTTCATAACACTTTAACCAGAGTGACGGGAGAGCGGCATTTCAGAAAACGTGCTTATCTCGGCGAGAAAAAGCGATTTCGGCAATAAAATTTAAAACGCGTGTAAAACATAAACCAAACGATGAAATTGGTTATTTCTTCATGTATAATGATCAACTCGATACTCCCTAGCCCCCAACAGCCTTTTTTTTCATAACACTTTAACCAGAGTGACGGGAGAGCGGCATTTCAGAAAACGTGCTTATCTCGGCGAGAAAAAGCGATTTCGGCAATAAAATTTAAAACGCGTGTAAAACATAAACCAAACGATGAAATTGGTTATTTCTTCATGTATAATGATCAACTCGATACTCCCTAGCCCCCAACAGCCTTTTTTTTCATAACACTTTAACCAGAGTGACGGGAGAGCGGCATTTCAGAAAACGTGCTTATCTCGGCGAGAAAAAGCGATTTCGGCAATAAAATTTAAAACGCGTGTAAAACATAAACCAAACGATGAAATTGGTTATTTCTTCATGTATAATGATCAACTCGAGTCGAGCTCCAGGGAGAGAGGCTGATTTTTCGCTTTTTGAGGCCGACCGACGAACCGGCGCGGGGCGGACTCAAAAGCCCGCAGAGCCGTAGGCACTTAGAAAAGTTTCGCCTTTGGCTGTGAGCTCCAGGGGGAGAGGCTGGTTTTGCGTTATTTTAGGCCGGCTGGAGAACCGGCGCGGGTCGGACGCACAATCCCCGCAGAGCCGTGGGCACTTAGAAAATTTTTGCCAAGTTGGCTCTGAGCGCCTGGTACCTAATATGGAAGTATAGAGGCCGACTTTCGGGCAAGATCATGCCGCGTTAGGCTTCCAGGACCCCGGCTAAGCAATTTTACCGGGCCGCCCGGTTCTTTTTTTGAACCAGCCCGGTTCTTTTTACACTTACAGCTGGAGCTCGGCAGCGGCTTTTTGCGTAAGATCACGCCGGGTTAGGCTTCCAGGACCTCGGCTAAGCAATTCTACCGGGCCGCCCGGTTCTTTTTTTTTGAACCAGCCCGGTTCTTTTTACACTTCCAGCTGGAGCTCACGAGCGGCTTTTTGGACAAGATAACGCCGTGTTAGGCTTCCAGAGCCCCGGCTAAGCAATTTTACCGGCCCGCCCGGTTCTTTTTTTTAACCAGCCCGGTTCTTTTTACACTTCCAGCTGGAGCTCAGCAGCGGGTTTTTGGACAAGATCACGCCGTGTTAGGCTTCCAGAGCCCCGGCTAAGCAATTTTACAGGGTCGCCCGGTTCTTTTTTTTAACCAGCCCGGTTTTTTTTACACTTCCAGCTGGAGCTCAGCAGCGGCTTTTTGCACAGTATCACGCCGGGTTAGGCTTCCAGAGCCCCGGCTAAGCAATTTTACCGGGCCGCCCGGTTCTTTTTTTTAACCAGCCCGGTTCTTTTTACACTTCCAGCTGGAGCTCAGCAGCGGCTTTTTGGACAAGATCACGCCGTGTTAGGCTTCCAGAGCCCCGGCTAAGCAATTTTACCGTGTCGCCCGGTTCTTTTTTTTAACCAGCCCGGTTCTTTTTACACTTCCAGCTGGAGCTCAGCAGCGGCTTTTTGGACAAGATCACGCCGTATTAGGCTTCCAGAGCCCCGGCTAAGCAATTTTACCGGGTCGCCCGGTTCTTTTTTTAACCAGCCCGATTCTTTTTACACTTCCAGCTGGAGCTCAGCATCGTGTAAAACATAAACCAAACGATGAAATTGGTTATTTCTTCATGTATAATGATCAACTCGATACTCCCTAGCCCCCAACAGCCTTTTTTTTCATAACACTTTAACCAGAGTGACGGGAGAGCGGCATTTCAGAAAACGTGCTTATCTCGGCGAGAAAAAGCGATTTCGGCAATAAAATTTAAAACGCGTGTAAAACATAAATCAAACGATGAAATTGGTTATTTCTTCATGTATAATGATCAACTCGATACTCCCTAGCCCCCAACAGCCTTTTTTTTCATAACACTTTAACCAGAGTGACGGGAGAGCGGCATTTCAGAAAACGTGCTTATCTCGGCGAGAAAAAGCGATTTCGGCAATAAAATTTAAAACGCGTGTAAAACATAAACCAAACGATGAAATTGGTTATTTCTTCATGTATAATGATCAACTCGATACTCCCTAGCCCCCAACAGCCTTTTTTTTCATAACACTTTAACCAGAGTGACGGGAGAGCGGCATTTCAGAAAACGTGCTTATCTCGGCGAGAAAAAGCGATTTCGGCAATAAAATTTAAAACGCGTGTAAAACATAAACCAAACGATGAAATTGGTTATTTCTTCATGTATAATGATCAACTCGATACTCCCTAGCCCCCAACAGCCTTTTTTTTCATAACACTTTAACCAGAGTGACGGGAGAGCGGCATTTCAGAAAACGTGCTTATCTCGGCGAGAAAAAGCGATTTCGGCAATAAAATTTAAAACGCGTGTAAAACATAAACCAAACGATGAAATTGGTTATTTCTTCATGTATAATGATCAACTCGATACTCCCTAGCCCCCAACAGCCTTTTTTTTCATAACACTTTAACCAGAGTGACGGGAGAGCGGCATTTCAGAAAACGTGCTTATCTCGGCGAGAAAAAGCGATTTCGGCAATCAAATTTAAAACGCGTGTAAAACATAAACCAAACGATGAAATTGGTTATTTCTTCATGTATAATGATCAACTCGATACTCCCTAGCCCCCAACAGCCTTTTTTTTCATAACACTTTAACCAGAGTGACGGGAGAGCGGCATTTCAGAAAACGTGCTTATCTCGGCGAGAAAAAGCGATTTCGGCAAAAAAATTTAAAACGCGTGTAAAACATAAACCAAACGATGAAATTGGTTATTTCTTCATGTATAATGATCAACTCGATACTCCCTAGCCCCCAACAGCCTTTTTTTTCATAACACTTTAACCAGAGTGACGGGAGAGCGGCATTTCAGAAAACGTGCTTATCTCGGCGAGAAAAAGCGATTTCGGCAATAAAATTTAAAACGCGTGTAAAACATAAACCAAACGATGAAATTGGTTATTTCTTCATGTATAATGATCAACTCGATACTCCCTAGCCCCCAACAGCCTTTTTTTTCATAACACTTTAACCAGAGTGACGGGAGAGCGGCATTTCAGAAAACGTGCTTATCTCGGCGAGAAAAAGCGATTTCGGCAATAAAATTTAAAACGCGTGTAAAACATAAACCAAACGATGAAATTGGTTATTTCTTCATGTATAATGATCAACTCGATACTCCCTAGCCCCCAACAGCCTTTTTTTTCATAACACTTTAACCAGAGTGACGGGAGAGCGGCATTTCAGAAAACGTGCTTATCTCGGCGAGAAAAAGCGATTTCGGCAATAAAATTTAAAACGCGTGTAAAACATAAACCAAACGATGAAATTGGTTATTTCTTCATGTATAATGATCAACTCGATACTCCCTAGCCCCCAACAGCCTTTTTTTTCATAACACTTTAACCAGAGTGACGGGAGAGCGGCATTTCAGAAAACGTGCTTATCTCGGCGAGAAAAAGCCATTTCGGCAATAAAATTTAAAACGCGTGTAAAACATAAACCAAACGATGAAATTGGTTATTTCTTCATGTATAATGATCAACTCGATACTCCCTAGCCCCCAACAGCCTTTTTTTTCATAACACTTTAACCAGAGTGACGGGAGAGCGGCATTTCAGAAAACGTGCTTATCTCGGCGAGAAAAAGCGATTTCGGCAATAAAATTTAAAACGCGTGTAAAACATAAACCAAACGATGAAATTGGTTATTTCTTCATGTATAATGATCAACTCGATACTCCCTAGCCCCCAACAGCCTTTTTTTTCATAACACTTTAACCAGAGTGACGGGAGAGCGGCATTTCAGAAAACGTGCTTATCTCGGCGAGAAAAAGCGATTTCGGCAATAAAATTTAAAACGCGTTTAAAACATAAACCAAACGATGAAATTGGTTATTTCTTCATGTATAATGATCAACTCGATACTCCCTAGCCCCCAACAGCCTTTTTTTTCATAACACTTTAACCAGAGTGACGGGAGAGCGGCATTTCAGAAAACGTGCTTATCTCGGCGAGAAAAAGCGATTTCGGCAATAAAATTTAAAACGCGTGTAAAACATAAACCAAACGATGAAATTGGTTATTTCTTCATGTATAATGATCAACTCGATACTCCCTAGCCCCCAACAGCCTTTTTTTTCATAACACTTTAACCAGAGTGACGGGAGAGCGGCATTTCAGAAAACGTGCTTATTTCGGCGAGAAAAAGCGATTTCGGCAATAAAATTTAAAACGCGTGTAAAACATAAACCAAACGATGAAATTGGTTATTTCTTCATGTATAATGATCAACTCGATACTCCCTAGCCCCCAACAGCCTTTTTTTTCATAACACTTTAACCAGAGTGACGGGAGAGCGGCATTTCAGAAAACGTGCTTATCTCGGCGAGAAAAAGCGATTTCGGCAATAAAATTTAAAACGCGTGTAAAACATAAACCAAACGATGAAATTGGTTATTTCTTCATGTATAATGATCAACTCGATACTCCCTAGCCCCCAACAGCCTTTTTTTTTCATAACACTTTAACCAGAGTGACGGGAGAGCGGCATTTCAGAAAACGTGCTTATCTCGGCGAGAAAAAGTGATTTCGGCAATAAAATTTAAAACGCGTGTAAAACATAAACCAAACGATGAAATTGGTTATTTCTTCATGTATAATGATCAACTCGATACTCCCTAGCCCCCAACAGCCTTTTTTTTCATAACACTTTAACCAGAGTGACGGGAGAGCGGCATTTCAGAAAACGTGCTTATCTCGGCGAGAAAAAGCGATTTCGGCAATAAAATTTAAAACGCGTGTAAAACATAAACCAAACGATGAAATTGGTTATTTCTTCATGTATAATGATCAACTCGATACTCCCTAGCCCCCAACAGCCTTTTTTTTCATAACACATTAACCAGAGTGACGGGAGAGCGGCATTTCAGAAAACGTGCTTATCTCGGCGAGAAAAAGCGATTTCGGCAATAAAATTTAAAACGCGTGTAAAACATAAACCAAACGATGAAATTGGTTATTTCTTCATGTATAATGATCAACTCGATACTCCCTAGCCCCCAACAGCCTTTTTTTTCATAACACTTTAACCAGAGTGACGGGAGAGCGGCATTTCAGAAAACGTGCTTATCTCGGCGAGAAAAAGCGATTTCGGCAATAAAATTTAAAACGCGTGTAAAACATAAACCAAACGATGAAATTGGTTATTTCTTCATGTATAATGATCAACTCGATACTCCCTAGCCCCCAACAGCCTTTTTTTTCATAACACTTTAACCAGAGTGACGGGAGAGCGGCATTTCAGAAAACGTGCTTATCTCGGCGAGAAAAAGCGATTTCGGCAATAAAATTTAAAACGCGTGTAAAACATAAACCAAACGATGAAATTGGTTATTTCTTCATGTATAATGATCAACTCGATACTCCCTAGCCCCCAACAGCCTTTTTTTTCATAACACATTAACCAGAGTGACGGGAGAGCGGCATTTCAGAAAACGTGCTTATCTCGGCGAGAAAAAGCGATTTCGGCAATAAAATTTAAAACGCGTGTAAAACATAAACCAAACGATGAAATTGGTTATTTCTTCATGTATAATGATCAACTCGATACTCCCTAGCCCCCAACAGCCTTTTTTTTCATAACACTTTAACCAGAGTGACGGGAGAGCGGCATTTCAGAAAACGTGCTTATCTCGGCGAGAAAAAGCGATTTCGGCAATAAAATTTAAAACGCGTGTAAAACATAAACCAAACGATGAAATTGGTTATTTCTTCATGTATAATGATCAACTCGATACTCCCTAGCCCCCAACAGCCTTTTTTTTCATAACACTTTAACCAGAGTGACGGGAGAGGTGCATTTCAGAAAACGTGCTTATCTCGGCGAGAAAAAGCGATTTCGGCAATAAAATTTAAAACGCGTGTAAAACATAAACCAAACGATGAAATTGGTTATTTCTTCATGTATAATGATCAACTCGATACTCCCTAGCCCCCAACAGCCTTTTTTTTCATAACACTTTAACCAGAGTGACGGGAGAGCGGCATTTCAGAAAACGTGCTTATCTCGGCGAGAAAAAGCGATTTCGGCAATAAAATTTAAAACGCGTGTAAAACATAAACCAAACGATGAAATTGGTTATTTCTTCATGTATAATGATCAACTCGATACTCCCTAGCCCCCAACAGCCTTTTTTTTCATAACACTTTAACCAGAGTGACGGGAGAGCGGCATTTCAGAAAACGTGCTTATCTCGGCGAGAAAAAGCGATTTCGGCAATAAAATTTAAAACGCGTGTAAAACATAAACCAAACGATGAAATTGGTTATTTCTTCATGTATAATGATCAACTCGATACTCCCTAGCCCCCAACAGCCTTTTTTTTCATAACACTTTAACCAGAGTGACGGGAGAGCGGCATTTCAGAAAACGTGCTTATCTCGGCGAGAAAAAGCCATTTCGGCAATAAAATTTAAAACGCGTGTAAAACATAAACCAAACGATGAAATTGGTTATTTCTTCATGTATAATGATCAACTCGATACTCCCTAGCCCCCAACAGCCTTTTTTTTCATAACACTTTAACCAGAGTGACGGGAGAGCGGCATTTCAGAAAACGTGCTTATCTCGGCGAGAAAAAGCGATTTCGGCAATAAAATTTAAAACGCGTGTAAAACATAAACCAAACGATGAAATTGGTTATTTCTTCATGTATAATGATCAACTCGATACTCCCTAGCCCCCAACAGCCTTTTTTTTCATAACACTTTAACCAGAGTGACGGGAGAGCGGCATTTCAGAAAACGTGCTTATCTCGGCGAGAAAAAGCGATTTCGGCAATAAAATTTAAAACGCGTTTAAAACATAAACCAAACGATGAAATTGGTTATTTCTTCATGTATAATGATCAACTCGATACTCCCTAGCCCCCAACAGCCTTTTTTTTCATAACACTTTAACCAGAGTGACGGGAGAGCGGCATTTCAGAAAACGTGCTTATCTCGGCGAGAAAAAGCGATTTCGGCAATAAAATTTAAAACGCGTGTAAAACATAAACCAAACGATGAAATTGGTTATTTCTTCATGTATAATGATCAACTCGATACTCCCTAGCCCCCAACAGCCTTTTTTTTCATAACACTTTAACCAGAGTGACGGGAGAGCGGCATTTCATAAAACGTGCTTATTTCGGCGAGAAAAAGCGATTTCGGCAATAAAATTTAAAACGCGTGTAAAACATAAACCAAACGATGAAATTGGTTATTTCTTCATGTATAATGATCAACTCGATACTCCCTAGCCCCCAACAGCCTTTTTTTTCATAACACTTTAACCAGAGTGACGGGAGAGCGGCATTTCAGAAAACGTGCTTATCTCGGCGAGAAAAAGCGATTTCGGCAATAAAATTTAAAACGCGTGTAAAACATAAACCAAACGATGAAATTGGTTATTTCTTCATGTATAATGATCAACTCGATACTCCCTAGCCCCCAACAGCCTTTTTTTTTCATAACACTTTAACCAGAGTGACGGGAGAGCGGCATTTCAGAAAACGTGCTTATCTCGGCGAGAAAAAGCGATTTCGGCAATAAAATTTAAAACGCGTGTAAAACATAAACCAAACGATGAAATTGGTTATTTCTTCATGTATAATGATCAACTCGATACTCCCTAGCCCCCAACAGCCTTTTTTTTCATAACACTTTAACCAGAGTGACGGGAGAGCGGCATTTCAGAAAACGTGCTTATCTCGGCGAGAAAAAGCGATTTCGGCAATAAAATTTAAAACGCGTGTAAAACATAAACCAAACGATGAAATTGGTTATTTCTTCATGTATAATGATCAACTCGATACTCCCTAGCCCCCAACAGCCTTTTTTTTCATAACACATTAACCAGAGTGACGGGAGAGCGGCATTTCAGAAAACGTGCTTATCTCGGCGAGAAAAAGCGATTTCGGCAATAAAATTTAAAACGCGTGTAAAACATAAACCAAACGATGAAATTGGTTATTTCTTCATGTATAATGATCAACTCGATACTCCCTAGCCCCCAACAGCCTTTTTTTTCATAACACTTTAACCAGAGTGACGGGAGAGCGGCATTTCAGAAAACGTGCTTATCTCGGCGAGAAAAAGCGATTTCGGCAATAAAATTTAAAACGCGTGTAAAACATAAACCAAACGATGAAATTGGTTATTTCTTCATGTATAATGATCAACTCGATACTCCCTAGCCCCCAACAGCCTTTTTTTTCATAACACTTTAACCAGAGTGACGGGAGAGCGGCATTTCAGAAAACGTGCTTATCTCGGCGAGAAAAAGCGATTTCGGCAATAAAATTTAAAACGCGTGTAAAACATAAACCAAACGATGAAATTGGTTATTTCTTCATGTATAATGATCAACTCGATACTCCCTAGCCCCCAACAGCCTTTTTTTTCATAACACTTTAACCAGAGTGACGGGAGAGCGGCAATTCAGAAAACGTGCTTATCTCGGCGAGAAAAAGCGATTTCGGCAATAAAATTTAAAACGCGTGTAAAACATAAACCAAACGATGAAATTGGTTATTTCTTCATGTATAATGATCAACTCGATACTCCCTAGCCCCCAACAGCCTTTTTTTTCATAACACTTTAACCAGAGTGACGGGAGAGCGGCATTTCAGAAAACGTGCTTATCTCGGCGAGAAAAAGCGATTTCGGCAATAAAATTTAAAACGCGTGTAAAACATAAACCAAACGATGAAATTGGTTATTTCTTCATGTATAATGATCAACTCGAGTCGAGCTCCAGGGAGAGAGGCTGATTTTTCGCTTTTTGAGGCCGACCGACGAACCGGCGCGGGGCGGACTCAAAAGCCCGCAGAGCCGTAGGCACTTAGAAAAGTTTCGCCTTTGGCTGTGAGCTCCAGGGGGAGAGGCTGGTTTTGCGTTATTTTAGGCCGGCTGGAGAACCGGCGCGGGTCGGACGCACAATCCCCGCAGAGCCGTGGGCACTTAGAAAATTTTTGCCAAGTTGGCTCTGAGCGCCTGGTACCTAATATGGAAGTATAGAGGCCGACTTTCGGGCAAGATCATGCCGCGTTAGGCTTCCAGGACCCCGGCTAAGCAATTTTACCGGGCCGCCCGGTTCTTTTTGTGAACCAGCCCGGTTCTTTTTACACTTACAGCTGGAGCTCGGCAGCGGCTTTTTGCGCAAGATCACGCCGGGTTAGGCTTCCAGGACCTCGGCTAAGCAATTCTACCGGGCCGCCCGGTTCTTTTTTTTTGAACCAGCCCGGTTCTTTTTACACTTCCAGCTGGAGCTCACGAGCGGCTTTTTGGACAAGATAACGCCGTGTTAGGCTTCCAGAGCCCCGGCTAAGCAATTTTACCGGCCCGCCCGGTTCTTTTTTTTAACCAGCCCGGTTCTTTTTACACTTCCAGCTGGAGCTCAGCAGCGGGTTTTTGGACAAGATCACGCCGTGTTAGGCTTCCAGAGCCCCGGCTAAGCAATTTTACAGGGTCGCCCGGTTCTTTTTTTTAACCAGCCCGGTTTTTTTTACACTTCCAGCTGGAGCTCAGCAGCGGCTTTTTGCACAGTATCACGCCGGGTTAGGCTTCCAGAGCCCCGGCTAAGCAATTTTACCGGGCCGCCCGGTTCTTTTTTTTAACCAGCCCGGTTCTTTTTACACTTCCAGCTGGAGCTCAGCAGCGGCTTTTTGGACAAGATCACGCCGTGTTAGGCTTCCAGAGCCCCGGCTAAGCAATTTTACCGTGTCGCCCGGTTCTTTTTTTTAACCAGCCCGGTTCTTTTTACACTTCCAGCTGGAGCTCAGCAGCGGCTTTTTGGACAAGATCACGCCGTATTAGGCTTCCAGAGCCCCGGCTAAGCAATTTTACCGGGTCGCCCGGTTCTTTTTTTAACCAGCCCGATTCTTTTTACACTTCCAGCTGGAGCTCAGCATCGTGTAAAACATAAACCAAACGATGAAATTGGTTATTTCTTCATGTATAATGATCAACTCGATACTCCCTAGCCCCCAACAGCCTTTTTTTTCATAACACTTTAACCAGAGTGACGGGAGAGCGGCATTTCAGAAAACGTGCTTATCTCGGCGAGAAAAAGCGATTTCGGCAATAAAATTTAAAAGGCGTGTAAAACATAAATCAAACGATGAAATTGGTTATTTCTTCATGTATAATGATCAACTCGATACTCCCTAGCCCCCAACAGCCTTTTTTTTCATAACACTTTAACCAGAGTGACGGGAGAGCGGCATTTCAGAAAACGTGCTTATCTCGGCGAGAAAAAGCGATTTCGGCAATAAAATTTAAAACGCGTGTAAAACATAAACCAAACGATGAAATTGGTTATTTCTTCATGTATAATGATCAACTCGATACTCCCTAGCCCCCAACAGCCTTTTTTTTCATAACACTTTAACCAGAGTGACGGGAGAGCGGCATTTCAGAAAACGTGCTTATCTCGGCGAGAAAAAGCGATTTCGGCAATAAAATTTAAAACGCGTGTAAAACATAAACCAAACGATGAAATTGGTTATTTCTTCATGTATAATGATCAACTCGATACTCCCTAGCCCCCAACAGCCTTTTTTTTCATAACACTTTAACCAGAGTGACGGGAGAGCGGCATTTCAGAAAACGTGCTTATCTCGGCGAGAAAAAGCAATTTCGGCAATAAAATTTAAAACGCGTGTAAAACATAAACCAAACGATGAAATTGGTTATTTCTTCATGTATAATGATCAACTCGATACTCCCTAGCCCCCAACAGCCTTTTTTTTCATAACACTTTAACCAGAGTGACGGGAGAGCGGCATTTCAGAAAACGTGCTTATCTCGGCGAGAAAAAGCGATTTCGGCAATAAAATTTAAAACGCGTGTAAAACATAAACCAAACGATGAAATTGGTTATTTCTTCATGTATAATGATCAACTCGATACTCCCTAGCCCCCAACAGCCTTTTTTTTCATAACACTTTAACCAGAGTGACGGGAGAGCGGCATTTCAGAAAACGTGCTTATCTCGGCGAGAAAAAGCGATTTCGGCAATAAAATTTAAAACGCGTGTAAAACATAAACCAAACGATGAAATTGGTTATTTCTTCATGTATAATGATCAACTCGATACTCCCTAGCCCCCAACAGCCTTTTTTTTCATAACACTTTAACCAGAGTGACGGGAGAGCGGCATTTCAGAAAACGTGCTTATCTCGGCGAGAAAAAGCGATTTCGGCAATAAAAATTAAAACGCGTGTAAAACATAAACCAAACGATGAAATTGGTTATTTCTTCATGTATAATGATCAACTCGATACTCCCTAGCCCCCAACAGCCTTTTTTTTCATAACACTTTAACCAGAGTGACGGGAGAGCGGCATTTCAGAAAACGTGCTTATCTCGGCGAGAAAAAGCGATTTCGGCAATAAAATTTAAAACGCGTGTAAAACATAAACCAAACGATGAAATTGGTTATTTCTTCATGTATAATGATCAACTCGATACTCCCTAGCCCCCAACAGCCTTTTTTTTCATAACACTTTAACCAGAGTGACGGGAGAGCGGCATTTCAGAAAACGTGCTTATCTCGGCGAGAAAAAGCGATTTCGGCAATAAAATTTAAAACGCGTGTAAAACATAAACCAAACGATGAAATTGGTTATTTCTTCATGTATAATGATCAACTCGATACTCCCTAGCCCCCAACAGCCTTTTTTTTCATAACACTTTAACCAGAGTGACGGGAGAGCGGCATTTCAGAAAACGTGCTTATCTCGGCGAGAAAAAGCGATTTCGGCAATAAAATTTAAAACGCGTGTAAAACATAAACCAAACGATGAAATTGGTTATTTCTTCATGTATAATGATCAACTCGATACTCCCTAGCCCCCAACAGCCTTTTTTTTCATAACACTTTAACCAGAGTGACGGGAGAGTGGCATTTCAGAAAACGTGCTTATCTCGGCGAGAAAAAGCGATTTCGGCAATAAAATTTAAAACGCGTGTAAAACATAAACCAAACGATGAAATTGGTTATTTCTTCATGTATAATGATCAACTCGATACTCCCTAGCCCCCAACAGCCTTTTTTTTCATAACACTTTAACCAGAGTGACGGGAGAGCGGCATTTCAGAAAACGTGCTTATCTCGGCGAGAAAAAGCGATTTTGGCAATAAAATTTAAAACGCGTGTAAAACATAAACCAAACGATGAAATTGGTTATTTCTTCATGTATAATGATCAACTCGATACTCCCTAGCCCCCAACAGCCTTTTTTTTCATAACACTTTAACCAGAGTGACGGGAGAGCGACATTTCAGAAAACGTGCTTATCTCGGCGAGAAAAAGCGATTTCGGCAATAAAATTTAAAACGCGTGTAAAACATAAACCAAACGATGAAATTGGTTATTTCTTCATGTATAATGATCAACTCGATACTCCCTAGCCCCCAACAGCCTTTTTTTTCATAACACTTTAACCAGAGTGACGGGAGAGCGGCATTTCAGAAAACGTGCTTATCTCGGCGAGAAAAAGCGATTTCGGCAATAAAATTTAAAACGCGTGTAAAACATAAACCAAACGATGAAATTGGTTATTTCTTCATGTATAATGATCAACTCGATACTCCCTAGCCCCCAACAGCCTTTTTTTTCATAACACTTTAACCAGAGTGACGGGAGAGCGGCATTTCAGAAAACGTGCTTATCTCGGCGAGAAAAAGCGATTTCGGCAATAAAATTTAAAACGCGTGTAAAACATAAACCAAACGATGAAATTGGTTATTTCTTCATGTATAATGATCAACTCGATACTCCCTAGCCCCCAACAGCCTTTTTTTTCATAACACTTTAACCAGAGTGACGGGAGAGCGGCATTTCAGAAAACGTGCTTATCTCGGCGAGAAAAAGCGATTTCGGCAATAAAATTTAAAACGCGTGTAAATCATAAACCAAACGATGAAATTGGTTATTTCTTCATGTATAATGATCAACTCGATACTCCCTAGCCCCCAACAGCCTTTTTTTTCATAACACTTTAACCAGAGTGACGGGAGAGCGGCATTTCAGAAAACGTGCTTATCTCGGCGAGAAAAAGCGATTTCGGCAATAAAATTTAAAACGCGTGTAAAACATAAACCAAACGATGAAATTGGTTATTTCTTCATGTATAATGATCAACTCGATACTCCCTAGCCCCCAACAGCCTTTTTTTTCATAACACTTTAACCAGAGTGACGGGAGAGCGGCATTTCAGAAAACGTGCTTATCTCGGCGAGAAAAAGCGATTTCGGCAATAAAATTTAAAACGCGTGTAAAACATAAACCAAACGATGAAATTGGTTATTTCTTCATGTATAATGATCAACTCGATACTCCCTAGCCCCCAACAGCCTTTTTTTTCATAACACTTTAACCAGAGTGACGGGAGAGCGGCATTTCAGAAAACGTGCTTATCTCGGCGAGAAAAAGCGATTTCGGCAATAAAATTTAAAACGCGTGTAAAACATAAACCAAACGATGAAATTGGTTATTTCTTCATGTATAATGATCAACTCGATACTCCCTAGCCCCCAACAGCCTTTTTTTTCATAACACTTTAACCAGAGTGACGGGAGAGCGGCATTTCAGAAAACGTGCTTATCTCGGCGAGAAAAAGCGATTTCGGCAATAAAATTTAAAACGCGTGTAAAACATAAACCAAACGATGAAATTGGTTATTTCTTCATGTATAATGATCAACTCGATACTCCCTAGCCCCCAACAGCCTTTTTTTTCATAACACTTTAACCAGAGTGACGGGAGAGCGGCATTTCAGAAAACGTGCTTATCTCGGCGAGAAAAAGCGATTTCGGCAATAAAATTTAAAACGCGTGTAAAACATAAACCAAACGATGAAATTGGTTATTTCTTCATGTATAATGATCAACTCGATACTCCCTAGCCCCCAACAGCCTTTTTTTTCATAACACTTTAACCAGAGTGACGGGAGAGCGGCATTTCAGAAAACGTGCTTATCTCGGCGAGAAAAAGCGATTTCGGCAATAAAATTTAAAACGCGTGTAAAACATAAACCAAACGATGAAATTGGTTATTTCTTCATGTATAATGATCAACTCGATACTCCCTAGCCCCCAACAGCCTTTTTTTTCATAACACTTTAACCAGAGTGACGGGAGAGCGGCATTTCAGAAAACGTGCTTATCTCGGCGAGAAAAAGCGATTTCGGCAATAAAATTTAAAACGCGTGTAAAACATAAACCAAACGATGAAATTGGTTATTTCTTCATGTATAATGATCAACTCGATACTCCCTAGCCCCCAACAGCCTTTTTTTTCATAACACTTTAACCAGAGTGACGGGAGAGCGGCATTTCAGAAAACGTGCTTATCTCGGCGAGAAAAAGCGATTTCGGCAATAAAATTTAAAACGCGTGTAAAACATAAACCAAACGATGAAATTGGTTATTTCTTCATGTATAATGATCAACTCGATACTCCCTAGCCCCCAACAGCCTTTTTTTTCATAACACTTTAACCAGAGTGACGGGAGAGCGGCATTTCAGAAAACGTGCTTATCTCGGCGAGAAAAAGCGATTTCGGCAATAAAATTTAAAACGCGTGTAAAACATAAACCAAACGATGAAATTGGTTATTTCTTCATGTATAATGATCAACTCGATACTCCCTAGCCCCCAACAGCCTTTTTTTTCATAACACTTTAACCAGAGTGACGGGAGAGCGGCATTTCAGAAAACGTGCTTATCTCGGCGAGAAAAAGCGATTTCGGCAATAAAATTTAAAACGCGTGTAAAACATAAACCAAACGATGAAATTGGTTATTTCTTCATGTATAATGATCAACTCGATACTCCCTAGCCCCCAACAGCCTTTTTTTTCATAACACTTTAACCAGAGTGACGGGAGAGCGGCATTTCAGAAAACGTGCTTATCTCGGCGAGAAAAAGCGATTTCGGCAATAAAATTTAAAACGCGTGTAAAACATAAACCAAACGATGAAATTGGTTATTTCTTCATGTATAATGATCAACTCGATACTCCCTAGCCCCCAACAGCCTTTTTTTTCATAACACTTTAACCAGAGTGACGGGAGAGCGGCATTTCAGAAAACGTGCTTATCTCGGCGAGAAAAAGCGATTTCGGCAATAAAATTTAAAACGCGTGTAAAACATAAACCAAACGATGAAATTGGTTATTTCTTCATGTATAATGATCAACTCGATACTCCCTAGCCCCCAACAGCCTTTTTTTTCATAACACTTTAACCAGAGTGACGGGAGAGCGGCATTTCAGAAAACGTGCTTATCTCGGCGAGAAAAAGCGATTTCGGCAATAAAATTTAAAACGCGTGTAAAACATAAACCAAACGATGAAATTGGTTATTTCTTCATGTATAATGATCAACTCGATACTCCCTAGCCCCCAACAGCCTTTTTTTTCATAACACTTTAACCAGAGTGACGGGAGAGCGGCATTTCAGAAAACGTGCTTATCTCGGCGAGAAAAAGCGATTTCGGCAATAAAATTTAAAACGCGTGTAAAACATAAACCAAACGATGAAATTGGTTATTTCTTCATGTATAATGATCAACTCGATACTCCCTAGCCCCCAACAGCCTTTTTTTTCATAACACTTTAACCAGAGTGACGGGAGAGCGGCATTTCAGAAAACGTGCTTATCTCGGCGAGAAAAAGCGATTTCGGCAATAAAATTTAAAACGCGTGTAAAACATAAACCAAACGATGAAATTGGTTATTTCTTCATGTATAATGATCAACTCGATACTCCCTAGCCCCCAACAGCCTTTTTTTTCATAACACTTTAACCAGAGTGACGGGAGAGCGGCATTTCAGAAAACGTGCTTATCTCGGCGAGAAAAAGCGATTTCGGCAATAAAATTTAAAACGCGTGTAAAACATAAACCAAACGATGAAATTGGTTATTTCTTCATGTATAATGATCAACTCGATACTCCCTAGCCCCCAACAGCCTTTTTTTTCATAACACTTTAACCAGAGTGACGGGAGAGCGGCATTTCAGAAAACGTGCTTATCTCGGCGAGAAAAAGCGATTTCGGCAATAAAATTTAAAACGCGTGTAAAACATAAACCAAACGATGAAATTGGTTATTTCTTCATGTATAATGATCAACTCGATACTCCCTAGCCCCCAACAGCCTTTTTTTTCATAACACTTTAACCAGAGTGACGGGAGAGCGGCATTTCAGAAAACGTGCTTATCTCGGCGAGAAAAAGCGATTTCGGCAATAAAATTTAAAACGCGTGTAAAACATAAACCAAACGATGAAATTGGTTATTTCTTCATGTATAATGATCAACTCGATACTCCCTAGCCCCCAACAGCCTTTTTTTTCATAACACTTTAACCAGAGTGACGGGAGAGCGGCATTTCAGAAAACGTGCTTATCTCGGCGAGAAAAAGCGATTTCGGCAATAAAATTTAAAACGCGTGTAAAACATAAACCAAACGATGAAATTGGTTATTTCTTCATGTATAATGATCAACTCGATACTCCCTAGCCCCCAACAGCCTTTTTTTTCATAACACTTTAACCAGAGTGACGGGAGAGCGGCATTTCAGAAAACGTGCTTATCTCGGCGAGAAAAAGCGATTTCGGCAATAAAATTTAAAACGCGTGTAAAACATAAACCAAACGATGAAATTGGTTATTTCTTCATGTATAATGATCAACTCGATACTCCCTAGCCCCCAACAGCCTTTTTTTTCATAACACTTTAACCAGAGTGACGGGAGAGCGGCATTTCAGAAAACGTGCTTATCTCGGCGAGAAAAAGCGATTTCGGCAATAAAATTTAAAACGCGTGTAAAACATAAACCAAACGATGAAATTGGTTATTTCTTCATGTATAATGATCAACTCGATACTCCCTAGCCCCCAACAGCCTTTTTTTTCATAACACTTTAACCAGAGTGACGGGAGAGCGGCATTTCAGAAAACGTGCTTATCTCGGCGAGAAAAAGCGATTTCGGCAATAAAATTTAAAACGCGTGTAAAACATAAACCAAACGATGAAATTGGTTATTTCTTCATGTATAATGATCAACTCGATACTCCCTAGCCCCCAACAGCCTTTTTTTTCATAACACTTTAACAAGAGTGACGGGAGAGCGGCATTTCAGAAAACGTGCTTATCTCGGCGAGAAAAAGCGATTTCGGCAATAAAATTTAAAACGCGTGTAAAACATAAACCAAACGATGAAATTGGTTATTTCTTCATGTATAATACTCAACTCGATACTCCCTAGCCCCCAACAGCCTTTTTTTTCATAACACTTTAACCAGAGTGACGGGAGAGCGGCATTTCAGAAAACGTGCTTATCTCGGCGAGAAAAAGCGATTTCGGCAATAAAATTTAAAACGCGTGTAAAACATAAACCAAACGATGAAATTGGTTATTTCTTCATGTATAATGATCAACTCGATACTCCCTAGCCCCCAACAGCCTTTTTTTTCATAACACTTTAACCAGAGTGACGGGAGAGCGGCATTTCAGAAAACGTGCTTATCTCGGCGAGAAAAAGCGATTTCGGCAATAAAATTTAAAACGCGTGTAAAACATAAACCAAACGATGAAATTGGTTATTTCTTCATGTATAATGATCAACTCGATACTCCCTAGCCCCCAACAGCCTTTTTTTTCATAACACTTTAACCAGAGTGACGGGAGAGCGGCATTTCAGAAAACGTGCTTATCTCGGCGAGAAAAAGCGATTTCGGCAATAAAATTTAAAACGCGTGTAAAACATAAACCAAACGATGAAATTGGTTATTTCTTCATGTATAATGATCAACTCGATACTCCCTAGCCCCCAACAGCCTTTTTTTTCATAACACTTTAACCAGAGTGACGGGAGAGCGGCATTTCAGAAAACGTGCTTATCTCGGCGAGAAAAAGCGATTTCGGCAATAAAATTTAAAACGCGTGTAAAACATAAACCAAACGATGAAATTGGTTATTTCTTCATGTATAATGATCAACTCGATACTCCCTAGCCCCCAACAGCCTTTTTTTTCATAACACTTTAACCAGAGTGACGGGAGAGCGGCATTTCAGAAAACGTGCTTATCTCGGCGAGAAAAAGCGATTTCGGCAATAAAATTTAAAACGCGTGTAAAACATAAACCAAACGATGAAATTGGTTATTTCTTCATGTATAATGATCAACTCGATACTCCCTAGCCCCCAACAGCCTTTTTTTTCATAACACTTTAACCAGAGTGACGGGAGAGCGGCATTTCAGAAAACGTGCTTATCTCGGCGAGAAAAAGCGATTTCGGCAATAAAATTTAAAACGCGTGTAAAACATAAACCAAACGATGAAATTGGTTATTTCTTCATGTATAATGATCAACTCGATACTCCCTAGCCCCCAACAGCCTTTTTTTTCATAACACTTTAACCAGAGTGACGGGAGAGCGGCATTTCAGAAAACGTGCTTATCTCGGCGAGAAAAAGCGATTTCGGCAATAAAATTTAAAACGCGTGTAAAACATAAACCAAACGATGAAATTGGTTATTTCTTCATGTATAATGATCAACTCGATACTCCCTAGCCCCCAACAGCCTTTTTTTTCATAACACTTTAACCAGAGTGACGGGAGAGCGGCATTTCAGAAAACGTGCTTATCTCGGCGAGAAAAAGCGATTTCGGCAATAAAATTTAAAACGCGTGTAAAACATAAACCAAACGATGAAATTGGTTATTTCTTCATGTATAATGATCAACTCGATACTCCCTAGCCCCCAACAGCCTTTTTTTTCATAACACTTTAACCAGAGTGACGGGAGAGCGGCATTTCAGAAAACGTGCTTATCTCGGCGAGAAAAAGCGATTTCGGCAATAAAATTTAAAACGCGTGTAAAACATAAACCAAACGATGAAATTGGTTATTTCTTCATGTATAATGATCAACTCGATACTCCCTAGCCCCCAACAGCCTTTTTTTTCATAACACTTTAACCAGAGTGACGGGAGAGCGGCATTTCAGAAAACGTGCTTATCTCGGCGAGAAAAAGCGATTTCGGCAATAAAATTTAAAACGCGTGTAAAACATAAACCAAACGATGAAATTGGTTATTTCTTCATGTATAATGATCAACTCGATACTCCCTAGCCCCCAACAGCCTTTTTTTTCATAACACTTTAACCAGAGTGACGGGAGAGCGGCATTTCAGAAAACGTGCTTATCTCGGCGAGAAAAAGCGATTTCGGCAATAAAATTTAAAACGCGTGTAAAACATAAACCAAACGATGAAATTGGTTATTTCTTCATGTATAATGATCAACTCGATACTCCCTAGCCCCCAACAGCCTTTTTTTTCATAACACTTTAACCAGAGTGACGGGAGAGCGGCATTTCAGAAAACGTGCTTATCTCGGCGAAAAAAAGCGATTTCGGCAATAAAATTTAAAACGCGTGTAAAACATAAATCAAACGATGAAATTGGTTATTTCTTCATGTATAATGATCAACTCGATACTCCCTAGCCCCCAACAGCCTTTTTTTTCATAACACTTTAACCAGAGTGACGGGAGAGCGGCATTTCAGAAAACGTGCTTATCTCGGCGAGAAAAAGCGATTTCGGCAATAAAATTTAAAACGCGTGTAAAACATAAACCAAACGATGAAATTGGTTATTTCTTCATGTATAATGATCAACTCGATACTCCCTAGCCCCCAACAGCCTTTTTTTTCATAACACTTTAACCAGAGTGACGGGAGAGCGTCATTTCAGAAAACGTGCTTATCTCGGCGAGAAAAAGCGATTTCGGCAATAAAATTTAAAACGCGTGTAAAACATAAACCAAACGATGAAATTGGTTATTTCTTCATGTATAATGATCAACTCGATACTCCCTAGCCCCCAACAGCCTTTTTTTTCATAACACTTTAACCAGAGTGACGGGAGAGCGGCATTTCAGAAAACGTGCTTATCTCGGCGAGAAAAAGCGATTTCGGCAATAAAATTTAAAACGCGTGTAAAACATAAACCAAACGATGAAATTGGTTATTTCTTCATGTATAATGATCAACTCGATACTCCCTAGCCCCCAACAGCCTTTTTTTTCATAACACTTTAACCAGAGTGACGGGAGAGCGGCATTTCAGAAAACGTGCTTATCTCGGCGAGAAAAAGCGATTTCGGCAATAAAATTTAAAACGCGTGTAAAACATAAACCAAACGATGAAATTGGTTATTTCTTCATGTATAATGATCAACTCGAGTCGAGCTCCAGGGAGAGAGGCTGATTTTTCGCTTTTTGAGGCCGACCGACGAACCGGCGCGGGGCGGACTCAAAATCCCGCAGAGCCGTAGGCACTTAGAAAAGTTTCGCCTTTGGCTGTGAGCTCCAGGGGGAGAGGCTGGTTTTGCGTTATTTTAGGCCGGCTGGAGAACCGGCGCAGGTCGGACGCACAATCCCCGCAGAGCCGTGGGCACTTAGAAAATGTTTGCCAAGTTGGCTCTGAGCGCCTGGTACCTAATATGGAAGAATAGAGGCCGACTTTCGGGCAAGATCACGCCGCGTTAGGCTTCCAGGACCCCGGCTAAGCAATTTTACCGGGCCGCCCAGTTCTTTTTTTGAACCAGCCCGGTTCTTTTTACACTTCCAGCTGGAGCTCAGCAGCGGCTTTTTGCGCAAGATCACGCCGGGTTAGGCTTCCAGGACCTCGGCTAAGCAATTCTACCGGGCCGCCCGGTTCTTTTTTTGAACCAGCCCGGTTCTTTTTACACTTCCAGCTGGAGCTCACGAGCGGCTTTTTGGACAAGATCACGCCGTGTTAGGCTTCCAGAGCCCCGGCTAAGCAATTTTACCGGCCCGCCCGGTTCTTTTTTTTAACCAGCCCGGTTCTTTTTACACTTCCAGCTGGAGCTCAGCAGCGGGTTTTTGGACAAGATCACGCCGTGTTAGGCTTCCAGAGCCCCGGCTAAGCAATTTTACAGGGTCGCCCGGTTCTTTTTTTTAACCAGCCCGTTTTTTTTTACACTTCCAGCTGGAGCTCAGCAGCGGCTTTTTGCACAGTATCACGCCGGGTTAGGCTTCCAGAGCCCCGGCTAAGCAATTTTACCGGGCCGCCCGGTTCTTTTTTTTAACCAGCCCGGTTCTTTTTACACTTCCAGCTGGAGCTCAGCAGCGGCTTTTTGGACAAGATCACGCCGTGTTAGGCTTCCAGAGCCCCGGCTAAGCAATTTTACCGGGTCGCCCGGTTCTTTTTTTTAACCAGCCCGGTTCTTTTTACACTTCCAGCTGGAGCTCAGCAGCGGCTTTTTGGACAAGATCACGCCGTGTTAGGCTTCCAGAGCCCCGGCTAAGCAATTTTACCGGGTCGCCCGGTTCTTTTTTTAACCAGCCCGGTTCTTTTTACACTTCCAGCTGGAGCTCAGCATCGTGTAAAACATAAACCAAACGATGAAATTGGTTATTTCTTCATGTATAATGATCAACTCGATACTCCCTAGCCCCCAACAGCCTTTTTTTTCATAACACTTTAACCAGAGTGACGGGAGAGCGGCATTTCAGAAAACGTGCTTATCTCGGCGAAAAAAAGCGATTTCGGCAATAAAATTTAA
The DNA here is from genome assembly GCF_054491065.1 of Syngnathus leptorhynchus. Taxonomy (NCBI): domain Eukaryota; kingdom Metazoa; phylum Chordata; class Actinopteri; order Syngnathiformes; family Syngnathidae; genus Syngnathus; species Syngnathus leptorhynchus. The sequence goes on from NW_028232037.1 coordinate 112,402, forward strand.
AACGCGTGTAAAACATAAATCAAACGATGAAATTGGTTATTTCTTCATGTATAATGATCAACTCGATACTCCCTAGCCCCCAACAGCCTTTTTTTTCATAACACTTTAACCAGAGTGACGGGAGAGCGGCATTTCAGAAAACGTGCTTATCTCGGCGAGAAAAAGCGATTTCGGCAATAAAATTTAAAACGCGTGTAAAACATAAACCAAACGATGAAATTGGTTATTTCTTCATGTATAATGATCAACTCGATACTCCCTAGCCCCCAACAGCCTTTTTTTTCATAACACTTTAACCAGAGTGACGGGAGAGCGGCATTTCAGAAAACGTGCTTATCTCGGCGAGAAAAAGCGATTTCGGCAATAAAATTTAAAACGCGTGTAAAACATAAACCAAACGATGAAATTGGTTATTTCTTCATGTATAATGATCAACTCGATACTCCCTAGCCCCCAACAGCCTTTTTTTTCATAACACTTTAACCAGAGTGACGGGAGAGCGGCATTTCAGAAAACGTGCTTATCTCGGCGAGAAAAAGCGATTTCGGCAATAAAATTTAAAACGCGTGTAAAACATAAACCAAACGATGATATTGGTTATTTCTTCATGTATAATGATCAACTCGATACTCCCTAGCCCCCAACAGCCTTTTTTTTCATAACACTTTAACCAGAGTGACGGGAGAGCGGCATTTCAGAAAACGTGCTTATCTCGGCGAGAAAAAGCGATTTCGGCAATAAAATTTAAAACGCGTGTAAAACATAAACCAAACGATGAAATTGCTTATTTCTTCATGTATAATGATCAACTCGATACTCCCTAGCCCCCAACAGCCTTTTTTTTCATAACACTTTAACCAGAGTGACGGGAGAGCGGCATTTCAGAAAACGTGCTTATCTCGGCGAGAAAAAGCGATTTCGGCAATAAAATTTAAAACGCGTGTAAAACATAAACCAAACGATGAAATTGGTTATTTCTTCATGTATAATGATCAACTCGATACTCCCTAGCCCCCAACAGCCTTTTTTTTCATAACACTTTAACCAGAGTGACGGGAGAGCGGCATTTCAGAAAACGTGCTTATCTCGGCGAGAAAAAGCGATTTCGGCAATAAAATTTAAAACGCGTGTAAAACATAAACCAAACGATGAAATTGGTTATTTCTTCATGTATAATGATCAACTCGATACTCCCTAGCCCCCAACAGCCTTTTTTTTCATAACACTTTAACCAGAGTGACGGGAGAGCGGCATTTCAGAAAACGTGCTTATCTCGGCGAGAAAAAGCGATTTCGGCAATAAAATTTAAAACGCGTGTAAAACATAAACCAAACGATGAAATTGGTTATTTCTTCATGTATAATGATCAACTCGATACTCCCTAGCCCCCAACAGCCTTTTTTTTCATAACACTTTAACCAGAGTGACGGGAGAGCGGCATTTCAGAAAACGTGGTTATCTCGGCGAGAAAAAGCGATTTCGGCAATAAAATTAAAAACGCGTGTAAAACATAAACCAAACGATGAAATTGGTTATTTCTTCATGTATAATGATCAACTCGATACTCCCTAGCCCCCAACAGCCTTTTTTTTCATAACACTTTAACCAGAGTGACGGGAGAGCGGCATTTCAGAAAACGTGCTTATCTCGGCGAGAAAAAGCGATTTCGGCAATAAAATTTAAAACGCGTGTAAAACATAAACCAAACGATGAAATTGGTTATTTCTTCATGTATAATGATCAACTCGATACTCCCTAGCCCCCAACAGCCTTTTTTTTCATAACACTTTAACCAGAGTGACGGGAGAGCGGCATTTCAGAAAACGTGCTTATCTCGGCGAGAAAAAGCGATTTCGGCAATAAAATTTAAAACGCGTGTAAAACATAAACCAAACGATGAAATTGGTTATTTCTTCATGTATAATGATCAACTCGATACTCCCTAGCCCCCAACAGCCTTTTTTTTCATAACACTTTAACCAGAGTGACGGGAGAGCGGCATTTCAGAAAACGTGCTTATCTCGGCGAGAAAAAGCGATTTCGGCAATAAAATTTAAAACGCGTGTAAAACATAAACCAAACGATGAAATTGGTTATTTCTTCATGTATAATGATCAACTCGATACTCCCTAGCCCCCAACAGCCTTTTTTTTCATAACACTTTAACCAGAGTGACGGGAGAGCGGCATTTCAGAAAACGTGCTTATCTCGGCGAGAAAAAGCGATTTCGGCAATAAAATTTAAAACGCGTGTAAAACATAAACCAAACGATGAAATTGGTTATTTCTTCATGTATAATGATCAACTCGATACTCCCTAGCCCCCAACAGCCTTTTTTTTCATAACACTTTAACCAGAGTGACGGGAGAGCGGCATTTCAGAAAACGTGCTTATCTCGGCGAGAAAAAGCGATTTCGGCAATAAAATTAAAAACGCGTGTAAAACATAAACCAAACGATGAAATTGGTTATTTCTTCATGTATAATGATCAACTCGATACTCCCTAGCCCCCAACAGCCTTTTTTTTCATAACACTTTAACCAGAGTGACGGGAGAGCGGCATTTCAGAAAACGTGCTTATCTCGGCGAGAAAAAGCGATTTCGGCAATAAAATTAAAAACGCGTGTAAAACATAAACCAAACGATGAAATTGGTTATTTCTTCATGTATAATGATCAACTCGATACTCCCTAGCCCCCAACAGCCTTTTTTTTCATAACACTTTAACCAGAGTGACGGGAGAGCGGCATTTCAGAAAACGTGCTTATCTCGGCGAGAAAAAGCGATTTCGGCAATAAAATTTAAAACGCGTGTAAAACATAAACCAAACGATGAAATTGGTTATTTCTTCATGTATAATGATCAACTCGATACTCCCTAGCCCCCAACAGCCTTTTTTTTCATAACACTTTAACCAGAGTGACGGGAGAGCGGCATTTCAGAAAACGTGCTTATCTCGGCGAGAAAAAGCGATTTCGGCAATAAAATTTAAAACGCGTGTAAAACATAAACCAAACGATGAAATTGGTTATTTCTTCATGTATAATGATCAACTCGATACTCCCTAGCCCCCAACAGCCTTTTTTTTCATAACACTTTAACCAGAGTGACGGGAGAGCGGCATTTCAGAAAACGTGCTTATCTCGGCGAGAAAAAGCGATTTCGGCAATAAAATTTAAAACGCGTGTAAAACATAAACCAAACGATGAAATTGGTTATTTCTTCATGTATAATGATCAACTCGATACTCCCTAGCCCCCAACAACCTTTTTTTTTCATAACACTTTAACCAGAGTGACGGGAGAGCGGCATTTCAGAAAACGTGCTTATCTCGGCGAGAAAAAGCGATTTCGGCAATAAAATTTAAAACGCGTGTAAAACATAAACCAAACGATGAAATTGGTTATTTCTTCATGTATAATGATCAACTCGATACTCCCTAGCCCCCAACAGCCTTTTTTTTCATAACACTTTAACCAGAGTGACGGGAGAGCGGCATTTCAGAAAACGTGCTTATCTCGGCGAGAAAAAGCGATTTCGGCAATAAAATTTAAAACGCGTGTAAAACATAAACCAAACGATGAAATTGGTTATTTCTTCATGTATAATGATCAACTCGATACTCCCTAGCCCCCAACAGCCTTTTTTTTCATAACACTTTAACCAGAGTGACGGGAGAGCGGCATTTCAGAAAACGTGCTTATCTCGGCGAGAAAAAGCGATTTCGGCAATAAAATTTAAAACGCGTGTAAAACATAAACCAAACGATGAAATTGGTTATTTCTTCATGTATAATGATCAACTCGATACTCCCTAGCCCCCAACAGCCTTTTTTTTCATAACACTTTAACCAGAGTGACGGGAGAGCGGCATTTCAGAAAACGTGCTTATCTCGGCGAGAAAAAGCGATTTCGGCAATAAAATTTAAAACGCGTGTAAAACATAAACCAAACGATGAAATTGGTTATTTCTTCATGTATAATGATCAACTCGATACTCCCTAGCCCCCAACAGCCTTTTTTTTCATAACACTTTAACCAGAGTGACGGGAGAGCGGCATTTCAGAAAACGTGCTTATCTCGGCGAGAAAAAGCGATTTCGGCAATAAAATTTAAAACGCATGTAAAACATAAACCAAACGATGAAATTGGTTATTTCTTCATGTATAATGATCAACTCGATACTCCCTAGCCCCCAACAGCCTTTTTTTTCATAACACTTTAACCAGAGTGACGGGAGAGCGGCATTTCAGAAAACGTGCTTATCTCGGCGAGAAAAAGCGATTTCGGCAATAAAATTTAAAACGCGTGTAAAACATAAACCAAACGATGAAATTGGTTATTTCTTCATGTATAATGATCAACTCGATACTCCCTAGCCCCCAACAGCCTTTTTTTTCATAACACTTTAACCAGAGTGACGGGAGAGCGGCATTTCAGAAAACGTGCTTATCTCGGCGAGAAAAGGCGATTTCGGCAATAAAATTTAAAACGCATGTAAAACATAAACCAAACGATGAAATTGGTTATTTCTTCATGTATAATGATCAACTCGATACTCCCTAGCCCCCAACAGCCTTTTTTTTCATAACACTTTAACCAGAGTGACGGGAGAGCGGCATTTCAGAAAACGTGCTTATCTCGGCGAGAAAAAGCGATTTCGGCAATAAAATTTAAAACGCGTGTAAAACATAAACCAAACGATGAAATTGGTTATTTCTTCATGTATAATGATCAACTCGATACTCCCTAGCCCCCAACAGCCTTTTTTTTCATAACACTTTAACCAGAGTGACGGGAGAGCGGCATTTCAGAAAACGTGCTTATCTCGGCGAGAAAAAGCGATTTCGGCAATAAAATTTAAAACGCGTGTAAAACATAAACCAAACGATGAAATTGGTTATTTCTTCATGCATAATGATCAACTCGATACTCCCTAGCCCCCAACAGCCTTTTTTTTCATAACACTTTAACCAGAGTGACGGGAGAGCGGCATTTCAGAAAACGTGCTTATCTCGGCGAGAAAAAGCGATTTCGGCAATAAAATTTAAAACGCGTGTAAAACATAAACCAAACGATGAAATTGGTTATTTCTTCATGTATAATGATCAACTCGATACTCCCTAGCCCCTAACAGCCTTTTTTTTCATAACACTTTAACCAGAGTGACGGGAGAGCGGCATTTCAGAAAACGTGCTTATCTCGGCGAGAAAAAGCGATTTCGGCAATAAAATTTAAAACGCGTGTAAAACATAAACCAAACGATGAAATTGGTTATTTCTTCATGTATAATGATCAACTCGATACTCCCTAGCCCCCAACAGCCTTTTTTTTCATAACACTTTAACCAGAGTGACGGGAGAGCGGCATTTCAGAAAACGTGCTTATCTCGGCGAGAAAAAGCGATTTCGGCAATAAAATTTAAAACGCGTGTAAAACATAAACCAAACGATGAAATTGGTTATTTCTTCATGTATAATGATCAACTCGATACTCCCTAGCCCCCAACAGCCTTTTTTTTCATAACACTTTAACCAGAGTGACGGGAGAGCGGCATTTCAGAAAACGTGCTTATCTCGGCGAGAAAAAGCGATTTCGGCAATAAAATTTAAAACGCGTGTAAAACATAAACCAAACGATGAAATTGGTTATTTCTTCATGTATAATGATCAACTCGATACTCCCTAGCCCCCAACAGCCTTTTTTTTCATAACACTTTAACCAGAGTGACGGGAGAGCGGCATTTCAGAAAACGTGCTTATCTCGGCGAGAAAAAGCGATTTCGGCAATAAAATTTAAAACGCGTGTAAAACATAAACCAAACGATGAAATTGGTTATTTCTTCATGTATAATGATCAACTCGATACTCCCTAGCCCCCAACAGCCTTTTTTTTCATAACACTTTAACCAGAGTGACGGGAGAGCGGCATTTCAGAAAACGTGCTTATCTCGGCGAGAAAAAGCGATTTCGGCAATAAAATTTAAAACGCGTGTAAAACATAAACCAAACGATGAAATTGGTTTTTTCTTCATGTATAATGATCAACTCGATACTCCCTAGCCCCCAACAGCCTTTTTTTCATAACACTTTAACCAGAGTGACGGGAGAGCGGCATTTCAGAAAACGTGCTTATCTCGGCGAGAAAAAGCGATTTCGGCAATAAAATTTAAAACGCGTGTAAAACATAAACCAAACGATGAAATTGCTTATTTCTTCATGTATAATGATCAACTCGATACTCCCTAGCCCCCAACAGCCTTTTTTTTTCATAACACTTTAACCAGAGTGACGGGAGAGCGGCATTTCAGAAAACGTGCTTATCTCGGCGAGAAAAAGCGATTTCGGCAATAAAATTTAAAACGCGTGTAAAACATAAACCAAACGATGAAATTGGTTATTTCTTCATGTATAATGATCAACTCGATACTCCCTAGCCCCCAACAGCCTTTTTTTTCATAACACTTTAACCAGAGTGACGGGAGAGCGGCATTTCAGAAAACGTGCTTATCTCGGCGAGAAAAAGCGATTTCGGCAATAAAATTTAAAACGCGTGTAAAACATAAACCAAACGATGAAATTGGTTATTTCTTCATGTATAATGATCAACTCGATACTCCCTAGCCCCAACAGCCTTTTTTTTCATAACACTTTAACCAGAGTGACGGGAGAGCGGCATTTCAGAAAACGTGCTTATCTCGGCGAGAAAAAGCGATTTCGGCAATAAAATTTAAAACGCGTGTAAAACATAAACCAAACGATGAAATTGGTTATTTCTTCATGTATAATGATCAACTCGATACTCCCTAGCCCCCAACAGCCTTTTTTTTCATAACACTTTAACCAGAGTGACGGGAGAGCGGCATTTCAGAAAACGTGCTTATCTCGGCGAGAAAAAGCGATTTCGGCAATAAAATTTAAAACGCGTGTAAAACATAAACCAAACGATGAAATTGGTTATTTCTTCATGTATAATGATCAACTCGATACTCCCTAGCCCCCAACAGCCTTTTTTTTCATAACACTTTAACCAGAGTGACGGGAGAGCGGCATTTCAGAAAACGTGCTTATCTCGGCGAGAAAAAGCGATTTCGGCAATAAAATTTAAAACGCGTGTAAAACATAAACCAAACGATGAAATTGGTTATTTCTTCATGTATAATGATCAACTCGATACTCCCTAGCCCCCAACAGCCTTTTTTTTCATAACACTTTAACCAGAGTAACGGGAGAGCGGCATTTCAGAAAACGTGCTTATCTCGGCGAGAAAAAGCGATTTCGGCAATAAAATTTAAAACGCGTGTAAAACATAAACCAAACGATGAAATTGGTTATTTCTTCATGTATAATGATCAACTCGATACTCCCTAGCCCCCAACAGCCTTTTTTTTCATAACACTTTAACCAGAGTGACGGGAGAGCGGCATTTCAGAAAACGTGCTTATCTCGGCGAGAAAAGGCGATTTCGGCAATAAAATTTAAAACGCGTGTAAAACATAAACCAAACGATGAAATTGGTTATTTCTTCATGTATAATGATCAACTCGATACTCCCTAGCCCCCAACAGCCTTTTTTTTCATAACACTTTAACCAGAGTGACGGGAGAGCGGCATTTCAGAAAACGTGCTTATCTCGGCGAGAAAAAGCGATTTCGGCAATAAAATTTAAAACGCGTGTAAAACATAAACCAAACGATGAAATTGGTTATTTCTTCATGTATAATGATCAACTCGATACTCCCTAGCCCCCAACAGCCTTTTTTTTCATAACACTTTAACCAGAGTGACGGGAGAGCGGCATTTCAGAAAACGTGCTTATCTCGGCGAGAAAAAGCGATTTCGGCAATAAAATTTAAAACGCGTGTAAAACATAAACCAAACGATGAAATTGGTTATTTCTTCATGTATAATGATCAACTCGATACTCCCTAGCCCCCAACAGCCTTTTTTTTCATAACACTTTAACCAGAGTGACGGGAGAGCGGCATTTCAGAAAACGTGCTTATCTCGGCGAGAAAAAGCGATTTCGGCAATAAAATTTAAAACGCGTGTAAAACATAAACCAAACGATGAAATTGGTTATTTCTTCATGTATAATGATCAACTCGATACTCCCTAGCCCCCAACAGCCTTTTTTTTTCATAACACTTTAACCAGAGTGACGGGAGAGCGGCATTTCAGAAAACGTGCTTATCTCGGCGAGAAAAAGCGATTTCGGCAATAAAATTTAAAACGCGTGTAAAACATAAACCAAACGATGAAATTGGTTATTTCTTCATGTATAATGATCAACTCGATACTCCCTAGCCCCCAACAGCCTTTTTTTTCATAACACTTTAACCAGAGTGACGGGAGAGCGGCATTTCAGAAAACGTGCTTATCTCGGCGAGAAAAAGCGATTTCGGCAATAAAATTTAAAACGCGTGTAAAACAGAAACCAAACGATGAAATTGGTTATTTCTTCATGTATAATGATCAACTCGATACTCCCTAGCCCCCAACAGCCTTTTTTTTCATAACACTTTAACCAGAGTGACGGGAGAGCGGCATTTCAGAAAACGTGCTTATCTCGGCGAGAAAAAGCGATTTCGGCAATAAAATTTAAAACGCGTGTAAAACATAAACCAAACGATGAAATTGGTTATTTCTTCATGTATAATGATCAACTCGATACTCCCTAGCCCCCAACAGCCTTTTTTTTCATAACACTTTAACCAGAGTGACGGGAGAGCGGCATTTCAGAAAACGTGCTTATCTCGGCGAGAAAAAGCGATTTCGGCAATAAAATTTAAAACGCGTGTAAAACATAAATCAAACGATGAAATTGGTTATTTCTTCATGTATAATGATCAACTCGATACTCCCTAGCCCCCAACAGCCTTTTTTTTCATAACACTTTAACCAGAGTGACGGGAGAGCGGCATTTCAGAAAACGTGCTTATCTCGGCGAGAAAAAGAGATTTCGGCAATAAAATTTAAAACGCGTGTAAAACATAAACCAAACGATGAAATTGGTTATTTCTTCATGTATAATGATCAACTCGATACTCCCTAGCCCCCAACAGCCTTTTTTTTCATAACACTTTAACCAGAGTGACGGGAGAGCGGCATTTCAGAAAACGTGCTTATCTCGGCGAGAAAAAGCGATTTCGGCAATAAAATTTAAAACGCGTGTAAAACATAAACCAAACGATGAAATTGGTTATTTCTTCATGTATAATGATCAACTCGATACTCCCTAGCCCCCAACAGCCTTTTTTTTCATAACACTTTAACCAGAGTGACGGGAGAGCGGCATTTCAGAAAACGTGCTTATCTCGGCGAAAAAAAGCGATTTCGGCAATAAAATTTAAAACGCGTGTAAAACATAAATCAAACGATGAAATTGGTTATTTCTTCATGTATAATGATCAACTCGATACTCCCTAGCCCCCAACAGCCTTTTTTTTCATAACACTTTAACCAGAGTGACGGGAGAGCGGCATTTCAGAAAACGTGCTTATCTCGGCGAGAAAAAGCGATTTCGGCAATAAAATTTAAAACGCGTGTAAAACATAAACCAAACGATGAAATTGGTTATTTCTTCATGTATAATGATCAACTCGATACTCCCTAGCCCCCAACAGCCTTTTTTTTCATAACACTTTAACCAGAGTGACGGGAGAGCGTCATTTCAGAAAACGTGCTTATCTCGGCGAGAAAAAGCGATTTCGGCAATAAAATTTAAAACGCGTGTAAAACATAAACCAAACGATGAAATTGGTTATTTCTTCATGTATAATGATCAACTCGATACTCCCTAGCCCCCAACAGCCTTTTTTTTCATAACACTTTAACCAGAGTGACGGGAGAGCGGCATTTCAGAAAACGTGCTTATCTCGGCGAGAAAAAGCGATTTCGGCAATAAAATTTAAAACGCGTGTAAAACATAAACCAAACGATGAAATTGGTTATTTCTTCATGTATAATGATCAACTCGATACTCCCTAGCCCCCAACAGCCTTTTTTTTCATAACACTTTAACCAGAGTGACGGGAGAGCGGCATTTCAGAAAACGTGCTTATCTCGGCGAGAAAAAGCGATTTCGGCAATAAAATTTAAAACGCGTGTAAAACATAAACCAAACGATGAAATTGGTTATTTCTTCATGTATAATGATCAACTCGAGTCGAGCTCCAGGGAGAGAGGCTGATTTTTCGCTTTTTGAGGCCGACCGACGAACCGGCGCGGGGCGGACTCAAAATCCCGCAGAGCCGTAGGCACTTAGAAAAGTTTCGCCTTTGGCTGTGAGCTCCAGGGGGAGAGGCTGGTTTTGCGTTATTTTAGGCCGGCTGGAGAACCGGCGCAGGTCGGACGCACAATCCCCGCAGAGCCGTGGGCACTTAGAAAATGTTTGCCAAGTTGGCTCTGAGCGCCTGGTACCTAATATGGAAGAATAGAGGCCGACTTTCGGGCAAGATCACGCCGCGTTAGGCTTCCAGGACCCCGGCTAAGCAATTTTACCGGGCCGCCCAGTTCTTTTTTTGAACCAGCCCGGTTCTTTTTACACTTCCAGCTGGAGCTCAGCAGCGGCTTTTTGCGCAAGATCACGCCGGGTTAGGCTTCCAGGACCTCGGCTAAGCAATTCTACCGGGCCGCCCGGTTCTTTTTTTGAACCAGCCCGGTTCTTTTTACACTTCCAGCTGGAGCTCACGAGCGGCTTTTTGGACAAGATCACGCCGTGTTAGGCTTCCAGAGCCCCGGCTAAGCAATTTTACCGGCCCGCCCGGTTCTTTTTTTTAACCAGCCCGGTTCTTTTTACACTTCCAGCTGGAGCTCAGCAGCGGGTTTTTGGACAAGATCACGCCGTGTTAGGCTTCCAGAGCCCCGGCTAAGCAATTTTACAGGGTCGCCCGGTTCTTTTTTTTAACCAGCCCGTTTTTTTTTACACTTCCAGCTGGAGCTCAGCAGCGGCTTTTTGCACAGTATCACGCCGGGTTAGGCTTCCAGAGCCCCGGCTAAGCAATTTTACCGGGCCGCCCGGTTCTTTTTTTTAACCAGCCCGGTTCTTTTTACACTTCCAGCTGGAGCTCAGCAGCGGCTTTTTGGACAAGATCACGCCGTGTTAGGCTTCCAGAGCCCCGGCTAAGCAATTTTACCGGGTCGCCCGGTTCTTTTTTTTAACCAGCCCGGTTCTTTTTACACTTCCAGCTGGAGCTCAGCAGCGGCTTTTTGGACAAGATCACGCCGTGTTAGGCTTCCAGAGCCCCGGCTAAGCAATTTTACCGGGTCGCCCGGTTCTTTTTTTAACCAGCCCGGTTCTTTTTACACTTCCAGCTGGAGCTCAGCATCGTGTAAAACATAAACCAAACGATGAAATTGGTTATTTCTTCATGTATAATGATCAACTCGATACTCCCTAGCCCCCAACAGCCTTTTTTTTCATAACACTTTAACCAGAGTGACGGGAGAGCGGCATTTCAGAAAACGTGCTTATCTCGGCGAAAAAAAGCGATTTCGGCAATAAAATTTAAAACGCGTGTAAAACATAAATCAAACGATGAAATTGGTTATTTCTTCATGTATAATGATCAACTCGATACTCCCTAGCCCCCAACAGCCTTTTTTTTCATAACACTTTAACCAGAGTGACGGGAGAGCGGCATTTCAGAAAACGTGCTTATCTCGGCGAGAAAAAGCGATTTCGGCAATAAAATTTAAAACGCGTGTAAAACATAAACCAAACGATGAAATTGGTTATTTCTTCATGTATAATGATCAACTCGATACTCCCTAGCCCCCAACAGCCTTTTTTTTCATAACACTTTAACCAGAGTGACGGGAGAGCGGCATTTCAGAAAACGTGCTTATCTCGGCGAGAAAAAGCGATTTCGGCAATAAAATTTAAAACGCGTGTAAAACATAAACCAAACGATGAAATTGGTTATTTCTTCATGTATAATGATCAACTCGATACTCCCTAGCCCCCAACAGCCTTTTTTTTCATAACACTTTAACCAGAGTGACGGGAGAGCGGCATTTCAGAAAACGTGCTTATCTCGGCGAGAAAAAGCGATTTCGGCAATAAAATTTAAAACGCGTGTAAAACATAAACCAAACGATGAAATTGGTTATTTCTTCATGTATAATGATCAACTCGATACTCCCTAGCCCCCAACAGCCTTTTTTTTCATAACACTTTAACCAGAGTGACGGGAGAGCGGCATTTCAGAAAACGTGCTTATCTCGGCGAGAAAAAGCGATTTCGGCAATAAAATTTAAAACGCGTGTAAAACATAAACCAAACGATGAAATTGCTTATTTCTTCATGTATAATGATCAACTCGATACTCCCTAGCCCCCAACAGCCTTTTTTTTCATAACACTTTAACCAGAGTGACGGGAGAGCGGCATTTCAGAAAACGTGCTTATCTCGGCGAGAAAAAGCGATTTCGGCAATAAAATTTAAAACGCGTGTAAAACATAAACCAAACGATGAAATTGGTTATTTCTTCATGTATAATGATCAACTCGATACTCCCTAGCCCCCAACAGCCTTTTTTTTCATAACACTTTAACCAGAGTGACGGGAGAGCGGCATTTCAGAAAACGTGCTTATCTCGGCGAGAAAAAGCGATTTCGGCAATAAAATTTAAAACGCGTGTAAAACATAAACCAAACGATGAAATTGGTTATTTCTTCATGTATAATGATCAACTCGATACTCCCTAGCCCCCAACAGCCTTTTTTTTCATAACACTTTAACCAGAGTGACGGGAGAGCGGCATTTCAGAAAACGTGCTTATCTCGGCGAGAAAAAGCGATTTCGGCAATAAAATTTAAAACGCGTGTAAAACATAAACCAAACGATGAAATTGGTTATTTCTTCATGTATAATGATCAACTCGATACTCCCTAGCCCCCAACAGCCTTTTTTTTCATAACACTTTAACCAGAGTGACGGGAGAGCGGCATTTCAGAAAACGTGGTTATCTCGGCGAGAAAAAGCGATTTCGGCAATAAAATTAAAAACGCGTGTAAAACATAAACCAAACGATGAAATTGGTTATTTCTTCATGTATAATGATCAACTCGATACTCCCTAGCCCCCAACAGCCTTTTTTTTCATAACACTTTAACCAGAGTGACGGGAGAGCGGCATTTCAGAAAACGTGCTTATCTCGGCGAGAAAAAGCGATTTCGGCAATAAAATTTAAAACGCGTGTAAAACATAAACCAAACGATGAAATTGGTTATTTCTTCATGTATAATGATCAACTCGATACTCCCTAGCCCCCAACAGCCTTTTTTTTCATAACACTTTAACCAGAGTGACGGGAGAGCGGCATTTCAGAAAACGTGCTTATCTCGGCGAGAAAAAGCGATTTCGGCAATAAAATTTAAAACGCGTGTAAAACATAAACCAAACGATGAAATTGGTTATTTCTTCATGTATAATGATCAACTCGATACTCCCTAGCCCCCAACAGCCTTTTTTTTCATAACACTTTAACCAGAGTGACGGGAGAGCGGCATTTCAGAAAACGTGCTTATCTCGGCGAGAAAAAGCGATTTCGGCAATAAAATTTAAAACGCGTGTAAAACATAAACCAAACGATGAAATTGGTTATTTCTTCATGTATAATGATCAACTCGATACTCCCTAGCCCCCAACAGCCTTTTTTTTCATAACACTTTAACCAGAGTGACGGGAGAGCGGCATTTCAGAAAACGTGCTTATCTCGGCGAGAAAAAGCGATTTCGGCAATAAAATTTAAAACGCGTGTAAAACATAAACCAAACGATGAAATTGGTTATTTCTTCATGTATAATGATCAACTCGATACTCCCTAGCCCCCAACAGCCTTTTTTTTCATAACACTTTAACCAGAGTGACGGGAGAGCGGCATTTCAGAAAACGTGCTTATCTCGGCGAGAAAAAGCGATTTCGGCAATAAAATTAAAAACGCGTGTAAAACATAAACCAAACGATGAAATTGGTTATTTCTTCATGTATAATGATCAACTCGATACTCCCTAGCCCCCAACAGCCTTTTTTTTCATAACACTTTAACCAGAGTGACGGGAGAGCGGCATTTCAGAAAACGTGCTTATCTCGGCGAGAAAAAGCGATTTCGGCAATAAAATTAAAAACGCGTGTAAAACATAAACCAAACGATGAAATTGGTTATTTCTTCATGTATAATGATCAACTCGATACTCCCTAGCCCCCAACAGCCTTTTTTTTCATAACACTTTAACCAGAGTGACGGGAGAGCGGCATTTCAGAAAACGTGCTTATCTCGGCGAGAAAAAGCGATTTCGGCAATAAAATTTAAAACGCGTGTAAAACATAAACCAAACGATGAAATTGGTTATTTCTTCATGTATAATGATCAACTCGATACTCCCTAGCCCCCAACAGCCTTTTTTTTCATAACACTTTAACCAGAGTGACGGGAGAGCGGCATTTCAGAAAACGTGCTTATCTCGGCGAGAAAAAGCGATTTCGGCAATAAAATTTAAAACGCGTGTAAAACATAAACCAAACGATGAAATTGGTTATTTCTTCATGTATAATGATCAACTCGATACTCCCTAGCCCCCAACAGCCTTTTTTTTCATAACACTTTAACCAGAGTGACGGGAGAGCGGCATTTCAGAAAACGTGCTTATCTCGGCGAGAAAAAGCGATTTCGGCAATAAAATTTAAAACGCGTGTAAAACATAAACCAAACGATGAAATTGGTTATTTCTTCATGTATAATGATCAACTCGATACTCCCTAGCCCCCAACAACCTTTTTTTTCATAACACTTTAACCAGAGTGACGGGAGAGCGGCATTTCAGAAAACGTGCTTATCTCGGCGAGAAAAAGCGATTTCGGCAATAAAATTTAAAACGCGTGTAAAACATAAACCAAACGATGAAATTGGTTATTTCTTCATGTATAATGATCAACTCGATACTCCCTAGCCCCCAACAGCCTTTTTTTTCATAACACTTTAACCAGAGTGACGGGAGAGCGGCATTTCAGAAAACGTGCTTATCTCGGCGAGAAAAAGCGATTTCGGCAATAAAATTTAAAACGCGTGTAAAACATAAACCAAACGATGAAATTGGTTATTTCTTCATGTATAATGATCAACTCGATACTCCCTAGCCCCCAACAGCCTTTTTTTCATAACACTTTAACCAGAGTGACGGGAGAGCGGCATTTCAGAAAACGTGCTTATCTCGGCGAGAAAAAGCGATTTCGGCAATAAAATTTAAAACGCGTGTAAAACATAAACCAAACGATGAAATTGGTTATTTCTTCATGTATAATGATCAACTCGATACTCCCTAGCCCCCAACAGCCTTTTTTTTCATAACACTTTAACCAGAGTGACGGGAGAGCGGCATTTCAGAAAACGTGCTTATCTCGGCGAGAAAAAGCGATTTCGGCAATAAAATTTAAAACGCGTGTAAAACATAAACCAAACGATGAAATTGGTTATTTCTTCATGTATAATGATCAACTCGATACTCCCTAGCCCCCAACAGCCTTTTTTTTCATAACACTTTAACCAGAGTGACGGGAGAGCGGCATTTCAGAAAACGTGCTTATCTCGGCGAGAAAAAGCGATTTCGGCAATAAAATTTAAAACGCATGTAAAACATAAACCAAACGATGAAATTGGTTATTTCTTCATGTATAATGATCAACTCGATACTCCCTAGCCCCCAACAGCCTTTTTTTTCATAACACTTTAACCAGAGTGACGGGAGAGCGGCATTTCAGAAAACGTGCTTATCTCGGCGAGAAAAAGCGATTTCGGCAATAAAATTTAAAACGCGTGTAAAACATAAACCAAACGATGAAATTGGTTATTTCTTCATGTATAATGATCAACTCGATACTCCCTAGCCCCCAACAGCCTTTTTTTTCATAACACTTTAACCAGAGTGACGGGAGAGCGGCATTTCAGAAAACGTGCTTATCTCGGCGAGAAAAGGCGATTTCGGCAATAAAATTTAAAACGCATGTAAAACATAAACCAAACGATGAAATTGGTTATTTCTTCATGTATAATGATCAACTCGATACTCCCTAGCCCCCAACAGCCTTTTTTTTCATAACACTTTAACCAGAGTGACGGGAGAGCGGCATTTCAGAAAACGTGCTTATCTCGGCGAGAAAAAGCGATTTCGGCAATAAAATTTAAAACGCGTGTAAAACATAAACCAAACGATGAAATTGGTTATTTCTTCATGTATAATGATCAACTCGATACTCCCTAGCCCCCAACAGCCTTTTTTTTCATAACACTTTAACCAGAGTGACGGGAGAGCGGCATTTCAGAAAACGTGCTTATCTCGGCGAGAAAAAGCGATTTCGGCAATAAAATTTAAAACGCGTGTAAAACATAAACCAAACGATGAAATTGGTTATTTCTTCATGTATAATGATCAACTCGATACTCCCTAGCCCCCAACAGCCTTTTTTTTCATAACACTTTAACCAGAGTGACGGGAGAGCGGCATTTCAGAAAACGTGCTTATCTCGGCGAGAAAAAGCGATTTCGGCAATAAAATTTAAAACGCGTGTAAAACATAAACCAAACGATGAAATTGGTTATTTCTTCATGTATAATGATCAACTCGATACTCCCTAGCCCCCAACAGCCTTTTTTTTCATAACACTTTAACCAGAGTGACGGGAGAGCGGCATTTCAGAAAACGTGCTTATCTCGGCGAGAAAAAGCGATTTCGGCAATAAAATTTAAAACGCGTGTAAAACATAAACCAAACGATGAAATTGGTTATTTCTTCATGTATAATGATCAACTCGATACTCCCTAGCCCCCAACAGCCTTTTTTTTCATAACACTTTAACCAGAGTGACGGGAGAGCGGCATTTCAGAAAACGTGCTTATCTCGGCGAGAAAAAGCGATTTCGGCAATAAAATTTAAAACGCGTGTAAAACATAAACCAAACGATGAAATTGGTTATTTCTTCATGTATAATGATCAACTCGATACTCCCTAGCCCCCAACAGCCTTTTTTTTCATAACACTTTAACCAGAGTGACGGGAGAGCGGCATTTCAGAAAACGTGCTTATCTCGGCGAGAAAAAGCGATTTCGGCAATAAAATTTAAAACGCGTGTAAAACATAAACCAAACGATGAAATTGGTTA
The DNA here is from genome assembly GCF_054491065.1 of Syngnathus leptorhynchus. Lineage (NCBI taxonomy): Eukaryota > Metazoa > Chordata > Actinopteri > Syngnathiformes > Syngnathidae > Syngnathus > Syngnathus leptorhynchus. The sequence continues at coordinate 129,561 of NW_028232037.1, forward strand.
TTTCTTCATGTATAATGATCAACTCGATACTCCCTAGCCCCCAACAGCCTTTTTTTTCATAACACTTTAACCAGAGTGACGGGAGAGCGGCATTTCAGAAAACGTGCTTATCTCGGCGAGAAAAAGCGATTTCGGCAATAAAATTTAAAACGCGTGTAAAACATAAACCAAACGATGAAATTGGTTATTTCTTCATGTATAATGATCAACTCGATACTCCCTAGCCCCCAACAGCCTTTTTTTTCATAACACTTTAACCAGAGTGACGGGAGAGCGGCATTTCAGAAAACGTGCTTATCTCGGCGAGAAAAAGCGATTTCGGCAATAAAATTTAAAACGCGTGTAAAACATAAACCAAACGATGAAATTGGTTATTTCTTCATGTATAATGATCAACTCGATACTCCCTAGCCCCCAACAGCCTTTTTTTTCATAACACTTTAACCAGAGTGACGGGAGAGCGGCATTTCAGAAAACGTGCTTATCTCGGCGAGAAAAAGCGATTTCGGCAATAAAATTTAAAACGCGTGTAAAACATAAACCAAACGATGAAATTGGTTATTTCTTCATGTATAATGATCAACTCGATACTCCCTAGCCCCCAACAGCCTTTTTTTTCATAACACTTTAACCAGAGTGACGGGAGAGCGGCATTTCAGAAAACGTGCTTATCTCGGCGAGAAAAAGCGATTTCGGCAATAAAATTTAAAACGCGTGTAAAACATAAACCAAACGATGAAATTGGTTATTTCTTCATGTATAATGATCAACTCGATACTCCCTAGCCCCCAACAGCCTTTTTTTTCATAACACTTTAACCAGAGTGACGGGAGAGCGGCATTTCAGAAAACGTGCTTATCTCGGCGAGAAAAAGCGATTTCGGCAATAAAATTTAAAACGCGTGTAAAACATAAACCAAACGATGAAATTGGTTATTTCTTCATGTATAATGATCAACTCGATACTCCCTAGCCCCCAACAGCCTTTTTTTTCATAACACTTTAACCAGAGTGACGGGAGAGCGGCATTTCAGAAAACGTGCTTATCTCGGCGAGAAAAAGCGATTTCGGCAATAAAATTTAAAACGCGTGTAAAACATAAACCAAACGATGAAATTGGTTATTTCTTCATGTATAATGATCAACTCGATACTCCCTAGCCCCCAACAGCCTTTTTTTTCATAACACTTTAACCAGAGTGACGGGAGAGCGGCATTTCAGAAAACGTGCTTATCTCGGCGAGAAAAAGCGATTTCGGCAATAAAATTTAAAACGCGTGTAAAACATAAACCAAACGATGAAATTGGTTATTTCTTCATGTATAATGATCAACTCGATACTCCCTAGCCCCCAACAGCCTTTTTTTTCATAACACTTTAACCAGAGTGACGGGAGAGCGGCATTTCAGAAAACGTGCTTATCTCGGCGAGAAAAAGCGATTTCGGCAATAAAATTTAAAACGCGTGTAAAACATAAACCAAACGATGAAATTGGTTATTTCTTCATGTATAATGATCAACTCGATACTCCCTAGCCCCCAACAGCCTTTTTTTTCATAACACTTTAACCAGAGTGACGGGAGAGCGGCATTTCAGAAAACGTGCTTATCTCGGCGAGAAAAAGCGATTTCGGCAATAAAATTTAAAACGCGTGTAAAACATAAACCAAACGATGAAATTGGTTATTTCTTCATGTATAATGATCAACTCGATACTCCCTAGCCCCCAACAGCCTTTTTTTTCATAACACTTTAACCAGAGTGACGGGAGAGCGGCATTTCAGAAAACGTGCTTATCTCGGCGAGAAAAAGCGATTTCGGCAATAAAATTTAAAACGCGTGTAAAACATAAACCAAACGATGAAATTGGTTATTTCTTCATGTATAATGATCAACTCGATACTCCCTAGCCCCCAACAGCCTTTTTTTTCATAACACTTTAACCAGAGTGACGGGAGAGCGGCATTTCAGAAAACGTGCTTATCTCGGCGAGAAAAAGCGATTTCGGCAATAAAATTTAAAACGCGTGTAAAACAGAAACCAAACGATGAAATTGGTTATTTCTTCATGTATAATGATCAACTCGATCTCCCTAGCCCCCAACAGCCTTTTTTTTCATAACACTTTAACCAGAGTGACGGGAGAGCGGCATTTCAGAAAACGTGCTTATCTCGGCGAGAAAAAGCGATTTCGGCAATAAAATTTAAAACGCGTGTAAAACATAAACCAAACGATGAAATTGGTTATTTCTTCATGTATAATGATCAACTCGATACTCCCTAGCCCCCAACAGCCTTTTTTTTCATAACACTTTAACCAGAGTGACGGGAGAGCGGCATTTCAGAAAACGTGCTTATCTCGGCGAGAAAAAGCGATTTCGGCAATAAAATTTAAAACGCGTGTAAAACATAAACCAAACGATGAAATTGGTTATTTCTTCATGTATAATGATCAACTCGATACTCCCTAGCCCCCAACAGCCTTTTTTTTCATAACACTTTAACCAGAGTGACGGGAGAGCGGCATTTCAGAAAACGTGCTTATCTCGGCGAGAAAAAGCGATTTCGGCAATAAAATTTAAAACGCGTGTAAAACATAAACCAAACGATGAAATTGGTTATTTCTTCATGTATAATGATCAACTCGATACTCCCTAGCCCCCAACAGCCTTTTTTTTCATAACACTTTAACCAGAGTGACGGGAGAGCGGCATTTCAGAAAACGTGCTTATCTCGGCCGAGAAAAAGCGATTTCGGCAATAAAATTTAAAACGCGTGTAAAACATAAACCAAACGATGAAATTGGTTATTTCTTCATGTATAATGATCAACTCGATACTCCCTAGCCCCCAACAGCCTTTTTTTTCATAACACTTTAACCAGAGTGACGGGAGAGCGGCATTTCAGAAAACGTGCTTATCTCGGCGAGAAAAAGCGATTTCGGCAATAAAATTTAAAACGCGTGTAAAACATAAACCAAACGATGAAATTGGTTATTTCTTCATGTATAATGATCAACTCGATACTCCCTAGCCCCCAACAGCCTTTTTTTTCATAACACTTTAACCAGAGTGACGGGAGAGCGGCATTTCAGAAAACGTGCTTATCTCGGCGAGAAAAAGCGATTTCGGCAATAAAATTTAAAACGCGTGTAAAACATAAACCAAACGATGAAATTGGTTATTTCTTCATGTATAATGATCAACTCGATACTCCCTAGCCCCCAACAGCCTTTTTTTTCATAACACTTTAACCAGAGTGACGGGAGAGCGGCATTTCAGAAAACGTGCTTATCTCGGCGAGAAAAAGCGATTTCGGCAATAAAATTTAAAACGCGTGTAAAACATAAACCAAACGATGAAATTGGTTATTTCTTCATGTATAATGATCAACTCGATACTCCCTAGCCCCCAACAGCCTTTTTTTTCATAACACTTTAACCAGAGTGACGGGAGAGCGGCATTTCAGAAAACGTGCTTATCTCGGCGAGAAAAAGCGATTTCGGCAATAAAATTTAAAACGCGTGTAAAACATAAACCAAACGATGAAATTGGTTATTTCTTCATGTATAATGATCAACTCGATACTCCCTAGCCCCCAACAGCCTTTTTTTTCATAACACTTTAACCAGAGTGACGGGAGAGCGGCATTTCAGAAAACGTGCTTATCTCGGCGAGAAAAAGCGATTTCGGCAATAAAATTTAAAACGCGTGTAAAACATAAACCAAACGATGAAATTGGTTATTTCTTCATGTATAATGATCAACTCGATACTCCCTAGCCCCCAACAGCCTTTTTTTTCATAACACTTTAACCAGAGTGACGGGAGAGCGGCATTTCAGAAAACGTGCTTATCTCGGCGAGAAAAAGCGATTTCGGCAATAAAATTTAAAACGCGTGTAAAACATAAACCAAACGATGAAATTGGTTATTTCTTCATGTATAATGATCAACTCGATACTCCCTAGCCCCCAACAGCCTTTTTTTTCATAACACTTTAACCAGAGTGACGGGAGAGCGGCATTTCAGAAAACGTGCTTATCTCGGCGAGAAAAAGCGATTTCGGCAATAAAATTTAAAACGCGTGTAAAACATAAACCAAACGATGAAATTGGTTATTTCTTCATGTATAATGATCAACTCGATACTCCCTAGCCCCCAACAGCCTTTTTTTTCATAACACTTTAACCAGAGTGACGGGAGAGCGGCATTTCAGAAAACGTGCTTATCTCGGCGAGAAAAAGCGATTTCGGCAATAAAATTTAAAACGCGTGTAAAACATAAACCAAACGATGAAATTGGTTATTTCTTCATGTATAATGATCAACTCGATACTCCCTAGCCCCCAACAGCCTTTTTTTTCATAACACTTTAACCAGAGTGACGGGAGAGCGGCATTTCAGAAAACGTGCTTATCTCGGCGAGAAAAAGCGATTTCGGCAATAAAATTTAAAACGCGTGTAAAACATAAACCAAACGATGAAATTGGTTATTTCTTCATGTATAATGATCAACTCGATACTCCCTAGCCCCCAACAGCCTTTTTTTTCATAACACTTTAACCAGAGTGACGGGAGAGCGGCATTTCAGAAAACGTGCTTATCTCGGCGAGAAAAAGCGATTTCGGCAATAAAATTTAAAACGCGTGTAAAACATAAACCAAACGATGAAATTGGTTATTTCTTCATGTATAATGATCAACTCGATACTCCCTAGCCCCCAACAGCCTTTTTTTTCATAACACTTTAACCAGAGTGACGGGAGAGCGGCATTTCAGAAAACGTGCTTATCTCGGCGAGAAAAAGCGATTTCGGCAATAAAATTTAAAACGCGTGTAAAACATAAACCAAACGATGAAATTGGTTATTTCTTCATGTATAATGATCAACTCGATACTCCCTAGCCCCCAACAGCCTTTTTTTTCATAACACTTTAACCAGAGTGACGGGAGAGCGGCATTTCAGAAAACGTGCTTATCTCGGCGAGAAAAAGCGATTTCGGCAATAAAATTTAAAACGCGTGTAAAACATAAACCAAACGATGAAATTGGTTATTTCTTCATGTATAATGATCAACTCGATACTCCCTAGCCCCCAACAGCCTTTTTTTTCATAACACTTTAACCAGAGTGACGGGAGAGCGGCATTTCAGAAAACGTGCTTATCTCGGCGAGAAAAAGCGATTTCGGCAATAAAATTTAAAACGCGTGTAAAACATAAACCAAACGATGAAATTGGTTATTTCTTCATGTATAATGATCAACTCGATACTCCCTAGCCCCCAACAGCCTTTTTTTTCATAACACTTTAACCAGAGTGACGGGAGAGCGGCATTTCAGAAAACGTGCTTATCTCGGCGAGAAAAAGCGATTTCGGCAATAAAATTTAAAACGCGTGTAAAACATAAACCAAACGATGAAATTGGTTATTTCTTCATGTATAATGATCAACTCGATACTCCCTAGCCCCCAACAGCCTTTTTTTTCATAACACTTTAACCAGAGTGACGGGAGAGCGGCATTTCAGAAAACGTGCTTATCTCGGCGAGAAAAAGCGATTTCGGCAATAAAATTTAAAACGCGTGTAAAACATAAACCAAACGATGAAATTGGTTATTTCTTCATGTATAATGATCAACTCGATACTCCCTAGCCCCCAACAGCCTTTTTTTTCATAACACTTTAACCAGAGTGACGGGAGAGCGGCATTTCAGAAAACGTGCTTATCTCGGCGAGAAAAAGCGATTTCGGCAATAAAATTTAAAACGCGTGTAAAACATAAACCAAACGATGAAATTGGTTATTTCTTCATGTATAATGATCAACTCGATACTCCCTAGCCCCCAACAGCCTTTTTTTTCATAACACTTTAACCAGAGTGACGGGAGAGCGGCATTTCAGAAAACGTGCTTATCTCGGCGAGAAAAAGCGATTTCGGCAATAAAATTTTAAACGCGTGTAAAACATAAACCAAACGATGAAATTGGTTATTTCTTCATGTATAATGATCAACTCGATACTCCCTAGCCCCCAACAGCCTTTTTTTTCATAACACTTTAACCAGAGTGACGGGAGAGCGGCATTTCAGAAAACGTGCTTATCTCGGCGAGAAAAAGCGATTTCGGCAATAAAATTTAAAACGCGTGTAAAACATAAACCAAACGATGAAATTGGTTATTTCTTCATGTATAATGATCAACTCGATACTCCCTAGCCCCCAACAGCCTTTTTTTGCATAACACTTTAACCAGAGTGACGGGAGAGCGGCATTTCAGAAAACGTGCTTATCTCGGCGAGAAAAAGCGATTTCGGCAATAAAATTTAAAACGCGTGTAAAACATAAACCAAACGATGAAATTGGTTATTTCTTCATGTATAATGATCAACTCGATACTCCCTAGCCCCCAACAGCCTTTTTTTTCATAACACTTTAACCAGAGTGACGGGAGAGCGGCATTTCAGAAAACGTGCTTATCTCGGCGAGAAAAAGCGATTTCGGCAATAAAATTTAAAACGCGTGTAAAACATAAACCAAACGATGAAATTGGTTATTTCTTCATGTATAATGATCAACTCGATACTCCCTAGCCCCCAACAGCCTTTTTTTTCATAACACTTTAACCAGAGTGACGGGAGAGCGGCATTTCAGAAAACGTGCTTATCTCGGCGAGAAAAAGCGATTTCGGATATAAAATTTAAAACGCGTGTAAAACATAAACCAAACGATGAAATTGGTTATTTCTTCATGTATAATGATCAACTCGATACTCCCTAGCCCCCAACAGCCTTTTTTTTCATAACACTTTAACCAGAGTGACGGGAGAGCGGCATTTCAGAAAACGTGCTTATCTCGGCGAGAAAAAGCGATTTCGGCAATAAATCTTAAAACGCGTGTAAAACATAAACCAAACGATGAAATTGGTTATTTCTTCATGTATAATGATCAACTCGATACTCCCTAGCCCCCAACAGCCTTTTTTTTCATAACACTTTAACCAGAGTGACGGGAGAGCGGCATTTCAGAAAACGTGCTTATCTCGGCGAGAAAAAGCGATTTCGGCAATAAAATTTAAAACGCGTGTAAAACATAAACCAAACGATGAAATTGGTTATTTCTTCATGTATAATGATCAACTCGATACTCCCTAGCCCCCAACAGCCTTTTTTTTCATAACACTTTAACCAGAGTGACGGGAGAGCGGCATTTCAGAAAACGTGCTTATCTCGGCGAGAAAAAGCGATTTCGGCAATAAAATTTAAAACGCGTGTAAAACATAAACCAAACGATGAAATTGGTTATTTCTTCATGTATAATGATCAACTCGATACTCCCTAGCCCCCAACAGCCTTTTTTTTCATAACACTTTAACCAGAGTGACGGGAGAGCGGCATTTCAGAAAACGTGCTTATCTCGGCGAGAAAAAGCGATTTCGGCAATAAAATTTAAAACGCGTGTAAAACATAAACCAAACGATGAAATTGGTTATTTCTTCATGTATAATGATCAACTCGATACTCCCTAGCCCCCAACAGCCTTTTTTTTCATAACACTTTAACCAGAGTGACGGGAGAGCGGCATTTCAGAAAACGTGCTTATCTCGGCGAGAAAAAGCGATTTCGGCAATAAAATTTAAAACGCGTGTAAAACATAAACCAAACGATGAAATTGGTTATTTCTTCATGTATAATGATCAACTCGATACTCCCTAGCCCCCAACAGCCTTTTTTTTCATAACACTTTAACCAGAGTGACGGGAGAGCGGCATTTCAGAAAACGTGCTTATCTCGGCGAGAAAAAGCGATTTCGGCAATAAAATTTAAAACGCGTGTAAAACATAAACCAAACGATGAAATTGGTTATTTCTTCATGTATAATGATCAACTCGATACTCCCTAGCCCCCAACAGCCTTTTTTTTCATAACACTTTAACCAGAGTGACGGGAGAGCGGCATTTCAGAAAACGTGCTTATCTCGGCGAGAAAAAGCGATTTCGGCAATAAAATTTAAAACGCGTGTAAAACATAAACCAAACGATGAAATTGGTTATTTCTTCATGTATAATGATCAACTCGATACTCCCTAGCCCCCAACAGCCTTTTTTTTCATAACACTTTAACCAGAGTGACGGGAGAGCGGCATTTCAGAAAACGTGCTTATCTCGGCGAGAAAAATCGATTTCGGCAATAAAATTTAAAACGCGTGTAAAACATAAACCAAACGATGAAATTGGTTATTTCTTCATGTATAATGATCAACTCGAGTCGAGCTCCAGGGAGAGAGGCTGATTTTTTGCTTTTTGAGGCCGACCGACGAACCGGCGCGGGGCGGACTCAAAAGCCCGCAGAGCCGTAGGCTCTTAGAAAAGTTTCGCCTTTGGCTGTGAGCTCCAGGGGGAGAGGCTGGTTTTGCGTTATTTTAGGCTGGCTGGAGAACCGGCGCGGGTCGGACGCACAATCCCCGCAGAGCCGTGGGCACTTAGAAAATTTTTGCCAAGTTGGCTCTGAGCGCCTGGTACCTAATATGGAAGTATAGAGGCCGACTTTCGGGCAAGATCACGCCGCGTTAGGCTTCCAGGACCCCGGCTAAGCAATTTTACCGGGCCGCCCGGTTCTTTTTTTGAACCAGCCCGGTTCTTTTTACACTTCCAGCTGGAGCTCAGCAGCGGCTTTTTGCGCAAGATCACGCCGGGTTAGGCTTCCAGGACCTCGGCTAAGCAATTCTACCGGGCCGCCCGGTTCTTTTTTGGAACCAGCCCGGTTCTTTTTACACTTCCAGCTGGAGCTCACGAGCGGCTTTTTGGACAAGATCACGCCGTGTTAGGCTTCCAGAGCCCCGGCTAAGCAATTTTACCGGCCCGCCCGGTTCTTTTTTTTTAACCAGCCCGGTTCTTTTTACACTTCCAGCTGGAGCTCAGCAGCGGGTTTTTGGACAAGATCACGCCGTGTTAGGCTTCCAGAGCCCCGGCTAAGCAATTTTACAGGGTCGCCCGGTTCTTTTTTTTAACCAGCCCGGTTTTTTTTACACTTCCAGCTGGAGCTCAGCAGCGGCTTTTTGCACAGTATCACGCCGGGTTAGGCTTCCAGAGCCCCGGCTAAGCAATTTTACCGGGCCGCCCGGTTCTTTTTTTTAACCAGCCCGGTTCTTTTTACACTTCCAGCTGGAGCTCAGCAGCGGCTTTTTGGACAAGATCACGCCGTGTTAGGCTTCCAGAGCCCCGGCTAAGCAATTTTACCGGGTCGCCCGGTTCTTTTTTTTAACCAGCCCGGTTCTTTTTACACTTCCAGCTGGAGCTCAGCAGCGGCTTTTTGGACAAGATCACGACGTGTTAGGCTTCCAGAGCCCCGGCTAAGCAATTTTACCGGGTCGCCCGGTTCTTTTTTTAACCAGCCCGGTTCTTTTTACACTTCCAGCTGGAGCTCAGCATCGTGTAAAACATAAACCAAACGATGAAATTGGTTATTTCTTCATGTATAATGATCAACTCGATACTCCCTAGCCCCCAACAGCCTTTTTTTTCATAACACTTTAACCAGAGTGACGGGAGAGCGGCATTTCAGAAAACGTGCTTATCTCGGCGAGAAAAAGCGATTTCGGCAATAAAATTTAAAACGCGTGTAAAACATAAACCAAACGATGAAATTGGTTATTTCTTCATGTATAATGATCAACTCGATACTCCCTAGCCCCCAACAGCCTTTTTTTTCTCATAACACTTTAACCAGAGTGACGGGAGAGCGGCATTTCAGAAAACGTGCTTATCTCGGCGAGAAAAAGCGATTTCGGCAATAAAATTTAAAACGCGTGTAAAACATAAACCAAACGATGAAATTGGTTATTTCTTCATGTATAATGATCAACTCGATACTCCCTAGCCCCCAACAGCCTTTTTTTTTCATAACACTTTAACCAGAGTGACGGGAGAGCGGCATTTCAGAAAACGTGCTTATCTCGGCGAGAAAAAGCGATTTCGGCAATAAAATTTAAAACGCGTGTAAAACATAAACCAAACGATGAAATTGGTTATTTCTTCATGTATAATGATCAACTCGATACTCCCTAGCCCCCAACAGCCTTTTTTTTCATAACACTTTAACCAGAGTGACGGGAGAGCGGCATTTCAGAAAACGTGCTTATCTGGGCGAGAAAAAGCGATTTCGGCAATAAAATTTAAAACGCGTGTAAAACATAAACCAAACGATGAAATTGGTTATTTCTTCATGTATAATGATCAACTCGATACTCCCTAGCCCCCAACAGCCTTTTTTTTCATAACACTTTAACCAGAGTGACGGGAGAGCGGCATTTCAGAAAACGTGCTTATCTCGGCGAGAAAAAGCGATTTCGGCAATAAAATTTAAAACGCGTGTAAAACATAAACCAAACGATGAAATTGCTTATTTCTTCATGTATAATGATCAACTCGATACTCCCTAGCCCCCAACAGCCTTTTTTTTCATAACACTTTAACCAGAGTGACGGGAGAGCGGCATTTCAGAAAACGTGCTTATCTCGGCGAGAAAAAGCGATTTCGGCAATAAAATTTAAAACGCGTGTAAAACATAAACCAAACGATGAAATTGGTTATTTCTTCATGTATAATGATCAACTCGATACTCCCTAGCCCCCAACAGCCTTATTTTTTCATAACACTTTAACCAGAGTGACGGGAGAGCGGCATTTCAGAAAACGTGCTTATCTCGGCGAGAAAAAGCGATTTCGGCAATAAAATTTAAAACGCGTGTAAAACATAAACCAAACGATGAAATTGGTTATTTCTTCATGTATAATGATCAACTCGATACTCCCTAGCCCCCAACAGCCTTTTTTTTCATAACACTTTAACCAGAGTGACGGGAGAGCGGCATTTCAGAAAACGTGCTTATCTCGGCGAGAAAAAGCGATTTCGGCAATAAAATTTAAAACGCGTGTAAAACATAAACCAAACGATGAAATTGGTTATTTCTTCATGTATAATGATCAACTCGATACTCCCTAGCCCCCAACAGCCTTTTTTTCCATAACACTTTAACCAGAGTGACGGGAGAGCGGCATTTCAGAAAACGTGCTTATCTCGGCGAGAAAAAGCGATTTCGGCAATAAAATTTAAAACGCGTGTAAAACATAAACCAAACGATGAAATTGGTTATTTCTTCATGTATAATGATCAACTCGATACTCCCTAGCCCCCAACAGCCTTTTTTTTCATAACACTTTAACCAGAGTGACGGGAGAGCGGCATTTCAGAAAACGTGCTTATCTCGGCGAGAAAAAGCGATTTCGGCAATAAAATTTAAAACGCGTGTAAAACATAAACCAAACGATGAAATTGGTTATTTCTTCATGTATAATGATCAACTCGATACTCCCTAGCCCCCAACAGCCTTTTTTTTCATAACACTTTAACCAGAGTGACGGGAGAGCGGCATTTCAGAAAACGTGCTTATCTCGGCGAGAAAAAGCAATTTCGGCAATAAAATTTAAAACGCGTGTAAAACATAAACCAAACGTTGAAATTGGTTATTTCTTCATGTATAATGATCAACTCGATACTCCCTAGCCCCCAACAGCCTTTTTTTTCATAACACTTTAACCAGAGTGACGGGAGAGCGGCATTTCAGAAAACGTGCTTATCTCGGCGAGAAAAAGCGATTTCGGCAATAAAATTTAAAACGCGTGTAAAACATAAACCAAACGATGAAATTGGTTATTTCTTCATGTATAATGATCAACTCGATACTCCCTAGCCCCCAACAGCCTTTTTTTTCATAACACTTTAACCAGAGTGACGGGAGAGCGGCATTTCAGAAAACGTGCTTATCTCGGCGAGAAAAAGCGATTTCGGCAATAAAATTTAAAACGCGTGTAAAACATAAACCAAACGATGAAATTGGTTATTTCTTCATGTATAATGATCAACTCGATACTCCCTAGCCCCCAACAGCCTTTTTTTTCATAACACTTTAACCAGAGTGACGGGAGAGCGGCATTTCAGAAAACGTGCTTATCTCGGCGAGAAAAAGCGATTTCGGCAATAAAATTTAAAACGCGTGTAAAACATAAACCAAACGATGAAATTGGTTATTTCTTCATGTATAATGATCAACTCGATCCTCCCTAGCCCCCAACAGCCTTTTTTTTCATAACACTTTAACCAGAGTGACGGGAGAGCGGCATTTTAGAAAACGTGCTTATCTCGGCGAGAAAAAGCGATTTCGGCAATAAAATTTTAAACGCGTGTAAAACATAAACCAAACGATGAAATTGGTTATTTCTTCATGTATAATGATCAACTCGATACTCCCTAGCCCCCAACAGCCTTTTTTTTCATAACACTTTAACCAGAGTGACGGGAGAGCGGCATTTCAGAAAACGTGCTTATCTCGGCGAGAAAAAGCGATTTCGGCAATAAAATTTAAAACGCGTGTAAAACATAAACCAAACGATGTAATTGGTTATTTCTTCATGTATAATGATCAACTCGATACTCCCTAGCCCCCAACAGCCTTTTTTTTCATAACACTTTAACCAGAGTGACGGGAGAGCGGCATTTCAGAAAACGTGCTTATCTCGGCGAGAAAAAGCGATTTCGGCAATAAAATTTAAAACGCGTGTAAAACATAAACCAAACGATGGAATTGGTTATTTCTTCATGTATAATGATCAACTCGATACTCCCTAGCCCCCAACAGCCTTTTTTTTCATAACACTTTAACCAGAGTGACGGGAGAGCGGCATTTCAGAAAACGTGCTTATCTCGGCGAGAAAAAGCGATTTCGGCAATAAAATTTAAAACGCGTGTAAAACATAAACCAAACGATGAAATTGGTTATTTCTTCATGTATAATGATCAACTCGATACTCCCTAGCCCCCAACAGCCTTTTTTTTCATAACACTTTAACCAGAGTGACGGGAGAGCGGCATTTCAGAAAACGTGCTTATCTCGGCGAGAAAAAGCGATTTCGGCAATAAAATTTAAAACGCGTGTAAAACATAAACCAAACGATGAAATTGGTTATTTCTTCATGTATAATGATCAACTCGATACTCCCTAGCCCCCAACAGCCTTTTTTTTCATAACACTTTAACCAGAGTGACGGGAGAGCGGCATTTCAGAAAACGTGCTTATCTCGGCGAGAAAAAGCAATTTCGGCAATAAAATTTAAAACGCGTGTAAAACATAAACCAAACGATGAAATTGGTTATTTCTTCATGTATAATGATCAACTCGATACTCCCTAGCCCCCAACAGCCTTTTTTTTCATAACACTTTAACCAGAGTGACGGGAGAGCGGCATTTCAGAAAACGTGCTTATCTCGGCGAGAAAAAGCGATTTCGGCAATAAAATTTAAAACGCGTGTAAAACATAAACCAAACGATGAAATTGGTTATTTCTTCATGTATAATGATCAACTCGATACTCCCTAGCCCCCAACAGCCTTTTTTTTCATAACACTTTAACCAGAGTGACGGGAGAGCGGCATTTCAGAAAACGTGCTTATCTCGGCGAGAAAAAGCGATTTCGGCAATAAAATTTAAAACGCGTGTAAAACATAAACCAAACGATGAAATTGGTTATTTCTTCATGTATAATGATCAACTCGATACTCCCTAGCCCCCAACAGCCTTTTTTTTCATAACACTTTAACCAGAGTGACGGGAGAGCGGCATTTCAGAAAACGTGCTTATCTCGGCGAGAAAAAGCGATTTCGGCAATAAAATTTAAAACGCGTGTAAAACATAAACCAAACGATGAAATTGGTTATTTCTTCATGTATAATGATCAACTCGATACTCCCTAGCCCCCAACAGCCTTTTTTTTCATAACACTTTAACCAAAGTGACGGGAGAGCGGCATTTCAGAAAACGTGCTTATCTCGGCGAGAAAAAGCGATTTCGGCAATAACATTTAAAACGCGTGTAAAACATAAACCAAACGATGAAATTGGTTATTTCTTCATGTATAATGATCAACTCGATACTCCCTAGCCCCCAACAGCCTTTTTTTTCATAACACTTTAACCAGAGTGACGGGAGAGCGGCATTTCAGAAAACGTGCTTATCTCGGCGAGAAAAAGCGATTTCGGCAATAAAATTTAAAACGCGTGTAAAACATAAACCAAACGATGAAATTGGTTATTTCTTCATGTATAATGATCAACTCGATACTCCCTAGCTCCCAACAGCCTTTTTTTTCATAACACTTTAACCAGAGTGACGGGAGAGCGGCATTTCAGAAAACGTGCTTATCTCGGCGAGAAAAAGCGATTTCGGCAATAAAATTTAAAACGCGTGTAAAACATAAACCAAACGATGAAATTGGTTATTTCTTCATGTATAATGATCAACTCGATACTCCCTAGCCCCCAACAGCCTTTTTTTTCATAACACTTTAACCAGAGTGACGGGAGAGCGGCATTTCAGAAAACGTGCTTATCTCGGCGAGAAAAAGCGATTTCGGCAATAAAATTTAAAACGCGTGTAAAACATAAACCAAACGATGAAATTGGTTATTTCTTCATGTATAATGATCAACTCGATACTCCCTAGCCCCCAACAGCCTTTTTTTTCATAACACTTTAACCAGAGTGACGGGAGAGCGGCATTTCAGAAAACGTGCTTATCTCGGCGAGAAAAAGCGATTTCGGCAATAAAATTTAAAACGCGTGTAAAACATAAACCAAACGATGAAATTGGTTATTTCTTCATGTGTAATGATCAACTCGATACTCCCTAGACCCCAACAGCCTTTTTTTTCATAACACTTTAACCAGAGTGACGGGAGAGCGGCATTTCAGAAAACGTGCTTATCTCGGCGAGAAAAAGCGATTTCGGCAATAAAATTTAAAACGCGTGTAAAACATAAACCAAACGATGAAATTGGTTATTTCTTCATGTCTAATGATCAACTCGATACTCCCTAGCCCCCAACAGCCTTTTTTTTCATAACACTTTAACCAGAGTGACGGGAGAGCGGCATTTCAGAAAACGTGCTTATCTCGGCGAGAAAAAGCGATTTCGGCAATAAAATTTAAAACGCGTGTAAAACATAAACCAAACGATGAAATTGGTTATTTCTTCATGTATAATGATCAACTCGATACTCCCTAGCCCCCAACAGCCTTTTTTTTCATAACACTTTAACCAGAGTGACGGGAGAGCGGCATTTCAGAAAACGTGCTTATCTCGGCGAGAAAAAGCGATTTCGGTAATAAAATTTAAAACGCGTGTAAAACATAAACCAAACGATGAAATTGGTTATTTCTTCATGTATAATGATCAACTCGATACTCCCTAGCCCCCAACAGCCTTTTTTTTCATAACACTTTAACCAGAGTGACGGGAGAGCGGCATTTCAGAAAACGTGCTTATCTCGGCGAGAAAAAGCGATTTCGGCAATAAAATTTAAAACGCGTGTAAAACATAAACCAAACGGTGAAATTGGTTATTTCTTCATGTATAATGATCAACTCGATACTCCCTAGCCCCCAACAGCCTTTTTTTTCATAACACTTTAACCAGAGTGACGGGAGAGCGGCATTTCAGAAAACGTGCTTATCTCGGCGAGAAAAAGCGATTTCGGCAATAAAATTTAAAACGCGTGTAAAACATAAACCAAACGATGAAATTGGTTATTTCTTACTGTATAATGATCAACTCGATACTCCCTAGCCCCCAACAGCCTTTTTTTTCATAACACTTTAACCAGAGTGACGGGAGAGCGGCATTTCAGAAAACGTGCTTATCTCGGCGAGAAAAAGCGATTTCGGCAATAAAATTTAAAACGCGTGTAAAACATAAACCAAACGATGAAATTGGTTATTTCTTCACGTATAATGATCAACTCGATACTCCCTAGCCCCCAACAGCCTTTTTTTTCATAACACTTTAACCAGAGTGACGGGAGAGCGGCATTTCAGAAAACGTGCTTATCTCGGCGAGAAAAAGCGATTTCGGCAATAAAATTTAAAACGCGTGTAAAACATAAACCAAACGATGAAATTGGTTATTTCTTCATGTATAATGATCAACTCGATACTCCCTAGCCCCCAACAGCCTTTTTTTTCATAACACTTTAACCAGAGTGACGGGAGAGCGGCATTTCAGAAAACGTGCTTATCTCGGCGAGAAAAAGCGATTTCGGCAATAAAATTTAAAACGCGTGTAAAACATAAACCAAACGATGAAATTGGTTATTTCTTCATGTATAATGATCAACTCGATACTCCCTAGCCCCCAACAGCCTTTTTTTTCATAACACTTTAACCAGAGTGACGGGAGAGCGGCATTTCAGAAAACGTGCTTATCTCGGCGAGAAAAAGCGATTTCGGCAATAAAATTTAAAACGCGTGTAAAACATAAACCAAACGATGAAATTGGTTATTTCTTCATGTTTAATGATCAACTCGATACTCCCTAGCCCCCAACAGCCTTTTTTTTCATAACACTTTAACCAGAGTGACGGGAGAGCGGCATTTCAGAAAACGTGCTTATCTCGGCGAGAAAAAGCGATTTCGGCAATAAAATTTAAAACGCGTGTAAAACATAAACCAAACGATGAAATTGGTTATTTTTTCATGTATAATGATCAACTCGATACTCCCTAGCCCCCAACAGCCTTTTTTTTCATAACACTTTAACCAGAGTGACGGGAGAGCGGCATTTCAGAAAACGTGCTTATCTCGGCGAGAAAAAGCGATTTCGGCAATAAAATTTAAAACGCGTGTAAAACATAAACCAAACGATGAAATTGGTTATTTCTTCATGTATAATGATCAACTCGATACTCCCTAGCCCCCAACAGCCTTTTTTTTCATAACACTTTAACCAGAGTGACGGGAGAGCGGCATTTCAGAAAACGTGCTTATCTCGGCGAGAAAAAGCGATTTCGGCAATAAAATTTAAAACGCGTGTAAAACATAAACCAAACGATGAAATTGGTTATTTCTTCATGTATAATGATCAACTCGATACTCCCTAGCCCCCAACAGCCTTTTTTTTCATAACACTTTAACCAGAGTGACGGGAGAGCGGCATTTCAGAAAACGTGCTTATCTCGGCGAGAAAAAGCGATTTCGGCAATAAAATTTAAAACGCGTGTAAAACATAAACCAAACGATGAAATTGGTTATTTCTTCATGTATAATGATCAACTCGATACTCCCTAGCCCCCAACAGCCTTTTTTTTCATAACACTTTAACCAGAGTGACGGGAGAGCGGCATTTCAGAAAACGTGCTTATCTCGGCGAGAAAAAGCGATTTCGGCAATAAAATTTAAAACGCGTGTAAAACATAAACCAAACGATGAAATTGGTTATTTCTTCATGTATAATGATCAACTCGATACTCCCTAGCCCCCAACAGCCTTTTTTTTCATAACACTTTAACCAGAGTGACGGGAGAGCGGCATTTCAGAAAACGTGCTTATCTCGGCGAGAAAAAGCGATTTCGGATATAAAATTTAAAACGCGTGTAAAACATAAACCAAACGATTAAATTGGTTATTTCTTCATGTATAATGATCAACTCGATACTCCCTAGCCCCCAACAGCCTTTTTTTTCATAACACTTTAACCAGAGTGACGGGAGAGCGGCATTTCAGAAAACGTGCTTATCTCGGCGAGAAAAAGCGATTTCGGCAATAAAATTTAAAACGCGTGTAAAACATAAACCAAACGATGAAATTGGTTATTTCTTCATGTATAATGATCAACTCGATACTCCCTAGCCCCCAACAGCCTTTTTTTTCATAACACTTTAACCAGAGTGACGGGAGAGCGGCATTTCAGAAAACGTGCTTATCTCGGTGAGAAAAAGCGATTTCGGCAATAAAATTTAAAACGCGTGTAAAACATAAACCAAACGATGAAATTGGTTATTTCTTCATGTATAATGATCAACTCGATACTCCCTAGCCCCCAACAGCCTTTTTTTTCATAACACTTTAACCAGTGTGACGGGAGAGCGGCATTTCAGAAAACGTGCTTATCTCGGCGAGAAAAAGCGATTTCGGCAATAAAATTTAAAACGCGTGTAAAACATAAACCAAACGATGAAATTGGTTATTTCTTCATGTATAATGATCAACTCGATACTCCCTAGCCCCCAACAGCCTTTTTTTTCATAACACTTTAACCAGAGTGACGGGAGAGCGGCATTTCAGAAAACGTGCTTATCTCGGCGAGAAAAAGCGATTTCGGCAATAAAATTTAAAACGCGTGTAAAACATAAACCAAACGATGAAATTGGTTATTTCTTCATGTATAATGATCAACTCGATACTCCCTAGCCCCCAACAGCCTTTTTTTTCATAACACTTTAACCAGAGTGACGGGAGAGCGGCATTTCAGAAAACGTGCTTATCTCGGCGAGAAAAAGCGATTTCGGCAATAAAATTTAAAACGCGTGTAAAACATAAACCAAACGATGAAATTGGTTATTTCTTCATGTATAATGATCAACTCGATACTCCCTAGCCCCCAACAGCCTTTTTTTTCATAACACTTTAACCAGAGTGACGGGAGAGCGGCATTTCAGAAAACGTGCTTATCTCGGCGAGAAAAAGCGATTTCGGCAATAAAATTTAAAACGCGTGTAAAACATAAACCAAACGATGAAATTGGTTATTTCTTCATGTATAATGATCAACTCGATACTCCCTAGCCCCCAACAGCCTTTTTTTTCATAACACTTTAACCAGAGTGACGGGAGAGCGGCATTTCAGAAAACGTGCTTATCTCGGCGAGAAAAAGCGATTTCGGCAATAAAATTTAAAACGCGTGTAAAACATAAACCAAACGATGAAATTGGTTATTTCTTCATGTATAATGATCAACTCGATACTCCCTAGCCCCCAACAGCCTTTTTTTTCATAACACTTTAACCAGAGTGACGGGAGAGCGGCATTTCAGAAAACGTGCTTATCTCGGCGAGAAAAAGCGATTTCGGCAATAAAATTTAAAACGCGTGTAAAACATAAACCAAACGATGAAATTGGTTATTTCTTCATGTATAATGATCAACTCGATACTCCCTAGCCCCCAACAGCCTTTTTTTTCATAACACTTTAACCAGAGTGACGGGAGAGCGGCATTTCAGAAAACGTGCTTATCTCGGCGAGAAAAAGCGATTTCGGCAATAAAATTTAAAACGCGTGTAAAACATAAACCAAACGATGAAATTGGTTATTTCTTCATGTATAATGATCAACTCGATACTCCCTAGCCCCCAACAGCCTTTTTTTTCATAACACTTTAACCAGAGTGACGGGAGAGCGGCATTTCAGAAAACGTGCTTATCTCGGCGAGAAAAAGCGATTTCGGCAATAAAATTTAAAACGCGTGTAAAACATAAACCAAACGATGAAATTGGTTATTTCTTCATGTATAATGATCAACTCGATACTCCCTAGCCCCCAACAGCCTTTTTTTTCATAACACTTTAACCAGAGTGACGGGAGAGCGGCATTTCAGAAAACGTGCTTATCTCGGCGAGAAAAAGCGATTTCGGCAATAAAATTTAAAACGCGTGTAAAACATAAACCAAACGATGAAATTGGTTATTTCTTCATGTATAATGATCAACTCGATACTCCCTAGCCCCCAACAGCCTTTTTTTTCATAACACTTTAACCAGAGTGACGGGAGAGCGGCATTTCAGAAAACGTGCTTATCTCGGCGAGAAAAAGCGATTTCGGCAATAAAATTTAAAACGCGTGTAAAACATAAACCAAACGATGAAATTGGTTATTTCTTCATGTATAATGATCAACTCGATACTCCCTAGCCCCCAACAGCCTTTTTTTTCATAACACTTTAACCAGAGTGACGGGAGAGCGGCATTTCAGAAAACGTGCTTATCTCGGCGAGAAAAAGCGATTTCGGCAATAAAATTTAAAACGCGTGTAAAACATAAACCAAACGATGAAATTGGTTATTTCTTCATGTATAATGATCAACTCGATACTCCCTAGCCCCCAACAGCCTTTTTTTTCATAACACTTTAACCAGAGTGACGGGAGAGCGGCATTTCAGAAAACGTGCTTATCTCGGCGAGAAAAAGCGATTTCGGCAATAAAATTTAAAACGCGTGTAAAACATAAACCAAACGATGAAATTGGTTATTTCTTCATGTATAATGATCAACTCGATACTCCCTAGCCCCCAACAGCCTTTTTTTTCATAACACTTTAACCAGAGTGACGGGAGAGCGGCATTTCAGAAAACGTGCTTATCTCGGCGAGAAAAAGCGATTTCGGCAATAAAATTTAAAACGCGTGTAAAACATAAACCAAACGATGAAATTGGTTATTTCTTCATGTATAATGATCAACTCGATACTCCCTAGCCCCCAACAGCCTTTTTTTTCATAACACTTTAACCAGAGTGACGGGAGAGCGGCATTTCAGAAAACGTGCTTATCTCGGCGAGAAAAAGCGATTTCGGCAATAAAATTTAAAACGCGTGTAAAACATAAACCAAACGATGAAATTGGTTATTTCTTCATGTATAATGATCAACTCGATACTCCCTAGCCCCCAACAGCCTTTTTTTTCATAACACTTTAACCAGAGTGACGGGAGAGCGGCATTTCAGAAAACGTGCTTATCTCGGCGAGAAAAAGCGATTTCGGCAATAAAATTTAAAACGCGTGTAAAACATAAACCAAACGATGAAATTGGTTATTTCTTCATGTATAATGATCAACTCGATACTCCCTAGCCCCCAACAGCCTTTTTTTTCATAACACTTTAACCAGAGTGACGGGAGAGCGGCATTTCAGAAAACGTGCTTATCTCGGCGAGAAAAAGCGATTTCGGCAATAAAATTTAAAACGCGTGTAAAACATAAACCAAACGATGAAATTGGTTATTTCTTCATGTATAATGATCAACTCGATACTCCCTAGCCCCCAACAGCCTTTTTTTTCATAACACTTTAACCAGAGTGACGGGAGAGCGGCATTTCAGAAAACGTGCTTATCTCGGCGAGAAAAAGCGATTTCGGCAATAAAATTTAAAACGCGTGTAAAACATAAACCAAACGATGAAATTGGTTATTTCTTCATGTATAATGATCAACTCGATACTCCCTAGCCCCCAACAGCCTTTTTTTTCATAACACTTTAACCAGAGTGACGGGAGAGCGGCATTTCAGAAAACGTGCTTATCTCGGCGAGAAAAAGCGATTTCGGCAATAAAATTTAAAACGCGTGTAAAACATAAACCAAACGATGAAATTGGTTATTTCTTCATGTATAATGATCAACTCGATACTCCCTAGCCCCCAACAGCCTTTTTTTTCATAACACTTTAACCAGAGTGACGGGAGAGCGGCATTTCAGAAAACGTGCTTATCTCGGCGAGAAAAAGCGATTTCGGCAATAAAATTTAAAACGCGTGTAAAACATAAACCAAACGATGAAATTGGTTATTTCTTCATGTATAATGATCAACTCGATACTCCCTAGCCCCCAACAGCCTTTTTTTTCATAACACTTTAACCAGAGTGACGGGAGAGCGGCATTTCAGAAAACGTGCTTATCTCGGCGAGAAAAAGCGATTTCGGCAATAAAATTTAAAACGCGTGTAAAACATAAACCAAACGATGAAATTGGTTATTTCTTCATGTATAATGATCAACTCGATACTCCCTAGCCCCCAACAGCCTTTTTTTTCATAACACTTTAACCAGAGTGACGGGAGAGCGGCATTTCAGAAAACGTGCTTATCTCGGCGAGAAAAAGCGATTTCGGCAATAAAATTTAAAACGCGTGTAAAACATAAACCAAACGATGAAATTGGTTATTTCTTCATGTATAATGATCAACTCGATACTCCCTAGCCCCCAACAGCCTTTTTTTTCATAACACTTTAACCAGAGTGACGGGAGAGCGGCATTTCAGAAAACGTGCTTATCTCGGCGAGAAAAAGCGATTTCGGCAATAAAATTTAAAACGCGTGTAAAACATAAACCAAACGATGAAATTGGTTATTTCTTCATGTATAATGATCAACTCGATACTCCCTAGCCCCCAACAGCCTTTTTTTTCATAACACTTTAACCAGAGTGACGGGAGAGCGGCATTTCAGAAAACGTGCTTATCTCGGCGAGAAAAAGCGATTTCGGCAATAAAATTTAAAACGCGTGTAAAACATAAACCAAACGATGAAATTGGTTATTTCTTCATGTATAATGATCAACTCGATACTCCCTAGCCCCCAACAGCCTTTTTTTTCATAACACTTTAACCAGAGTGACGGGAGAGCGGCATTTCAGAAAACGTGCTTATCTCGGCGAGAAAAAGCGATTTCGGCAATAAAATTTAAAACGCGTGTAAAACATAAACCAAACGATGAAATTGGTTATTTCTTCATGTATAATGATCAACTCGATACTCCCTAGCCCCCAACAGCCTTTTTTTTCATAACACTTTAACCAGAGTGACGGGAGAGCGGCATTTCAGAAAACGTGCTTATCTCGGCGAGAAAAAGCGATTTCGGCAATAAAATTTAAAACGCGTGTAAAACATAAACCAAACGATGAAATTGGTTATTTCTTCATGTATAATGATCAACTCGATACTCCCTAGCCCCCAACAGCCTTTTTTTTCATAACACTTTAACCAGAGTGACGGGAGAGCGGCATTTCAGAAAACGTGCTTATCTCGGCGAGAAAAAGCGATTTCGGCAATAAAATTTAAAACGCGTGTAAAACATAAACCAAACGATGAAATTGGTTATTTCTTCATGTATAATGATCAACTCGATACTCCCTAGCCCCCAACAGCCTTTTTTTTCATAACACTTTAACCAGAGTGACGGGAGAGCGGCATTTCAGAAAACGTGCTTATCTCGGCGAGAAAAAGCGATTTCGGCAATAAAATTTAAAACGCGTGTAAAACATAAACCAAACGATGAAATTGGTTATTTCTTCATGTATAATGATCAACTCGATACTCCCTAGCCCCCAACAGCCTTTTTTTTCATAACACTTTAACCAGAGTGACGGGAGAGCGGCATTTCAGAAAACGTGCTTATCTCGGCGAGAAAAAGCGATTTCGGCAATAAAATTTAAAACGCGTGTAAAACATAAACCAAACGATGAAATTGGTTATTTCTTCATGTATAATGATCAACTCGATACTCCCTAGCCCCCAACAGCCTTTTTTTTCATAACACTTTAACCAGAGTGACGGGAGAGCGGCATTTCAGAAAACGTGCTTATCTCGGCGAGAAAAAGCGATTTCGGCAATAAAATTTAAAACGCGTGTAAAACATAAACCAAACGATGAAATTGGTTATTTCTTCATGTATAATGATCAACTCGATACTCCCTAGCCCCCAACAGCCTTTTTTTTCATAACACTTTAACCAGAGTGACGGGAGAGCGGCATTTCAGAAAACGTGCTTATCTCGGCGAGAAAAAGCGATTTCGGCAATAAAATTTAAAACGCGTGTAAAACATAAACCAAACGATGAAATTGGTTATTTCTTCATGTATAATGATCAACTCGATACTCCCTAGCCCCCAACAGCCTTTTTTTTCATAACACTTTAACCAGAGTGACGGGAGAGCGGCATTTCAGAAAACGTGCTTATCTCGGCGAGAAAAAGCGATTTCGGCAATAAAATTTAAAACGCGTGTAAAACATAAACCAAACGATGAAATTGGTTATTTCTTCATGTATAATGATCAACTCGATACTCCCTAGCCCCCAACAGCCTTTTTTTTCATAACACTTTAACCAGAGTGACGGGAGAGCGGCATTTCAGAAAACGTGCTTATCTCGGCGAGAAAAAGCGATTTCGGCAATAAAATTTAAAACGCGTGTAAAACATAAACCAAACGATGAAATTGGTTATTTCTTCATGTATAATGATCAACTCGATACTCCCTAGCCCCCAACAGCCTTTTTTTTCATAACACTTTAACCAGAGTGACGGGAGAGCGGCATTTCAGAAAACGTGCTTATCTCGGCGAGAAAAAGCGATTTCGGCAATAAAATTTAAAACGCGTGTAAAACATAAACCAAACGATGAAATTGGTTATTTCTTCATGTATAATGATCAACTCGATACTCCCTAGCCCCCAACAGCCTTTTTTTTCATAACACTTTAACCAGAGTGACGGGAGAGCGGCATTTCAGAAAACGTGCTTATCTCGGCGAGAAAAAGCGATTTCGGCAATAAAATTTAAAACGCGTGTAAAACATAAACCAAACGATGAAATTGGTTATTTCTTCATGTATAATGATCAACTCGATACTCCCTAGCCCCCAACAGCCTTTTTTTTCATAACACTTTAACCAGAGTGACGGGAGAGCGGCATTTCAGAAAACGTGCTTATCTCGGCGAGAAAAAGCGATTTCGGCAATAAAATTTAAAACGCGTGTAAAACATAAACCAAACGATGAAATTGGTTATTTCTTCATGTATAATGATCAACTCGATACTCCCTAGCCCCCAACAGCCTTTTTTTTCATAACACTTTAACCAGAGTGACGGGAGAGCGGCATTTCAGAAAACGTGCTTATCTCGGCGAGAAAAAGCGATTTCGGCAATAAAATTTAAAACGCGTGTAAAACATAAACCAAACGATGAAATTGGTTATTTCTTCATGTATAATGATCAACTCGATACTCCCTAGCCCCCAACAGCCTTTTTTTTCATAACACTTTAACCAGAGTGACGGGAGAGCGGCATTTCAGAAAACGTGCTTATCTCGGCGAGAAAAAGCGATTTCGGCAATAAAATTTAAAACGCGTGTAAAACATAAACCAAACGATGAAATTGGTTATTTCTTCATGTATAATGATCAACTCGATACTCCCTAGCCCCCAACAGCCTTTTTTTTCATAACACTTTAACCAGAGTGACGGGAGAGCGGCATTTCAGAAAACGTGCTTATCTCGGCGAGAAAAAGCGATTTCGGCAATAAAATTTAAAACGCGTGTAAAACATAAACCAAACGATGAAATTGGTTATTTCTTCATGTATAATGATCAACTCGATACTCCCTAGCCCCCAACAGCCTTTTTTTTCATAACACTTTAACCAGAGTTGACGGGAGAGCGGCATTTCAGAAAACGTGCTTATCTCGGCGAGAAAAAGCGATTTCGGCAATAAAATTTAAAACGCGTGTAAAACATAAACCAAACGATGAAATTGGTTATTTCTTCATGTATAATGATCAACTCGATACTCCCTAGCCCCCAACAGCCTTTTTTTTCATAACACTTTAACCAGAGTGACGGGAGAGCGGCATTTCAGAAAACGTGCTTATCTCGGCGAGAAAAAGCGATTTCGGCAATAAAATTTAAAACGCGTGTAAAACATAAACCAAACGATGAAATTGGTTATTTCTTCATGTATAATGATCAACTCGATACTCCCTAGCCCCCAACAGCCTTTTTTTTCATAACACTTTAACCAGAGTGACGGGAGAGCGGCATTTCAGAAAACGTGCTTATCTCGGCGAGAAAAAGCGATTTCGGCAATAAAATTTAAAACGCGTGTAAAACATAAACCAAACGATGAATCTGGTTATTTCTTCATGTATAATGATCAACTCGATACTCCCTAGCCCCCAACAGCCTTTTTTTTCATAACACTTTAACCAGAGTGACGGGAGAGCGGCATTTCAGAAAACGTGCTTATCTCGGCGAGAAAAAGCGATTTCGGCAATAAAATTTAAAACGCGTGTAAAACATAAACCAAACGATGAAATTGGTTATTTCTTCATGTATAATGATCAACTCGATACTCCCTAGCCCCCAACAGCCTTTTTTTTCATAACACTTTAACCAGAGTGACGGGAGAGCGGCATTTCAGAAAACGTGCTTATCTCGGCGAGAAAAAGCGATTTCGGCAATAAAATTTAAAACGCGTGTAAAACATAAACCAAACGATGAAATTGGTTATTTCTTCATGTATAATGATCAACTCGATACTCCCTAGCCCCCAACAGCCTTTTTTTTTTCATAACACTTTAACCAGAGTGACGGGAGAGCGGCATTTCAGAAAACGTGCTTATCTCGGCGAGAAAAAGCGATTTCGGCAATAAAATTTAAAACGCGTGTAAAACATAAACCAAACGATGAAATTGGTTATTTCTTCATGTATAATGATCAACTCGATACTCCCTAGCCCCCAACAGCCTTTTTTTTCATAACACTTTAACCAGAGTGACGGGAGAGCGGCATTTCAGAAAACGTGCTTATCTCGGCGAGAAAAAGCGATTTCGGCAATAAAATTTAAAACGCGTGTAAAACATAAACCAAACGATGAAATTGGTTATTTCTTCATGTATAATGATCAACTCGAGTCGAGCTCCAGGGAGAGAGGCTGATTTTTCGCTTTTTGAGGCCGACCGACGAACCGGCGCGGGGCGGACTCAAAAGCCCGCAGAGCCGTAGGCACTTAGAAAAGTTTCGCCTTTGGCTGTGAGCTCCAGGGGAGAGGCTGGTTTTGCGTTATTTTAGGCCGGCTGGAGAACCGGCGCGGGTCGGACGCACAATCCCCGCAGAGCCGTAGGCACTTAGAAAATTTTTGCCAAGTTGGCTCTGAGCGCCTGGTACCTAATATGGAAGTATAGAGGCCGACTTTCGGGCAAGATCACGCCGCGTTAGGCTTCCAGGACCCCGGCTAAGCAATTTTACCGGGCCGCCCGGTTCTTTTTTTGAACCAGCCCGGTTCTTTTTACACTTCCAGCTGGAGCTCAGCAGCGGCTTTTTGCGCAAGATCACGCCGGGTTAGGCTTCCAGGACCTCGGCTAAGCAATTCTACCGGGCCGCCCGGTTCTTTTTTTGAACCAGCCCGGTTCTTTTTACACTTCCAGCTGGAGCTCACGAGCGGAATTTTGGACAAGATCACGCCGTGTTAGGCTTCCAGAGCCCCGGCTAAGCAATTTTACCGGCCCGCCCGGTTCTTTTTTTTAACCAGCCCGGTTCTTTTTACACTTCCAGCTGGAGCTCAGCAGCGGGTTTTTGGACAAGATCACGCCGTGTTAGGCTTCCAGAGCCCCGGCTAAGCAATTTTACAGGGTCGCCCGGTTCTTTTTTTTAACCAGCCCGGTTTTTTTTACACTTCCAGCTGGAGCTCAGCAGCGGCTTTTTGCACAGTATCACGCCGTGTTAGGCTTCCAGAGCCCCGGCTAAGCAATTTTACAGGGTCGCCCGGTTCTTTTTTTTAACCAGCCCGGTTTTTTTTACACTTCCAGCTGGAGCTCAGCAGCGGCTTTTTGCACAGTATCACGCCGGGTTAGGCTTCCAGAGCCCCGGCTAAGCAATTTTACCGGGCCGCCCGGTTCTTTTTTTTAACCAGCCCGGTTCTTTTTACACTTCCAGCTGGAGCTCAGCAGCGGCTTTTTGGACAAGATCACGCCGTGTTAGGCTTCCAGAGCCCCGGCTAAGCAATTTTACCGGGTCGCCCGGTTCTTTTTTTTAACCAGCCCGGTTCTTTTTACACTTCCAGCTGGAGCTCAGCAGCGGCTTTTTGGACAAGATCACGCCGTGATAGGCTTCCAGAGCCCCGGCTAAGCAATTTTACCGGGTCGCCCGGTTCTTTTTTTAACCAGCCCGGTTCTTTTTACACTTCCAGCTGGAGCTCAGCATCGTGTAAAACATAAACCAAACGATGAAATTGGTTATTTCTTCATGTATAATGATCAACTCGATACTCCCTAGCCCCCAACAGCCTTTTCTTTTCATAACACTTTAACCAGAGTGACGGGAGAGCGGCATTTCAGAAAACGTGCTTATCTCGGCGAGAAAAAGCGATTTCGGCAATAAAATTTAAAACGCGTGTAAAACATAAACCAAACGATGAAATTGGTTATTTCTTCATGTATAATGATCAACTCGATACTCCCTAGCCCCCAACAGCCTTTTTTTTCATAACACTTTAACCAGAGTGACGGGAGAGCGGCATTTCAGAAAACGTGCTTATCTCGGCGAGAAAAAGCGATTTCGGCAATAAAATTTAAAACGCGTGTAAAACATAAACCAAACGATGAAATTGGTTATTTCTTCATGTATAATGATCAACTCGATACTCCCTAGCCCCCAACAGCCTTTTTTTTCATAACACTTTAACCAGAGTGACGGGAGAGCGGCAATTCAGAAAACGTGCTTATCTCGGCGAGAAAAAGCGATTTCGGCAATAAAATTTAAAACGCGTGTAAAACATAAACCAAACGATGAAATTGGTTATTTCTTCATGTATAATGATCAACTCGATACTCCCTAGCCCCCAACAGCCTTTTTTTTCATAACACTTTAACCAGAGTGACGGGAGAGCGGCATTTCAGAAAACGTGCTTATCTCGGCGAGAAAAAGCGATTTCGGCAATAAAATTTAAAACGCGTGTAAAACATAAACCAAACGATGAAATTGGTTATTTCTTCATGTATAATGATCAACTCGATACTCCCTAGCCCCCAACAGCCTTTTTTTTCATAACACTTTAACCAGAGTGACGGGAGAGCGGCATTTCAGAAAACGTGCTTATCTCGGCGAGAAAAAGCGATTTCGGCAATAAAATTTAAAACGCGTGTAAAACATAAACCAAACGATGAAATTGGTTATTTCTTCATGTATAATGATCAACTCGATACTCCCTAGCCCCCAACAGCCTTTTTTTTCATAACACTTTAACCAGAGTGACGGGAGAGCGGCATTTCAGAAAACGTGCTTATCTCGGCGAGAAAAAGCGATTTCGGCAATAAAATTTAAAACGCGTGTAAAACATAAACCAAACGATGAAATTGGTTATTTCTTCATGTATAATGATCAACTCGATACTCCCTAGCCCCCAACAGCCTTTTTTTTATAACACTTTAACCAGAGTGACGGGAGAGCGGCATTTCAGAAAACGTGCTTATCTCGGCGAGAAAAAGCGATTTCGGCAATAAAATTTAAAACGCGTGTAAAACATAAACCAAACGATGAAATTGGTTATTTCTTCATGTATAATGATCAACTCGATACTCCCTAGCCCCCAACAGCCTTTTTTTTCATAACACTTTAACCAGAGTGACGGGAGAGCGGCATTTCAGAAAACGTGCTTATCTCGGCGAGAAAAAGCGATTTCGGCAATAAAATTTAAAACGCGTGTAAAACATAAACCAAACGATGAAATTGGTTATTTCTTCATGTATAATGATCAACTCGATACTCCCTAGCCCCCAACAGCCTTTTTTTTCATAACACTTTAACCAGAGTGACGGGAGAGCGGCATTTCAGAAAACGTGCTTATCTCGGCGAGAAAAAGCGATTTCGGCAATAAAATTTAAAACGCGTGTAAAACATAAACCAAACGATGAAATTGGTTATTTCTTCATGTATAATGATCAACTCGATACTCCCTATCCCCCAACAGCCTTTTTTTTCATAACACTTTAACCAGAGTGACGGGAGAGCGGCATTTCAGAAAACGTGCTTATCTCGGCGAGAAAAAGCGATTTCGGCAATAAAATTTAAAACGCGTGTAAAACATAAACCAAACGATGAAATTGGTTATTTCTTCATGTATAATGATCAACTCGATACTCCCTAGCCCCCAACAGCCTTTTTTTTCATAACACTTTAACCAGAGTGACGGGAGAGCGGCATTTCAGAAAACGTGCTTATCTCGGCGAGAAAAAGCGATTTCGGCAATAAAATTTAAAACGCGTGTAAAACATAAACCAAACGATGAAATTGGTTATTTCTTCATGTATAATGTTCAACTCGATACTCCCTAGCCCCCAACAGCCTTTTTTTTCATAACACTTTAACCAGAGTGACGGGAGAGCGGCATTTCAGAAAACGTGCTTATCTCGGCGAGAAAAAGCGATTTCGGCAATAAAATTTAAAACGCGTGTAAAACATAAACCAAACGATGAAATTGGTTATTTCTTCATGTATAATGATCAACTCGATACTCCCTAGCCCCCAACAGCCTTTTTTTTCATAACACTTTAACCAGAGTGACGGGAGAGCGGCATTTCAGAAAACGTGCTTATCTCGGCGAGAAAAAGCGATTTCGGCAATAAAATTTAAAACGCGTGTAAAACATAAACCAAACGATGAAATTGGTTATTTCTTCATGTATAATGATCAACTCGATACTCCCTAGCCCCCAACAGCCTTTTTTTTCATAACACTTTAACCAGAGTGACGGGAGAGCGGCATTTCAGAAAACGTGCTTATCTCGGCGAGAAAAAGCGATTTCGGCAATAAAATTTAAAACGCGTGTAAAACATAAACCAAACGATGAAATTGGTTATTTCTTCATGTATAATGTTCAACTCGATACTCCCTAGCCCCCAACAGCCTTTTTTTTCATAACACTTTAACCAGAGTGACGGGAGAGCGGGATTTCAGAAAACGTGCTTATCTCGGCGAGAAAAAGCGATTTCGGCAATAAAATTTAAAACGCGTGTAAAACATAAACCAAACGATGAAATTGGTTATTTCTTCATGTATAATGATCAACTCGATACTCCCTAGCCCCCAACAGCCTTTTTTTTCATAACACTTTAACCAGAGTGACGGGAGAGCGGCATTTCAGAAAACGTGCTTATCTCGGCGAGAAAAAGCGATTTCGGCAATAAAATTTAAAACGCGTGTAAAACATAAACCAAACGATGAAATTGGTTATTTCTTCATGTATAATGATCAACTCGATACTCCCTAGCCCCCAACAGCCTTTTTTTTCATAACACTTTAACCAGAGTGACGGGAGAGCGGCATTTCAGAAAACGTGCTTATCTCGGCGAGAAAAAGCGATTTCGGCAATAAAATTTAAAACGCGTGTAAAACATAAACCAAACGATGAAATTGGTTATTTCTTCATGTATAATGATCAACTCGATACTCCCTAGCCCCCAACAGCCTTTTTTTTCATAACACTTTAACCAGAGTGACGGGAGAGCGGCATTTCAGAAAACGTGCTTATCTCGGCGAGAAAAAGCGATTTCGGCAATAAAATTTAAAACGCGTGTAAAACATAAACCAAACGATGAAATTGGTTATTTCTTCATGTATAATGATCAACTCGATACTCCCTAGCCCCCAACAGCCTTTTTTTTCATAACACTTTAACCAGAGTGACGGGAGAGCGGCATTTCAGAAAACGTGCTTATCTCGGCGAGAAAAAGCGATTTCGGCAATAAAATTTAAAACGCGTGTAAAACATAAACCAAACGATGAAATTGGTTATTTCTTCATGTATAATGATCAACTCGATACTCCCTAGCCCCCAACAGCCTTTTTTTTCATAACACTTTAACCAGAGTGACGGGAGAGCGGCATTTCAGAAAACGTGCTTATCTCGGCGAGAAAAAGCGATTTCGGCAATAAAATTTAAAACGCGTGTAAAACATAAACCAAACGATGAAATTGGTTATTTCTTCATGTATAATGATCAACTCGATACTCCCTAGCCCCCAACAGCCTTTTTTTTCATAACACTTAAACCAGAGTGACGGGAGAGCGGCATTTCAGAAAACGTGCTTATCTCGGCGAGAAAAAGCGATTTCGGCAATAAAATTTAAAACGCGTGTAAAACATAAACCAAACGATGAAATTGGTTATTTCTTCATGTATAATGATCAACTCGATACTCCCTAGCCCCCAACAGCCTTTTTTTTCATAACACTTTAACCAGAGTGACGGGAGAGCGGCATTTCAGAAAACGTGCTTATCTCGGCGAGAAAAAGCGATTTCGGCAATAAAATTTAAAACGCGTGTAAAACATAAACCAAACGATGAAATTGGTTATTTCTTCATGTATAATGATCAACTCGATACTCCCTAGCCCCAAACAGCCTTTTTTTTCATAACACTTTAACCAGAGTGACGGGAGAGCGGCATTTCAGAAAACGTGCTTATCTCGGCGAGAAAAAGCGATTTCGGCAATAAAATTTAAAACGCGTGTAAAACATAAACCAAACGATGAAATTGGTTATTTCTTCATGTATAATGATCAACTCGATACTCCCTAGCCCCCAACAGCCTTTTTTTTCATAACACTTTAACCAGAGTGACGGGAGAGCGGCATTTCAGAAAACGTGCTTATCTCGGCGAGAAAAAGCGATTTCGGCAATAAAATTTAAAACGCGTGTAAAACATAAACCAAACGATGAAATTGGTTATTTCTTCATGTATAATGATCAACTCGATACTCCCTAGCCCCCAACAGCCTTTTTTTTCATAACACTTTAACCAGAGTGACGGGAGAGCGGCATTTCAGAAAACGTGCTTATCTCGGCGAGAAAAAGCGATTTCGGCAATAAAATTTAAAACGCGTGTAAAACATAAACCAAACGATGAAATTGGTTATTTCTTCATGTATAATGATCAACTCGATACTCCCTAGCCCCAAACAGCCTTTTTTTTCATAACACTTTAACCAGAGTGACGGGAGAGCGGCATTTCAGAAAACGTGCTTATCTCGGCGAGAAAAAGCGATTTCGGCAATAAAATTTAAAACGCGTGTAAAACATAAACCAAACGATGAAATTGGTTATTTCTTCATGTATAATGATCAACTCGATACTCCCTAGCCCCCAACAGCCTTTTTTTTCATAACACTTTAACCAGAGTGACGGGAGAGCGGCATTTCAGAAAACGTGCTTATCTCGGCGAGAAAAAGCGATTTCGGCAATAAAATTTAAAACGCGTGTAAAACATAAACCAAACGATGAAATTGGTTATTTCTTCATGTATAATGATCAACTCGATACTCCCTAGCCCCCAACAGCCTTTTTTTTCATAACACTTTAACCAGAGTGACGGGAGAGCGGCATTTCAGAAAACGTGCTTATCTCGGCGAGAAAAAGCGATTTCGGCAATAAAATTTAAAACGCGTGTAAAACATAAACCAAACGATGAAATTGGTTATTTCTTCATGTATAATGATCAACTCGATACTCCCTAGCCCCCAACAGCCTTTTTTTTCATAACACTTTAACCAGAGTGACGGGAGAGCGGCATTTCAGAAAACGTGCTTATCTCGGCGAGAAAAAGCGATTTCGGCAATAAAATTTAAAACGCGTGTAAAACATAAACCAAACGATGAAATTGGTTATTTCTTCATGTATAATGATCAACTCGATACTCCCTAGCCCCCAACAGCCTTTTTTTTCATAACACTTTAACCAGAGTGACGGGAGAGCGGCATTTCAGAAAACGTGCTTATCTCGGCGAGAAAAAGCGATTTCGGCAATAAAATTTAAAACGCGTGTAAAACATAAACCAAACGATGAAATTGGTTATTTCTTCATGTATAATGATCAACTCGATACTCCCTAGCCCCCAACAGCCTTTTTTTTCATAACACTTTAACCAGAGTGACGGGAGAGCGGCATTTCAGAAAACGTGCTTATCTCGGCGAGAAAAAGCGATTTCGGCAATAAAATTTAAAACGCGTGTAAAACATAAACCAAACGATGAAATTGGTTATTTCTTCATGTATAATGATCAACTCGATACTCCCTAGCCCCCAACAGCCTTTTTTTTCATAACACTTTAACCAGAGTGACGGGAGAGCGGCATTTCAGAAAACGTGCTTATCTCGGCGAGAAAAAGCGATTTCGGCAATACAATTTAAAACGCGTGTAAAACATAAACCAAACGATGAAATTGGTTATTTCTTCATGTATAATGATCAACTCGATACTCCCTAGCCCCCAACAGCCTTTTTTTTCATAACACTTTAACCAGAGTGACGGGAGAGCGGCATTTCAGAAAACGTGCTTATCTCGGCGAGAAAAAGCGATTTCGGCAATAAAATTTAAAACGCGTGTAAAACATAAACCAAACGATGAAATTGGTTATTTCTTCATGTATAATGATCAACTCGATACTCCCTAGCCCCCAACAGCCTTTTTTTTCATAACACTTTAACCAGAGTGACGGGAGAGCGGCATTTCAGAAAACGTGCTTATCTCGGCGAGAAAAAGCGATTTCGGCAATAAAATTTAAAACGCGTGTAAAACATAAACCAAACGATGAAATTGGTTATTTCTTCATGTATAATGATCAACTCGATACTCCCTAGCCCCCAACAGCCTTTTTTTTCATAACACTTTAACCAGAGTGACGGGAGAGCGGCATTTCAGAAAACGTGCTTATCTCGGCGAGAAAAAGCGATTTCGGCAATAAAATTTAAAACGCGTGTAAAACATAAACCAAACGATGAAATTGGTTATTTCTTCATGTATAATGATCAACTCGATACTCCCTAGCCCCCAACAGCCTTTTTTTTCATAACACTTTAACCAGAGTGACGGGAGAGCGGCATTTCAGAAAACGTGCTTATCTCGGCGAGAAAAAGCGATTTCGGCAATAAAATTTAAAACGCGTGTAAAACATAAACCAAACGATGAAATTGGTTATTTCTTCATGTATAATGATCAACTCGATACTCCCTAGCCCCCAACAGCCTTTTTTTTCATAACACTTTAACCAGAGTGACGGGAGAGCGGCATTTCAGAAAACGTGCTTATCTCGGCGAGAAAAAGCGATTTCGGCAATAAAATTTAAAACGCGTGTAAAACATAAACCAAACGATGAAATTGGTTATTTCTTCATGTATAATGATCAACTCGATACTCCCTAGCCCCCAACAGCCTTTTTTTTTTCATAACACTTTAACCAGAGTGACGGGAGAGCGGCATTTCAGAAAACGTGCTTATCTCGGCGAGAAAAAGCGATTTCGGCAATACAATTTAAAACGCGTGTAAAACATAAACCAAACGATGAAATTGGTTATTTCTTCATGTATAATGATCAACTCGATACTCCCTAGCCCCCAACAGCCTTTTTTTTCATAACACTTTAACCAGAGTGACGGAAGAGCGGCATTTCAGAAAACGTGCTTATCTCGGCGAGAAAAAGCGATTTCGGCAATAAAATTTAAAACGCGTGTAAAACATAAACCAAACGATGAAATTGGTTATTTCTTCATGTATAATGATCAACTCGATACTCCCTAGCCCCCAACAGCCTTTTTTTTCATAACACTTTAACCAGAGTGACGGGAGAGCGGCATTTCAGAAAACGTGCTTATCTCGGCGAGAAAAAGCGATTTCGGCAATAAAATTTAAAACGCGTGTAAAACATAAACCAAACGATGAAATTGGTTATTTCTTCATGTATAATGATCAACTCGATACTCCCTAGCCCCCAACAGCCTTTTTTTTCATAACACTTTAACCAGAGTGACGGGAGAGCGGCATTTCAGAAAACGTGCTTATCTCGGCGAGAAAAAGCGATTTCGGCAATAAAATTTAAAACGCGTGTAAAACATAAACCAAACGATGAAATTGGTTATTTCTTCATGTATAATGATCAACTCGATACTCCCTAGCCCCCAACAGCCTTTTTTTTCATAACACTTTAACCAGAGTGACGGGAGAGCGGCATTTCAGAAAACGTGCTTATCTCGGCGAGAAAAAGCGATTTCGGCAATAAAATTTAAAACGCGTGTAAAACATAAACCAAACGATGAAATTGGTTATTTCTTCATGTATAATGATCAACTCGATACTCCCTAGCCCCCAACAGCCTTTTTTTTCATAACACTTTAACCAGAGTGACGGGAGAGCGGCATTTCAGAAAACGTGCTTATCTCGGCGAGAAAAAGCGATTTCGGCAATACAATTTAAAACGCGTGTAAAACATAAACCAAACGATGAAATTGGTTATTTCTTCATGTATAATGATCAACTCGATACTCCCTAGCCCCCAACAGCCTTTTTTTTCATAACACTTTAACCAGAGTGACGGGAGAGCGGCATTTCAGAAAACGTGCTTATCTCGGCGAGAAAAAGCGATTTCGGCAATAAAATTTAAAACGCGTGTAAAACATAAACCAAACGATGAAATTGGTTATTTCTTCATGTATAATGATCAACTCGATACTCCCTAGCCCCCAACAGCCTTTTTTTTCATAACACTTTAACCAGAGTGACGGGAGAGCGGCATTTCAGAAAACGTGCTTATCTCGGCGAGAAAAAGCGATTTCGGCAATAAAATTTAAAACGCGTGTAAAACATAAACCAAACGATGAAATTGGTTATTTCTTCATGTATAATGATCAACTCGATACTCCCTAGCCCCCAACAGCCTTTTTTTTCATAACACTTTAACCAGAGTGACGGGAGAGCGGCATTTCAGAAAACGTGCTTATCTCGGCGAGAAAAAGCGATTTCGGCAATAAAATTTAAAACGCGTGTAAAACATAAACCAAACGATGAAATTGGTTATTTCTTCATGTATAATGATCAACTCGATACTCCCTAGCCCCCAACAGCCTTTTTTTTCATAACACTTTAACCAGAGTGACGGGAGAGCGGCATTTCAGAAAACGTGCTTATCTCGGCGAGAAAAAGCGATTTCGGCAATAAAATTTAAAACGCGTGTAAAACATAAACCAAACGATGAAATTGGTTATTTCTTCATGTATAATGATCAACTCGATACTCCCTAGCCCCCAACAGCCTTTTTTTTCATAACACTTTAACCAGAGTGACGGGAGAGCGGCATTTCAGAAAACGTGCTTATCTCGGCGAGAAAAAGCGATTTCGGCAATAAAATTTAAAACGCGTGTAAAACATAAACCAAACGATGAAATTGGTTATTTCTTCATGTATAATGATCAACTCGATACTCCCTAGCCCCCAACAGCCTTTTTTTTTTCATAACACTTTAACCAGAGTGACGGGAGAGCGGCATTTCAGAAAACGTGCTTATCTCGGCGAGAAAAAGCGATTTCGGCAATACAATTTAAAACGCGTGTAAAACATAAACCAAACGATGAAATTGGTTATTTCTTCATGTATAATGATCAACTCGATACTCCCTAGCCCCCAACAGCCTTTTTTTTCATAACACTTTAACCAGAGTGACGGGAGAGCGGCATTTCAGAAAACGTGCTTATCTCGGCGAGAAAAAGCGATTTCGGCAATAAAATTTAAAACGCGTGTAAAACATAAACCAAACGATGAAATTGGTTATTTCTTCATGTATAATGATCAACTCGATACTCCCTAGCCCCCAACAGCCTTTTTTTTCATAACACTTTAACCAGAGTGACGGGAGAGCGGCATTTCAGAAAACGTGCTTATCTCGGCGAGAAAAAGCGATTTCGGCAATAAAATTTAAAACGCGTGTAAAACATAAACCAAACGATGAAATTGGTTATTTCTTCATGTATAATGATCAACTCGATACTCCCTAGCCCCCAACAGCCTTTTTTTTCATAACACTTTAACCAGAG
This sequence comes from Syngnathus leptorhynchus, assembly GCF_054491065.1. Classification (NCBI taxonomy): domain Eukaryota; kingdom Metazoa; phylum Chordata; class Actinopteri; order Syngnathiformes; family Syngnathidae; genus Syngnathus; species Syngnathus leptorhynchus. The sequence continues at coordinate 166,820 of NW_028232037.1, forward strand.
TGACGGGAGAGCGGCATTTCAGAAAACGTGCTTATCTCGGCGAGAAAAAGCGATTTCGGCAATAAAATTTAAAACGCGTGTAAAACATAAACCAAACGATGAAATTGGTTATTTCTTCATGTATAATGATCAACTCGATACTCCCTAGCCCCCAACAGCCTTTCTTTTCATAACACTTTAACCAGAGTGACGGGAGAGCGGCATTTCAGAAAACGTGCTTATCTCGGCGAGAAAAAGCGATTTCGGCAATAAAATTTAAAACGCGTGTAAAACATAAACCAAACGATGAAATTGGTTATTTCTTCATGTATAATGATCAACTCGAGTCGAGCTCCAGGGAGAGAGGCTGATTTTTCGCTTTTTGAGGCCGACCGACGAACCGGCGCGGGGCGGACTCAAAAGCCCGCAGAGCCGTAGGCACTTAGAAAAGTTTCGCCTTTGGCTGTGAGCTCCAGGGGAGAGGCTGGTTTTGCGTTATTTTAGGCCGGCTGGAGAACCGGCGCGGGTCGGACGCACAATCCCCGCAGAGCCGTGGGCACTTAGAAAAATTTTGCCAAGTTGGCTCTGAGCGCCTGGTACCTAATATGGAAGTATAGAGGCCGACTTTCGGGCAAGATCACGCCGCGTTAGGCTTCCAGGACCCCGGCTAAGCAATTTTACCGGGCCGCCCGGTTCTTTTTTTGAACCAGCCCGGTTCTTTTTACACTTCCAGCTGGAGCTCAGCAGCGGCTTTTTGCGCAAGATCACGCCGGGTTAGGCTTCCAGGACCTCGGCTAAGCAATTCTACCGGGCCGCCCGGTTCTTTTTTTGAACCAGCCCGGTTCTTTTTACACTTCCAGCTGGAGCTCACGAGCGGAATTTTGGACAAGATCACGCCGTGTTAGGCTTCCAGAGCCCCGGCTAAGCAATTTTACCGGCCCGCCCGGTTCTTTTTTTTAACCAGCCCGGTTCTTTTTACACTTCCAGCTGGAGCTCAGCAGCGGGTTTTTGGACAAGATCACGCCGTGTTAGGCTTCCAGAGCCCCGGCTAAGCAATTTTACAGGGTCGCCCGGTTCTTTTTTTTAACCAGCCCGGTTTTTTTTTACACTTCCAGCTGGAGCTCAGCAGCGGCTTTTTGCACAGTATCACGCCGGGTTAGGCTTCCAGAGCCCCGGCTAAGCAATTTTACCGGGCCGCCCGGTTCTTTTTTTTAACCAGCCCGGTTCTTTTTACACTTCCAGCTGGAGCTCAGCAGCGGCTTTTTGGACAAGATCACGCCGTGTTAGGCTTCCAGAGCCCCGGCTAAGCAATTTTACCGGGTCGCCCGGTTCTTTTTTTTAACCAGCCCGGTTCTTTTTACACTTCCAGCTGGAGCTCAGCAGCGGCTTTTTGGACAAGATCACGCCGTGATAGGCTTCCAGAGCCCCGGCTAAGCAATTTTACCGGGTCGCCCGGTTCTTTTTTTAACCAGCCCGGTTCTTTTTACACTTCCAGCTGGAGCTCAGCATCGTGTAAAACATAAACCAAACGATGAAATTGGTTATTTCTTCATGTATAATGATCAACTCGATACTCCCTAGCCCCCAACAGCCTTTTCTTTTCATAACACTTTAACCAGAGTGACGGGAGAGCGGCATTTCAGAAAACGTGCTTATCTCGGCGAGAAAAAGCGATTTCGGCAATAAAATTTAAAACGCGTGTAAAACATAAACCAAACGATGAAATTGGTTATTTCTTCATGTATAATGATCAACTCGATACTCCCTAGCCCCCAACAGCCTTTTTTTTCATAACACTTTAACCAGAGTGACGGGAGAGCGGCATTTCAGAAAACGTGCTTATCTCGGCGAGAAAAAGCGATTTCGGCAATAAAATTTAAAACGCGTGTAAAACATAAACCAAACGATGAAATTGGTTATTTCTTCATGTATAATGATCAACTCGATACTCCCTAGCCCCCAACAGCCTTTTTTTTCATAACACTTTAACCAGAGTGACGGGAGAGCGGCATTTCAGAAAACGTGCTTATCTCGGCGAGAAAAAGCGATTTCGGCAATAAAATTTAAAACGCGTGTAAAACATAAACCAAACGATGAAATTGGTTATTTCTTCATGTATAATGATCAACTCGATACTCCCTAGCCCCCAACAGCCTTTTTTTTCATAACACTTTAACCAGAGTGACGGGAGAGCGGCATTTCAGAAAACGTGCTTATCTCGGCGAGAAAAAGCGATTTCGGCAATAAAATTTAAAACGCGTGTAAAACATAAACCAAACGATGAAATTGGTTATTTCTTCATGTATAATGATCAACTCGATACTCCCTAGCCCCCAACAGCCTTTTTTTTCATAACACTTTAACCAGAGTGACGGGAGAGCGGCATTTCAGAAAACGTGCTTATCTCGGCGAGAAAAAGCGATTTCGGCAATAAAATTTAAAACGCGTGTAAAACATAAACCAAACGATGAAATTGGTTATTTCTTCATGTATAATGATCAACTCGATACTCCCTAGCCCCCAACAGCCTTTTTTTTCATAACACTTTAACCAGAGTGACGGGAGAGCGGCATTTCAGAAAACGTGCTTATCTCGGCGAGAAAAAGCGATTTCGGCAATAAAATTTAAAACGCGTGTAAAACATAAACCAAACGATGAAATTGGTTATTTCTTCATGTATAATGATCAACTCGATACTCCCTAGCCCCCAACAGCCTTTTTTTTCATAACACTTTAACCAGAGTGACGGGAGAGCGGCATTTCAGAAAACGTGCTTATCTCGGCGAGAAAAAGCGATTTCGGCAATAAAATTTAAAACGCGTGTAAAACATAAACCAAACGATGAAATTGGTTATTTCTTCATGTATAATGATCAACTCGATACTCCCTAGCCCCCAACAGCCTTTTTTTTCATAACACTTTCCCCAGAGTGACGGGAGAGCGGCATTTCAGAAAACGTGCTTATCTCGGCGAGAAAAAGCGATTTCGGCAATAAAATTTAAAACGCGTGTAAAACATAAACCAAACGATGAAATTGGTTATTTCTTCATGTATAATGATCAACTCGAGTCGAGCTCCAGGGAGAGAGGCTGATTTTTCGCTTTTTGAGGCCGACCGACGAACCGGCGCGGGGCGGACTCAAAAGCCCGCAGAGCCGTAGGCACTTAGAAAAGTTTCGCCTTTGGCTGTGAGCTCCAGGGGAGAGGCTGGTTTTGCGTTATTTTAGGCCGGCTGGAGAACCGGCGCGGGTCGGACGCACAATCCCCGCAGAGCCGTAGGCACTTAGAAAATTTTTGCCAAGTTGGCTCTGAGAGCCTGGTACCTAATATGGAAGTATAGAGGCCGACTTTCGGGCAAGATCACGCCGCGTTAGGCTTCAAGGACCCCGGCTAAGCAATTTTACCGGGCCGCCCGGTTCTTTTTTTGAACCAGCCCGGTTCTTTTTACACTTCCAGCTGGAGCTCAGCAGCGGCTTTTTGCGCAAGATCACGCCGGGTTAGGCTTCCAGGACCTCGGCTAAGCAATTCTACCGGGCCGCCCGGTTCTTTTTTTGAACCAGCCCGGTTCTTTTTACACTTCCAGCTGGAGCTCACGAGCGGAATTTTGGACAAGATCACGCCGTGTTAGGCTTCCAGAGCCCCGGCTAAGCAATTTTACCGGCCCGCCCGGTTCTTTTTTTTAACCAGCCCGGTTCTTTTTACACTTCCAGCTGGAGCTCAGCAGCGGGTTTTTGGACAAGATCACGCCGTGTTAGGCTTCCAGAGCCCCGGCTAAGCAATTTTACAGGGTCGCCCGGTTCTTTTTTTTAACCAGCCCGGTTTTTTTTACACTTCCAGCTGGAGCTCAGCAGCGGCTTTTTGCACAGTATCACGCCGGGTTAGGCTTCCAGAGCCCCGGCTAAGCAATTTTACCGGGCCGCCCGGTTCTTTTTTTTAACCAGCCCGGTTCTTTTTACACTTCCAGCTGGAGCTCAGCAGCGGCTTTTTGGACAAGATCACGCCGTGTTAGGCTTCCAGAGCCCCGGCTAAGCAATTTTACCGGGTCGCCCGGTTCTTTTTTTTAACCAGCCCGGTTCTTTTTACACTTCCAGCTGGAGCTCAGCAGCGGCTTTTTGGACAAGATCACGCCGTGATAGGCTTCCAGAGCCCCGGCTAAGCAATTTTACCGGGTCGCCCGGTTCTTTTTTTAACCAGCCCGGTTCTTTTTACACTTCCAGCTGGAGCTCAGCATCGTGTAAAACATAAACCAAACGATGAAATTGGTTATTTCTTCATGTATAATGATCAACTCGATACTCCCTAGCCCCCAACAGCCTTTTTTTTCATAACACTTTAACCAGAGTGACGGGAGAGCGGCATTTCAGAAAACGTGCTTATCTCGGCGAGAAAAAGCGATTTCGGCAATAAAATTTAAAACGCGTGTAAAACATAAACCAAACGATGAAATTGGTTATTTCTTCATGTATAATGATCAACTCGATACTCCCTAGCCCCCAACAGCCTTTTTTTTCATAACACTTTAACCAGAGTGACGGGAGAGCGGCATTTCAGAAAACGTGCTTATCTCGGCGAGAAAAAGCGATTTCGGCAATACAATTTAAAACGCGTGTAAAACATAAACCAAACGATGAAATTGGTTATTTCTTCATGTATAATGATCAACTCGATACTCCCTAGCCCCCAACAGCCTTTTTTTTCATAACACTTTAACCAGAGTGACGGGAGAGCGGCATTTCAGAAAACGTGCTTATCTCGGCGAGAAAAAGCGATTTCGGCAATAAAATTTAAAACGCGTGTAAAACATAAACCAAACGATGAAATTGGTTATTTCTTCATGTATAATGATCAACTCGATACTCCCTAGCCCCCAACAGCCTTTTTTTCATAACACTTTAACCAGAGTGACGGGAGAGCGGCATTTCAGAAAACGTGCTTATCTCGGCGAGAAAAAGCGATTTCGGCAATAAAATTTAAAACGCGTGTAAAACATAAACCAAACGATGAAATTGGTTATTTCTTCATGTATAATGATCAACTCGATACTCCCTAGCCCCCAACAGCCTTTTTTTTCATAACACTTTAACCAGAGTGACGGGAGAGCGGCATTTCAGAAAACGTGCTTATCTCGGCGAGAAAAAGCGATTTCGGCAATACAATTTAAAACGCGTGTAAAACATAAACCAAACGATGAAATTGGTTATTTCTTCATGTATAATGATCAACTCGATACTCCCTAGCCCCCAACAGCCTTTTTTTTCATAACACTTTAACCAGAGTGACGGGAGAGCGGCATTTCAGAAAACGTGCTTATCTCGGCGAGAAAAAGCGATTTCGGCAATAAAATTTAAAACGCGTGTAAAACATAAACCAAACGATGAAATTGGTTATTTCTTCATGTATAATGATCAACTCGATACTCCCTAGCCCCCAACAGCCTTTTTTTTCATAACACTTTAACCAGAGTGACGGGAGAGCGGCATTTCAGAAAACGTGCTTATCTCGGCGAGAAAAAGCGATTTCGGCAATAAAATTTAAAACGCGTGTAAAACATAAACCAAACGATGAAATTGGTTATTTCTTCATGTATAATGATCAACTCGAGTCGAGCTCCAGGGAGAGAGGCTGATTTTTCGCTTTTTGAGGCCGACCGACGAACCGGCGCGGGGCGGACTCAAAAGCCCGCAGAGCCGTAGGCACTTAGAAAAGTTTCGCCTTTGGCTGTGAGCTCCAGGGGAGAGGCTGGTTTTGCGTTATTTTAGGCCGGCTGGAGAACCGGCGCGGGTCGGACGCACAATCCCCGCAGAGCCGTGGGCACTTAGAAAAATTTTGCCAAGTTGGCTCTGAGCGCCTGGTACCTAATATGGAAGTATAGAGGCCGACTTTCGGGCAAGATCACGCCGCGTTAGGCTTCCAGGACCCCGGCTAAGCAATTTTACCGGGCCGCCCGGTTCTTTTTTTGAACCAGCCCGGTTCTTTTTACACTTCCAGCTGGAGCTCAGCAGCGGCTTTTTGCGCAAGATCACGCCGGGTTAGGCTTCCAGGACCTCGGCTAAGCAATTCTACCGGGCCGCCCGGTTCTTTTTTTGAACCAGCCCGGTTCTTTTTACACTTCCAGCTGGAGCTCACGAGCGGAATTTTGGACAAGATCACGCCGTGTTAGGCTTCCAGAGCCCCGGCTAAGCAATTTTACCGGCCCGCCCGGTTCTTTTTTTTAACCAGCCCGGTTCTTTTTACACTTCCAGCTGGAGCTCAGCAGCGGGTTTTTGGACAAGATCACGCCGTGTTAGGCTTCCAGAGCCCCGGCTAAGCAATTTTACAGGGTCGCCCGGTTCTTTTTTTTAACCAGCCCGGTTTTTTTTACACTTCCAGCTGGAGCTCAGCAGCGGCTTTTTGCACAGTATCACGCCGGGTTAGGCTTCCAGAGCCCCGGCTAAGCAATTTTACCGGGCCGCCCGGTTCTTTTTTTTAACCAGCCCGGTTCTTTTTACACTTCCAGCTGGAGCTCAGCAGCGGCTTTTTGGACAAGATCACGCCGTGTTAGGCTTCCAGAGCCCCGGCTAAGCAATTTTACCGGGTCGCCCGGTTCTTTTTTTTAACCAGCCCGGTTCTTTTTACACTTCCAGCTGGAGCTCAGCAGCGGCTTTTTGGACAAGATCACGCCGTGATAGGCTTCCAGAGCCCCGGCTAAGCAATTTTACCGGGTCGCCCGGTTCTTTTTTTAACCAGCCCGGTTCTTTTTACACTTCCAGCTGGAGCTCAGCATCGTGTAAAACATAAACCAAACGATGAAATTGGTTATTTCTTCATGTATAATGATCAACTCGATACTCCCTAGCCCCCAACAGCCTTTTCTTTTCATAACACTTTAACCAGAGTGACGGGAGAGCGGCATTTCAGAAAACGTGCTTATCTCGGCGAGAAAAAGCGATTTCGGCAATAAAATTTAAAACGCGTGTAAAACATAAACCAAACGATGAAATTGGTTATTTCTTCATGTATAATGATCAACTCGATACTCCCTAGCCCCCAACAGCCTTTTTTTTCATAACACTTTAACCAGAGTGACGGGAGAGCGGCATTTCAGAAAACGTGCTTATCTCGGCGAGAAAAAGCGATTTCGGCAATAAAATTTAAAACGCGTGTAAAACATAAACCAAACGATGAAATTGGTTATTTCTTCATGTATAATGATCAACTCGATACTCCCTAGCCCCCAACAGCCTTTTTTTTCATAACACTTTAACCAGAGTGACGGGAGAGCGGCATTTCAGAAAACGTGCTTATCTCGGCGAGAAAAAGCGATTTCGGCAATAAAATTTAAAACGCGTGTAAAACATAAACCAAACGATGAAATTGGTTATTTCTTCATGTATAATGATCAACTCGATACTCCCTAGCCCCCAACAGCCTTTTTTTTCATAACACTTTAACCAGAGTGACGGGAGAGCGGCATTTCAGAAAACGTGCTTATCTCGGCGAGAAAAAGCGATTTCGGCAATAAAATTTAAAACGCGTGTAAAACATAAACCAAACGATGAAATTGGTTATTTCTTCATGTATAATGATCAACTCGATACTCCCTAGCCCCCAACAGCCTTTTTTTTCATAACACTTTAACCAGAGTGACGGGAGAGCGGCATTTCAGAAAACGTGCTTATCTCGGCGAGAAAAAGCGATTTCGGCAATAAAATTTAAAACGCGTGTAAAACATAAACCAAACGATGAAATTGGTTATTTCTTCATGTATAATGATCAACTCGATACTCCCTAGCCCCCAACAGCCTTTTTTTTCATAACACTTTAACCAGAGTGACGGGAGAGCGGCATTTCAGAAAACGTGCTTATCTCGGCGAGAAAAAGCGATTTCGGCAATAAAATTTAAAACGCGTGTAAAACATAAACCAAACGATGAAATTGGTTATTTCTTCATGTATAATGATCAACTCGATACTCCCTAGCCCCCAACAGCCTTTTTTTTCATAACACTTTAACCAGAGTGACGGGAGAGCGGCATTTCAGAAAACGTGCTTATCTCGGCGAGAAAAAGCGATTTCGGCAATAAAATTTAAAACGCGTGTAAAACATAAACCAAACGATGAAATTGGTTATTTCTTCATGTATAATGATCAACTCGATACTCCCTAGCCCCCAACAGCCTTTTTTTTCATAACACTTTAACCAGAGTGACGGGAGAGCGGCATTTCAGAAAACGTGCTTATCTCGGCGAGAAAAAGCGATTTCGGCAATAAAATTTAAAACGCGTGTAAAACATAAACCAAACGATGAAATTGGTTATTTCTTCATGTATAATGATCAACTCGAGTCGAGCTCCAGGGAGAGAGGCTGATTTTTCGCTTTTTGAGGCCGACCGACGAACCGGCGCGGGGCGGACTCAAAAGCCCGCAGAGCCGTAGGCACTTAGAAAAGTTTCGCCTTTGGCTGTGAGCTCCAGGGGAGAGGCTGGTTTTGCGTTATTTTAGGCCGGCTGGAGAACCGGCGCGGGTCGGACGCACAATCCCCGCAGAGCCGTAGGCACTTAGAAAATTTTTGCCAAGTTGGCTCTGAGAGCCTGGTACCTAATATGGAAGTATAGAGGCCGACTTTCGGGCAAGATCACGCCGCGTTAGGCTTCAAGGACCCCGGCTAAGCAATTTTACCGGGCCGCCCGGTTCTTTTTTTGAACCAGCCCGGTTCTTTTTACACTTCCAGCTGGAGCTCAGCAGCGGCTTTTTGCGCAAGATCACGCCGGGTTAGGCTTCCAGGACCTCGGCTAAGCAATTCTACCGGGCCGCCCGGTTCTTTTTTTGAACCAGCCCGGTTCTTTTTACACTTCCAGCTGGAGCTCACGAGCGGAATTTTGGACAAGATCACGCCGTGTTAGGCTTCCAGAGCCCCGGCTAAGCAATTTTACCGGCCCGCCCGGTTCTTTTTTTTAACCAGCCCGGTTCTTTTTACACTTCCAGCTGGAGCTCAGCAGCGGGTTTTTGGACAAGATCACGCCGTGTTAGGCTTCCAGAGCCCCGGCTAAGCAATTTTACAGGGTCGCCCGGTTCTTTTTTTTAACCAGCCCGGTTTTTTTTACACTTCCAGCTGGAGCTCAGCAGCGGCTTTTTGCACAGTATCACGCCGGGTTAGGCTTCCAGAGCCCCGGCTAAGCAATTTTACCGGGCCGCCCGGTTCTTTTTTTTAACCAGCCCGGTTCTTTTTACACTTCCAGCTGGAGCTCAGCAGCGGCTTTTTGGACAAGATCACGCCGTGTTAGGCTTCCAGAGCCCCGGCTAAGCAATTTTACCGGGTCGCCCGGTTCTTTTTTTTAACCAGCCCGGTTCTTTTTACACTTCCAGCTGGAGCTCAGCAGCGGCTTTTTGGACAAGATCACGCCGTGATAGGCTTCCAGAGCCCCGGCTAAGCAATTTTACCGGGTCGCCCGGTTCTTTTTTTAACCAGCCCGGTTCTTTTTACACTTCCAGCTGGAGCTCAGCATCGTGTAAAACATAAACCAAACGATGAAATTGGTTATTTCTTCATGTATAATGATCAACTCGATACTCCCTAGCCCCCAACAGCCTTTTCTTTTCATAACACTTTAACCAGAGTGACGGGAGAGCGGCATTTCAGAAAACGTGCTTATCTCGGCGAGAAAAAGCGATTTCGGCAATAAAATTTAAAACGCGTGTAAAACATAAACCAAACGATGAAATTGGTTATTTCTTCATGTATAATGATCAACTCGATACTCCCTAGCCCCCAACAGCCTTTTTTTTCATAACACTTTAACCAGAGTGACGGGAGAGCGGCATTTCAGAAAACGTGCTTATCTCGGCGAGAAAAAGCGATTTCGGCAATAAAATTTAAAACGCGTGTAAAACATAAACCAAACGATGAAATTGGTTATTTCTTCATGTATAATGATCAACTCGATACTCCCTAGCCCCCAACAGCCTTTTTTTTCATAACACTTTAACCAGAGTGACGGGAGAGCGGCATTTCAGAAAACGTGCTTATCTCGGCGAGAAAAAGCGATTTCGGCAATAAAATTTAAAACGCGTGTAAAACATAAACCAAACGATGAAATTGGTTATTTCTTCATGTATAATGATCAACTCGATACTCCCTAGCCCCCAACAGCCTTTTTTTTCATAACACTTTAACCAGAGTGACGGGAGAGCGGCATTTCAGAAAACGTGCTTATCTCGGCGAGAAAAAGCGATTTCGGCAATAAAATTTAAAACGCGTGTAAAACATAAACCAAACGATGAAATTGGTTATTTCTTCATGTATAATGATCAACTCGATACTCCCTAGCCCCCAACAGCCTTTTTTTTCATAACACTTTAACCAGAGTGACGGGAGAGCGGCATTTCAGAAAACGTGCTTATCTCGGCGAGAAAAAGCGATTTCGGCAATAAAATTTAAAACGCGTGTAAAACATAAACCAAACGATGAAATTGGTTATTTCTTCATGTATAATGATCAACTCGATACTCCCTAGCCCCCAACAGCCTTTTTTTTCATAACACTTTAACCAGAGTGACGGGAGAGCGGCATTTCAGAAAACGTGCTTATCTCGGCGAGAAAAAGCGATTTCGGCAATAAAATTTAAAACGCGTGTAAAACATAAACCAAACGATGAAATTGGTTATTTCTTCATGTATAATGATCAACTCGATACTCCCTAGCCCCCAACAGCCTTTTTTTTCATAACACTTTAACCAGAGTGACGGGAGAGCGGCATTTCAGAAAACGTGCTTATCTCGGCGAGAAAAAGCGATTTCGGCAATAAAATTTAAAACGCGTGTAAAACATAAACCAAACGATGAAATTGGTTATTTCTTCATGTATAATGATCAACTCGATACTCCCTAGCCCCCAACAGCCTTTTTTTTCATAACACTTTAACCAGAGTGACGGGAGAGCGGCATTTCAGAAAACGTGCTTATCTCGGCGAGAAAAAGCGATTTCGGCAATAAAATTTAAAACGCGTGTAAAACATAAACCAAACGATGAAATTGGTTATTTCTTCATGTATAATGATCAACTCGATACTCCCTAGCCCCCAACAGCCTTTTTTTTCATAACACTTTAACCAGAGTGACGGGAGAGCGGCATTTCAGAAAACGTGCTTATCTCGGCGAGAAAAAGCGATTTCGGCAATAAAATTTAAAACGCGTGTAAAACATAAACCAAACGATGAAATTGGTTATTTCTTCATGTATAATGATCAACTCGATACTCCCTAGCCCCCAACAGCCTTTTTTTTCATAACACTTTAACCAGAGTGACGGGAGAGCGGCATTTCAGAAAACGTGCTTATCTCGGCGAGAAAAAGCGATTTCGGCAATAAAATTTAAAACGCGTGTAAAACATAAACCAAACGATGAAATTGGTTATTTCTTCATGTATAATGATCAACTCGATACTCCCTAGCCCCCAACAGCCTTTTTTTTCATAACACTTTAACCAGAGTGACGGGAGAGCGGCATTTCAGAAAACGTGCTTATCTCGGCGAGAAAAAGCGATTTCGGCAATAAAATTTAAAACGCGTGTAAAACATAAACCAAACGATGAAATTGGTTATTTCTTCATGTATAATGATCAACTCGATACTCCCTAGCCCCCAACAGCCTTTTTTTTCATAACACTTTAACCAGAGTGACGGGAGAGCGGCATTTCAGAAAACGTGCTTATCTCGGCGAGAAAAAGCGATTTCGGCAATAAAATTTAAAACGCGTGTAAAACATAAACCAAACGATGAAATTGGTTATTTCTTCATGTAGAATGATCAACTCGATACTCCCTAGCCCCCAACAGCCTTTTTTTTCATAACACTTTAACCAGAGTGACGGGAGAGCGGCATTTCAGAAAACGTGCTTATCTCGGCGAGAAAAAGCGATTTCGGCAATAAAATTTAAAACGCGTGTAAAACATAAACCAAACGATGAAATTGGTTATTTCTTCATGTATAATGATCAACTCGATACTCCCTAGCCCCCAACAGCCTTTTTTTTCATAACACTTTAACCAGAGTGACGGGAGAGCGGCATTTCAGAAAACGTGCTTATCTCGGCGAGAAAAAGCGATTTCGGCAATAAAATTTAAAACGCGTGTAAAACATAAACCAAACGATGAAATTGGTTATTTCTTCATGTATAATGATCAACTCGATACTCCCTAGCCCCCAACAGCCTTTTTTTTCATAACACTTTAACCAGAGTGACGGGAGAGCGGCATTTCAGAAAACGTGCTTATCTCGGCGAGAAAAAGCGATTTCGGCAATAAAATTTAAAACGCGTGTAAAACATAAACCAAACGATGAAATTGGTTATTTCTTCATGTATAATGATCAACTCGATACTCCCTAGCCCCCAACAGCCTTTTTTTTCATAACACTTTAACCAGAGTGACGGGAGAGCGGCATTTCAGAAAACGTGCTTATCTCGGCGAGAAAAAGCGATTTCGGCAATAAAATTTAAAACGCGTGTAAAACATAAACCAAACGATGAAATTGGTTATTTCTTCATGTATAATGATCAACTCGATACTCCCTAGCCCCCAACAGCCTTTTTTTTCATAACACTTTAACCAGAGTGACGGGAGAGCGGCATTTCAGAAAACGTGCTTATCTCGGCGAGAAAAAGCGATTTCGGCAATAAAATTTAAAACGCGTGTAAAACATAAACCAAACGATGAAATTGGTTATTTCTTCATGTATAATGATCAACTCGATACTCCCTAGCCCCCAACAGCCTTTTTTTTCATAACACTTTAACCAGAGTGACGGGAGAGCGGCATTTCAGAAAACGTGCTTATCTCGGCGAGAAAAAGCGATTTCGGCAATAAAATTTAAAACGCGTGTAAAACATAAACCAAACGATGAAATTGGTTATTTCTTCATGTATAATGATCAACTCGATACTCCCTAGCCCCCAACAGCCTTTTTTTTCATAACACTTTAACCAGAGTGACGGGAGAGCGGCATTTCAGAAAACGTGCTTATCTCGGCGAGAAAAAGCGATTTCGGCAATAAAATTTAAAACGCGTGTAAAACATAAACCAAACGATGAAATTGGTTATTTCTTCATGTATAATGATCAACTCGATACTCCCTAGCCCCCAACAGCCTTTTTTTTCATAACACTTTAACCAGAGTGACGGGAGAGCGGCATTTCAGAAAACGTGCTTATCTCGGCGAGAAAAAGCGATTTCGGCAATAAAATTTAAAACGCGTGTAAAACATAAACCAAACGATGAAATTGGTTATTTCTTCATGTATAATGATCAACTCGATACTCCCTAGCCCCCAACAGCCTTTTTTTTCATAACACTTTAACCAGAGTGACGGGAGAGCGGCATTTCAGAAAACGTGCTTATCTCGGCGAGAAAAAGCGATTTCGGCAATAAAATTTAAAACGCGTGTAAAACATAAACCAAACGATGAAATTGGTTATTTCTTCATGTATAATGATCAACTCGATACTCCCTAGCCCCCAACAGCCTTTTTTTTCATAACACTTTAACCAGAGTGACGGGAGAGCGGCATTTCAGAAAACGTGCTTATCTCGGCGAGAAAAAGCGATTTCGGCAATAAAATTTAAAACGCGTGTAAAACATAAACCAAACGATGAAATTGGTTATTTCTTCATGTATAATGATCAACTCGATACTCCCTAGCCCCCAACAGCCTTTTTTTTCATAACACTTTAACCAGAGTGACGGGAGAGCGGCATTTCAGAAAACGTGCTTATCTCGGCGAGAAAAAGCGATTTCGGCAATAAAATTTAAAACGCGTGTAAAACATAAACCAAACGATGAAATTGGTTATTTCTTCATGTATAATGATCAACTCGATACTCCCTAGCCCCCAACAGCCTTTTTTTTCATAACACTTTAACCAGAGTGACGGGAGAGCGGCATTTCAGAAAACGTGCTTATCTCGGCGAGAAAAAGCGATTTCGGCAATAAAATTTAAAACGCGTGTAAAACATAAACCAAACGATGAAATTGGTTATTTCTTCATGTATAATGATCAACTCGATACTCCCTAGCCCCCAACAGCCTTTTTTTTCATAACACTTTAACCAGAGTGACGGGAGAGCGGCATTTCAGAAAACGTGCTTATCTCGGCGAGAAAAAGCGATTTCGGCAATAAAATTTAAAACGCGTGTAAAACATAAACCAAACGATGAAATTGGTTATTTCTTCATGTATAATGATCAACTCGATACTCCCTAGCCCCCAACAGCCTTTTTTTTCATAACACTTTAACCAGAGTGACGGGAGAGCGGCATTTCAGAAAACGTGCTTATCTCGGCGAGAAAAAGCGATTTCGGCAATAAAATTTAAAACGCGTGTAAAACATAAACCAAACGATGAAATTGGTTATTTCTTCATGTATAATGATCAACTCGATACTCCCTAGCCCCCAACAGCCTTTTTTTTCATAACACTTTAACCAGAGTGACGGGAGAGCGGCATTTCAGAAAACGTGCTTATCTCGGCGAGAAAAAGCGATTTCGGCAATAAAATTTAAAACGCGTGTAAAACATAAACCAAACGATGAAATTGGTTATTTCTTCATGTATAATGATCAACTCGATACTCCCTAGCCCCCAACAGCCTTTTTTTTCATAACACTTTAACCAGAGTGACGGGAGAGCGGCATTTCAGAAAACGTGCTTATCTCGGCGAGAAAAAGCGATTTCGGCAATAAAATTTAAAACGCGTGTAAAACATAAACCAAACGATGAAATTGGTTATTTCTTCATGTATAATGATCAACTCGATACTCCCTAGCCCCCAACAGCCTTTTTTTTCATAACACTTTAACCAGAGTGACGGGAGAGCGGCATTTCAGAAAACGTGCTTATCTCGGCGAGAAAAAGCGATTTCGGCAATAAAATTTAAAACGCGTGTAAAACATAAACCAAACGATGAAATTGGTTATTTCTTCATGTATAATGATCAACTCGATACTCCCTAGCCCCCAACAGCCTTTTTTTTCATAACACTTTAACCAGAGTGACGGGAGAGCGGCATTTCAGAAAACGTGCTTATCTCGGCGAGAAAAAGCGATTTCGGCAATAAAATTTAAAACGCGTGTAAAACATAAACCAAACGATGAAATTGGTTATTTCTTCATGTATAATGATCAACTCGATACTCCCTAGCCCCCAACAGCCTTTTTTTTCATAACACTTTAACCAGAGTGACGGGAGAGCGGCATTTCAGAAAACGTGCTTATCTCGGCGAGAAAAAGCGATTTCGGCAATAAAATTTAAAACGCGTGTAAAACATAAACCAAACGATGAAATTGGTTATTTCTTCATGTATAATGATCAACTCGATACTCCCTAGCCCCCAACAGCCTTTTTTTTCATAACACTTTAACCAGAGTGACGGGAGAGCGGCATTTCAGAAAACGTGCTTATCTCGGCGAGAAAAAGCGATTTCGGCAATAAAATTTAAAACGCGTGTAAAACATAAACCAAACGATGAAATTGGTTATTTCTTCATGTATAATGATCAACTCGATACTCCCTAGCCCCCAACAGCCTTTTTTTTCATAACACTTTAACCAGAGTGACGGGAGAGCGGCATTTCAGAAAACGTGCTTATCTCGGCGAGAAAAAGCGATTTCGGCAATAAAATTTAAAACGCGTGTAAAACATAAACCAAACGATGAAATTGGTTATTTCTTCATGTATAATGATCAACTCGATACTCCCTAGCCCCCAACAGCCTTTTTTTTCATAACACTTTAACCAGAGTGACGGGAGAGCGGCATTTCAGAAAACGTGCTTATCTCGGCGAGAAAAAGCGATTTCGGCAATAAAATTTAAAACGCGTGTAAAACATAAACCAAACGATGAAATTGGTTATTTCTTCATGTATAATGATCAACTCGATACTCCCTAGCCCCCAACAGCCTTTTTTTTCATAACACTTTAACCAGAGTGACGGGAGAGCGGCATTTCAGAAAACGTGCTTATCTCGGCGAGAAAAAGCGATTTCGGCAATAAAATTTAAAACGCGTGTAAAACATAAACCAAACGATGAAATTGGTTATTTCTTCATGTATAATGATCAACTCGATACTCCCTAGCCCCCAACAGCCTTTTTTTTCATAACACTTTAACCAGAGTGACGGGAGAGCGGCATTTCAGAAAACGTGCTTATCTCGGCGAGAAAAAGCGATTTCGGCAATAAAATTTAAAACGCGTGTAAAACATAAACCAAACGATGAAATTGGTTATTTCTTCATGTATAATGATCAACTCGATACTCCCTAGCCCCCAACAGCCTTTTTTTTCATAACACTTTAACCAGAGTGACGGGAGAGCGGCATTTCAGAAAACGTGCTTATCTCGGCGAGAAAAAGCGATTTCGGCAATAAAATTTAAAACGCGTGTAAAACATAAACCAAACGATGAAATTGGTTATTTCTTCATGTATAATGATCAACTCGATACTCCCTAGCCCCCAACAGCCTTTTTTTTCATAACACTTTAACCAGAGTGACGGGAGAGCGGCATTTCAGAAAACGTGCTTATCTCGGCGAGAAAAAGCGATTTCGGCAATAAAATTTAAAACGCGTGTAAAACATAAACCAAACGATGAAATTGGTTATTTCTTCATGTATAATGATCAACTCGATACTCCCTAGCCCCCAACAGCCTTTTTTTTCATAACACTTTAACCAGAGTGACGGGAGAGCGGCATTTCAGAAAACGTGCTTATCTCGGCGAGAAAAAGCGATTTCGGCAATAAAATTTAAAACGCGTGTAAAACATAAACCAAACGATGAAATTGGTTATTTCTTCATGTATAATGATCAACTCGATACTCCCTAGCCCCCAACAGCCTTTTTTTTCATAACACTTTAACCAGAGTGACGGGAGAGCGGCATTTCAGAAAACGTGCTTATCTCGGCGAGAAAAAGCGATTTCGGCAATAAAATTTAAAACGCGTGTAAAACATAAACCAAACGATGAAATTGGTTATTTCTTCATGTATAATGATCAACTCGATACTCCCTAGCCCCCAACAGCCTTTTTTTTCATAACACTTTAACCAGAGTGACGGGAGAGCGGCATTTCAGAAAACGTGCTTATCTCGGCGAGAAAAAGCGATTTCGGCAATAAAATTTAAAACGCGTGTAAAACATAAACCAAACGATGAAATTGGTTATTTCTTCATGTATAATGATCAACTCGATACTCCCTAGCCCCCAACAGCCTTTTTTTTCATAACACTTTAACCAGAGTGACGGGAGAGCGGCATTTCAGAAAACGTGCTTATCTCGGCGAGAAAAAGCGATTTCGGCAATAAAATTTAAAACGCGTGTAAAACATAAACCAAACGATGAAATTGGTTATTTCTTCATGTATAATGATCAACTCGATACTCCCTAGCCCCCAACAGCCTTTTTTTTCATAACACTTTAACCAGAGTGACGGGAGAGCGGCATTTCAGAAAACGTGCTTATCTCGGCGAGAAAAAGCGATTTCGGCAATAAAATTTAAAACGCGTGTAAAACATAAACCAAACGATGAAATTGGTTATTTCTTCATGTATAATGATCAACTCGATACTCCCTAGCCCCCAACAGCCTTTTTTTTCATAACACTTTAACCAGAGTGACGGGAGAGCGGCATTTCAGAAAACGTGCTTATCTCGGCGAGAAAAAGCGATTTCGGCAATAAAATTTAAAACGCGTGTAAAACATAAACCAAACGATGAAATTGGTTATTTCTTCATGTATAATGATCAACTCGATACTCCCTAGCCCCCAACAGCCTTTTTTTTCATAACACTTTAACCAGAGTGACGGGAGAGCGGCATTTCAGAAAACGTGCTTATCTCGGCGAGAAAAAGCGATTTCGGCAATAAAATTTAAAACGCGTGTAAAACATAAACCAAACGATGAAATTGGTTATTTCTTCATGTATAATGATCAACTCGATACTCCCTAGCCCCCAACAGCCTTTTTTTTCATAACACTTTAACCAGAGTGACGGGAGAGCGGCATTTCAGAAAACGTGCTTATCTCGGCGAGAAAAAGCGATTTCGGCAATAAAATTTAAAACGCGTGTAAAACATAAACCAAACGATGAAATTGGTTATTTCTTCATGTATAATGATCAACTCGATACTCCCTAGCCCCCAACAGCCTTTTTTTTCATAACACTTTAACCAGAGTGACGGGAGAGCGGCATTTCAGAAAACGTGCTTATCTCGGCGAGAAAAAGCGATTTCGGCAATAAAATTTAAAACGCGTGTAAAACATAAACCAAACGATGAAATTGGTTATTTCTTCATGTATAATGATCAACTCGATACTCCCTAGCCCCCAACAGCCTTTTTTTTCATAACACTTTAACCAGAGTGACGGGAGAGCGGCATTTCAGAAAACGTGCTTATCTCGGCGAGAAAAAGCGATTTCGGCAATAAAATTTAAAACGCGTGTAAAACATAAACCAAACGATGAAATTGGTTATTTCTTCATGTATAATGATCAACTCGATACTCCCTAGCCCCCAACAGCCTTTTTTTTCATAACACTTTAACCAGAGTGACGGGAGAGCGGCATTTCAGAAAACGTGCTTATCTCGGCGAGAAAAAGCGATTTCGGCAATAAAATTTAAAACGCGTGTAAAACATAAACCAAACGATGAAATTGGTTATTTCTTCATGTATAATGATCAACTCGATACTCCCTAGCCCCCAACAGCCTTTTTTTTCATAACACTTTAACCAGAGTGACGGGAGAGCGGCATTTCAGAAAACGTGCTTATCTCGGCGAGAAAAAGCGATTTCGGCAATAAAATTTAAAACGCGTGTAAAACATAAACCAAACGATGAAATTGGTTATTTCTTCATGTATAATGATCAACTCGATACTCCCTAGCCCCCAACAGCCTTTTTTTTCATAACACTTTAACCAGAGTGACGGGAGAGCGGCATTTCAGAAAACGTGCTTATCTCGGCGAGAAAAAGCGATTTCGGCAATAAAATTTAAAACGCGTGTAAAACATAAACCAAACGATGAAATTGGTTATTTCTTCATGTATAATGATCAACTCGATACTCCCTAGCCCCCAACAGCCTTTTTTTTCATAACACTTTAACCAGAGTGACGGGAGAGCGGCATTTCAGAAAACGTGCTTATCTCGGCGAGAAAAAGCGATTTCGGCAATAAAATTTAAAACGCGTGTAAAACATAAACCAAACGATGAAATTGGTTATTTCTTCATGTATAATGATCAACTCGATACTCCCTAGCCCCCAACAGCCTTTTTTTTCATAACACTTTAACCAGAGTGACGGGAGAGCGGCATTTCAGAAACGTGCTTATCTCGGCGAGAAAAAGCGATTTCGGCAATAAAATTTAAAACGCGTGTAAAACATAAACCAAACGATGAAATTGGTAATTTCTTCATGTATAATGATCAACTCGATACTCCCTAGCCCCCAACAGCCTTTTTTTTTCATAACACTTTAACCAGAGTGACGGGAGAGCGGCATTTCAGAAAACGTGCTTATCTCGGCGAGAAAAAGCGATTTCGGCAATAAAATTTAAAACGCGTGTAAAACATAAACCAAACGATGAAATTGGTTATTTCTTCATGTATAATGATCAACTCGATACTCCCTAGCCCCCAACAGCCTTTTTTTTCATAACACTTTAACCAGAGTGACGGGAGAGCGGCATTTCAGAAAACGTGCTTATCTCGGCGAGAAAAAGCGATTTCGGCAATAAAATTTAAAACGCGTGTAAAACATAAACCAAACGATGAAATTGGTTATTTCTTCATGTATAATGATCAACTCGATACTCCCTAGCCCCCAACAGCCTTTTTTTTCATAACACTTTAACCAGAGTGACGGGAGAGCGGCATTTCAGAAAACGTGCTTATCTCGGTGAGAAAAAGCGATTTCGGCAATAAAATTTAAAACGCGTGTAAAACATAAACCAAACGATGAAATTGGTTATTTCTTCATGTATAATGATCAACTCGATACTCCCTAGCCCCCAACAGCCTTTTTTTTCATAACACTTTAACCAGAGTGACGGGAGAGCGGCATTTCAGAAAACGTGCTTATCTCGGCGAGAAAAAGCGATTTCGGCAATAAAATTTAAAACGCGTGTAAAGCATAAACCAAACGATGAAATTGGTTATTTCTTCATGTATAATGATCAACTCGATACTCCCTAGCCCCCAACAGCCTTTTTTTTCATAACACTTTAACCGGAGTGACGGGAGAGCGGCATTTCAGAAAACGTGCTTATCTCGGCGAGAAAAAGCGATTTCGGCAATAAAATTTAAAACGCGTGTAAAACATAAACCAAACGATGAAATTGGTTATTTCTTCATGTATAATGATCAACTCGATACTCCCTAGCCCCCAACAGCCTTTTTTTTCATAACACTTTAACCAGAGTGACGGGAGAGCGGCATTTCAGAAAACGTGCTTATCTCGGCGAGAAAAAGCGATTTCGGCAATAAAATTTAAAACGCGTGTAAAACATAAACCAAACGATGAAATTGGTTATTTCTTCATGTATAATGTTCAACTCGATACTCCCTAGCCCCCAATAGCCTTTTTTTTCATAACACTTTAACCAGAGTGACAGGAGAGCGGCATTTCAGAAAACGTGCTTATCTCGGCGAGAAAAAGTGATTTCGGCAATAACATTTAAAACGCGTGTAAAACATAAACCAAACGATGAAATTGGTTATTTCTTCATGTATAATGATCAACTCGATACTCCCTAGCCCCCAACAGCCTTTTTTTTCATAACACTTTAACCAGAGTGACGGGAGAGCGGCATTTCAGAAAACGTGCTTATCTCGGCGAGAAAAAGCAATTTCGGCAATAAAATTTAAAACGCGTGTAAAACATAAACCAAACGATGAAATTGGTTATTTCTTCATGTATAATGATCAACTCGATACTCCCTAGCCCCCAACAGCCTTTTTTTTCATAACACTTTAACCAGAGTGACGGGAGAGCGGCATTTCAGAAAACGTGCTTATCTCGGCGAGAAAAAACGATTTCGGCAATAAAATTTAAAACGCGTGTAAAACATAAACCAAACGATGAAATTGGTTATTTCTTCATGTATAATGATCAACTCGATACTCCCTAGCCCCCAACAGCCTTTTTTTTCATAACACTTTAACCAGAGTGACGGGAGAGCGGCATTTCAGAAAACGTGCTTATCTCGGCGAGAAAAAGCGATTTCGGCAATAAAATTTAAAACGCGTGTAAAACATAAACCAAACGATGAAATTGGTTATTTCTTCATGTATAATGATCAACTCGATACTCCCTAGCCCCCAACAGCCTTTTTTTTTATAACACTTTAACCAGAGTGACGGGAGAGCGGCATTTCAGAAAACGTGCTTATCTCGGCGAGAAAAAGCGATTTCGGCAATAAAATTTAAAACGCGTGTAAAACATAAACCAAACGATGAAATTGGTTATTTCTTCAAGTATAATGATCAACTCGATACTCCCTAGCCCCCAACAGCCTTTTTTTTCATAACACTTTAACCAGAGTGACGGGAGAGCGGCATTTCAGAAAACGTGCTTATCTCGGCGAGAAAAAGCGATTTCGGCAATAAAATTTAAAACGCGTGTAAAACATAAACCAAACGATGAAATTGGTTATTTCTTCATGTATAATGATCAACTCGATACTCCCTAGCCCCCAACAGCCTTTTTTTTCATAACACTTTAACCAGAGTGACGGGAGAGCGGCATTTCAGAAAACGTGCTTATCTCGGCGAGAAAAAGCGATTTCGGCAATAAAATTTAAAACGCGTGTAAAACATAAACCAAACGATGAAATTGGTTATTTCTTCATGTATAATGATCAACTCGATACTCCCTAGCCCCCAACAGCCTTTTTTTTCATAACACTTTAACCAGAGTGACGGGAGAGCGGCATTTCAGAAAACGTGCTTATCTCGGCGAGAAAAAGCGATTTCGGCAATAAAATTTAAAACGCGTGTTAAACATAAAGCAAACGATGAAATTGGTTATTTCTTCATGTATAATGATCAACTCGATACTCCCTAGCCCCCAACAGCCTTTTTTTTCATAACACTTTAACCAGAGTGACGGGAGAGCGGCATTTCAGAAAACGTGCTTATCTCGGCGAGAAAAAGCGATTTCGGCAATAAAATTTAAAACGCGTGTAAAACATAAACCAAACGATGAAATTGGTTATTTCTTCATGTATAATGATCAACTCGATACTCCCTAGCCCCCAACAGCCTTTTTTTTCATAACACTTTAACCAGAGTGACGGGAGAGCGGCATTTCAGAAAACGTGCTTATCTCGGCGAGAAAAAGCGATTTCGGCAATAAAATTTAAAACGCGTGTAAAACATAAACCAAACGATGAAATCGGTTATTTCTTCTTGTATAATGATCAACTCGATACTCCCTAGCCCCCAACAGCCTTTTTTTTCATAACACTTTAACCAGAGTGACGGGAGAGCGGCATTTCAGAAAACGTGCTTATCTCGGCGAGAAAAAGCGATTTCGGCAATAAAATTTAAAACGCGTGTAAAACATAAACCAAACGATGAAATTGGTTATTTCTTCATGTATAATGATCAACTCGATACTCCCTAGCCCCCAACAGCCTTTTTTTTCATAACACTTTAACCAGAGTGACGGGAGAGCGGCATTTCAGAAAACGTGCTTATCTCGGCGAGAAAAAGCGATTTCGGCAATAAAATTTAAAACGCGTGTAAAACATAAACCAAACGATGAAATTGGTTATTTCTTCATGTATAATGATCAACTCGATACTCCCTAGCCCCCAACAGCCTTTTTTTTCATAACACTTTAACCAGAGTGACGGGAGAGCGGCATTTCAGAAAACGTGCTTATCTCGGCGAGAAAAAGCGATTTCGGCAATAAAATTTAAAACGCGTGTAAAACATAAACCAAACGATGAAATTGGTTATTTGTTCATGTATAATGATCAACTCGATACTCCCTAGCCCCCAACAGCCTTTTTTTTCATAACACTTTAACCAGAGTGACGGGAGAGCGGCATTTCAGAAAACGTGCTTATCTCGGCGAGAAAAAGCGATTTCGGCAATAAAATTTAAAACGCGTGTAAAACATAAACCAAACGATGAAATTGGTTATTTCTTCATGTATAATGATCAACTCGATACTCCCTAGCCCCCAACAGCCTTTTTTTTCATAACACTTTAACCAGAGTGACGGGAGAGCGGCATTTCAGAAAACGTGCTTATCTCGGCGAGAAAAAGCGATTTCGGCAATAAAATTTAAAACGCGTGTAAAGCATAAACCAAACGATGAAATTGGTTATTTCTTCATGTATAATGATCAACTCGATACTCCCTAGCCATCAACAGCCTTTTTTTTCATAACACTTTAACCAGAGTGACGGGAGAGCGGCATTTCAGAAAACGTGCTTATCTCGGCGAGAAAAAGCGATTTCGGCAATAAAATTTAAAAAGCGTGTAAAACATAAACCAAACGATGAAATTGGTTATTTCTTCATGTATAATGTTCAACCCGATACTCCCTAGCCCCCAACAGCCTTTCTTTTCATAACACTTTAACCAGAGTGACGGGAGAGCGGCATTTCAGAAAACGTGCTTATCTCGGCGAGAAAAAGCGATTTCGGCAATAAAATTTAAAACGCGTGTAAAACATAAACCAAACGATGAAATTGGTTATTTCTTCATGTATAATGATCAACTCGATACTCCCTAGCCCCCAACAGCCTTTTTTTTCATAACACTTTAACCAGAGTGACGGGAGAGCGGCATTTCAGAAAACGTGCTTATCTCGGCGAGAAAAAGCGATTTCGGCAATAAAATTTAAAACGCGTGTAAAACATAAACCAAACGATGAAATTGGTTATTTCTTCATGTATAATGATCAACTCGATACTCCCTAGCCCCCAACAGCCTTTTTTTTCATAACACTTTAACCAGAGTGACGGGAGAGCGGCATTTCAGAAAACGTGCTTATCTCGGCGAGAAAAAGCGATTTCGGCAATAAAATTTAAAACGCGTGTAAAACATAAACCAAACGATGAAATTGGTAATTTCTTCATGTATAATGATCAACTCGATACTCCCTAGCCCCAAACAGCCTTTTTTTTCATAACACTTTAACCAGAGTGACGGGAGAGCGGCATTTCAGAAAACGTGCTTATCTCGGCGAGAAAAAGCGATTTCGGCAATAAAATTTAAAACGCGTGTAAAACATAAACCAAACGATGAAATTGGTTATTTCTTCATGTATAATGATCAACTCGATACTCCCTAGCCCCCAACAGCCTTTTTTTTCATAACACTTTAACCAGAGTGACGGGAGAGCGGCATTTCAGAAAACGTGCTTATCTCGGCGAGAAAAAGCGATTTCGGCAATAAAATTTAAAACGCGTGTAAAACATAAACCAAACGATGAAATTGGTTATTTCTTCATGTATAATGATCAACTCGATACTCCCTAGCCCCCAACAGCCTTTTTTTTCATAACACTTTAACCAGAGTGACGGGAGAGCGGCATTTCAGAAAACGTGCTTATCTCGGCGAGAAAAAGCGATTTCGGCAATAAAATTTAAAACGCGTGTAAAACATAAACCAAACGATGAAATTGGTTATTTCTTCATGTATAATGATCAACTCGATACTCCCTAGCCCCCAACAGCCTTTTTTTTCATAACACTTTAACCAGAGTGACGGGAGAGCGGCATTTCAGAAAACGTGCTTATCTCGGCGAGAAAAAGCGATTTCGGCAATAAAATTTAAAACGCGTGTAAAACATAAACCAAACGATGAAATTGGTTATTTCTTCATGTATAATGTTCAACTCGATACTCCCTAGCCCCCAATAGCCTTTTTTTTCATAACACTTTAACCAGAGTGACGGGAGAGCGGCATTTCAGAAAACGTGCTTATCTCGGCGAGAAAAAGCGATTTTGGCAATAACATTTAAAACGCGTGTAAAACATAAACCAAACGATGAAATTGGTTATTTCTTCATGTATAATGATCAACTCGATACTCCCTAGCCCCCAACAGCCTTTTTTTTCATAACACTTTAACCAGAGTGACGGGAGAGCGGCATTTCAGAAAACGTGCTTATCTCGGCGAGAAAAAGCGATTTCGGCAATAAAATTTAAAACGCGTGTAAAACATAAACCAAACGATGAAATTGGTTATTTCTTCATGTATAATGATCAACTCGATACTCCCTAGCCCCCAACAGCCTTTTTTTTCATAACACTTTAACCAGAGTGACGGGAGAGCGGCATTTCAGAAAACGTGCTTATCTCGGCGAGAAAAAGCGATTTCGGCAATAAAATTTAAAACGCGTGTAAAACATAAACCAAACGATGAAATTGGTTATTTCTTCATGTATAATGATCAACTCGATACTCCCTAGCCCCCAACAGCCTTTTTTTTCATAACACTTTAACCAGAGTGACGGGAGAGCGGCATTTCAGAAAACGTGCTTATCTCGGCGAGAAAAAGCGATTTCGGCAATAAAATTTAAAACGCGTGTAAAACATAAACCAAACGATGAAATTGGTTATTTCTTCATGTATAATGATCAACTCGATACTCCCTAGCCCCCAACAGCCTTTTTTTCATAACACTTTAACCAGAGTGACGGGAGAGCGGCATTTCAGAAAACGTGCTTATCTCGGCGAGAAAAAGCGATTTCGGCAATAAAATTTAAAACGCGTGTAAAACATAAACCAAACGATGAAATTGGTTATTTCTTCAAGTATAATGATCAACTCGATACTCCCTAGCCCCCAACAGCCTTTTTTTTCATAACACTTTAACCAGAGTGACGGGAGAGCGGCATTTCAGAAAACGTGCTTATCTCGGCGAGAAAAAGCGATTTCGGCAATAAAATTTAAAACGCGTGTAAAACATAAACCAAACGATGAAATTGGTTATTTCTTCATGTATAATGATCAAGTCGATACTCCCTAGCCCCCAACAGCCTTTTTTTTCATAACACTTCAACCAGAGTGACGGGAGAGCGGCATTTCAGAAAACGTGCTTATCTCGGCGAGAAAAAGCGATTTCGGCAATAAAATTTAAAACGCGTGTAAAACATAAACCAAACGATGAAATTGGTTATTTCTTCATGTATAATGATCAACTCGATACTCCCTAGCCCCCAACAGCCTTTTTTTTTCATAACACTTTAACCAGAGTGACGGGAGAGCGTCATTTCAGAAAACGTGCTTATCTCGGCGAGAAAAAGCGATTTCGGCAATAAAATTTAAAACGCGTGTAAAACATAAACCAAACGATGAAATTGGTTATTTCTTCATGTATAATGATCAACTCGAGTCGAGCTCCAGGGAGAAAGGCTGATTTTTCGCTTTTTGAGGCCGACCGACGAACCGGCGCGGGGCGGACTCAAAAGCCCGCAGAGCCGTAGGCACTTAGAAAAGTTTCGCCTTTGGCTGTGAGCTCCAGGGGAGAGGCTGGTTTTGCGTTATTTTAGGCCGGCTGGAGAACCGGCGCGGGTCGGACGCACAATCCCCGCAGAGCCGTGGGCACTTAGAAAATTTTTGCCAAGTTGGCTCTGAGCGCCTGGTACCTAATATGGAAGTATAGAGGCCGACTTTCGGGCAAGATCACGCCGCGTTAGGCTTCCAGGACCCCGGCTAAGCAATTTTACCGGGCCGCCCGGTTCTTTTTTTGAACCAGCCCGGTTCTTTTTACACTTCCAGCTGGAGCTCAGCAGCGGCTTTTTGCGCAAGATCACGCCGGGTTAGGCTTCCAGGACCTCGGCTAAGCAATTCTACCGGGCCGCCCGGTTCTTTTTTTGAACCAGCCCGGTTCTTTTTACACTTCCAGCTGGAGCTCACGAGCGGCTTTTTGGACAAGATCACGCCGTGTTAGGCTTCCAGAGCCCCGGCTAAGCAATTTTACCGGCCCGCCCGGTTCTTTTTTTTAACCAGCCCGGTTCTTTTTACACTTCCAGCTGGAGCTCAGCAGCGGGTTTTTGGACAAGATCACGCCGTGTTAGGCTTCCAGAGCCCCGGCTAAGCAATTTTACAGGGTCGCCCGGTTCTTTTTTTTAACCAGCCCGGTTTTTTTTACACTTCCAGCTGGAGCTCAGCAGCGGCTTTTTGCACAGTATCACGCCGGGTTAGGCTTCCAGAGCCCCGGCTAAGCAATTTTACCGGGCCGCCCGGTTCTTTTTTTTAACCAGCCCGGTTCTTTTTACACTTCCAGCTGGAGCTCAGCAGCGGCTTTTTGGACAAGATCACGCCGTGTTAGGCTTCCAGAGCCCCGGCTAAGCAATTTTACCGGGTCGCCCGGTTCTTTTTTTAACCAGCCCGGTTCTTTTTACACTTCCAGCTGGAGCTCAGCATCGTGTAAAACATAAACCAAACGATGAAATTGGTTATTTCTTCATGTATAATGATCAACTCGATACTCCCTAGCCCCCAACAGCCTTTTTTTTCATAACACTTTAACCAGAGTGACGGGAGAGCGGCATTTCAGAAAACGTGCTTATCTCGGCGAGAAAAAGCGATTTCGGCAATAAAATTTAAAACGCGTGTAAAACATAAACCAAACGATGAAATTGGTTATTTCTTCATGTATAATGATCAACTCGATACTCCCTAGCCCCCAACAGCCTTTTTTTTCATAACACTTTAACCAGAGTGACGGGAGAGCGGCATTTCAGAAAACGTGCTTATCTCGGCGAGAAAAAGCGATTTCGGCAATAAAATTTAAAACGCGTGTAAAACATAAACCAAACGATGAAATTGGTTATTTCTTCATGTATAATGTTCAACTCGATACTCCCTAGCCCCCAATAGCCTTTTTTTTCATAACACTTTAACCAGAGTGACGGGAGAGCGGCATTTCAGAAAACGTGCTTATCTCGGCGAGAAAAAGCGATTTTGGCAATAACATTTAAAACGCGTGTAAAACATAAACCAAACGATGAAATTGGTTATTTCTTCATGTATAATGATCAACTCGATACTCCCTAGCCCCCAACAGCCTTTTTTTTCATAACACTTTAACCAGAGTGACGGGAGAGCGGCATTTCAGAAAACGTGCTTATCTCGGCGAGAAAAAGCGATTTCGGCAATAAAATTTAAAACGCGTGTAAAACATAAACCAAACGATGAAATTGGTTATTTCTTCATGTATAATGATCAACTCGATACTCCCTAGCCCCCAACAGCCTTTTTTTTCATAACACTTTAACCAGAGTGACGGGAGAGCGGCATTTCAGAAAACGTGCTTATCTCGGCGAGAAAAAGCGATTTCGGCAATAAAATTTAAAACGCGTGTAAAACATAAACCAAACGATGAAATTGGTTATTTCTTCATGTATAATGATCAACTCGATACTCCCTAGCCCCCAACAGCCTTTTTTTTCATAACACTTTAACCAGAGTGACGGGAGAGCGGCATTTCAGAAAACGTGCTTATCTCGGCGAGAAAAAGCGATTTCGGCAATAAAATTTAAAACGCGTGTAAAACATAAACCAAACGATGAAATTGGTTATTTCTTCATGTATAATGATCAACTCGATACTCCCTAGCCCCCAACAGCCTTTTTTTCATAACACTTTTACCAGAGTGACGGGAGAGCGGCATTTCAGAAAACGTGCTTATCTCGGCGAGAAAAAGCGATTTCGGCAATAAAATTTAAAACGCGTGTAAAACATAAACCAAACGATGAAATTGGTTATTTCTTCAAGTATAATGATCAACTCGATACTCCCTAGCCCCCAACAGCCTTTTTTTTCATAACACTTTAACCAGAGTGACGGGAGAGCGGCATTTCAGAAAACGTGCTTATCTCGGCGAGAAAAAGCGATTTCGGCAATAAAATTTAAAACGCGTGTAAAACATAAACCAAACGATGAAATTGGTTATTTCTTCATGTATAATGATCAAGTCGATACTCCCTAGCCCCCAACAGCCTTTTTTTTCATAACACTTCAACCAGAGTGACGGGAGAGCGGCATTTCAGAAAACGTGCTTATCTCGGCGAGAAAAAGCGATTTCGGCAATAAAATTTAAAACGCGTGTAAAACATAAACCAAACGATGAAATTGGTTATTTCTTCATGTATAATGATCAACTCGATACTCCCTAGCCCCCAACAGCCTTTTTTTTTCATAACACTTTAACCAGAGTGACGGGAGAGCGTCATTTCAGAAAACGTGCTTATCTCGGCGAGAAAAAGCGATTTCGGCAATAAAATTTAAAACGCGTGTAAAACATAAACCAAACGATGAAATTGGTTATTTCTTCATGTATAATGATCAACTCGAGTCGAGCTCCAGGGAGAAAGGCTGATTTTTCGCTTTTTGAGGCCGACCGACGAACCGGCGCGGGGCGGACTCAAAAGCCCGCAGAGCCGTAGGCACTTAGAAAAGTTTCGCCTTTGGCTGTGAGCTCCAGGGGAGAGGCTGGTTTTGCGTTATTTTAGGCCGGCTGGAGAACCGGCGCGGGTCGGACGCACAATCCCCGCAGAGCCGTGGGCACTTAGAAAATTTTTGCCAAGTTGGCTCTGAGCGCCTGGTACCTAATATGGAAGTATAGAGGCCGACTTTCGGGCAAGATCACGCCGCGTTAGGCTTCCAGGACCCCGGCTAAGCAATTTTACCGGGCCGCCCGGTTCTTTTTTTGAACCAGCCCGGTTCTTTTTACACTTCCAGCTGGAGCTCAGCAGCGGCTTTTTGCGCAAGATCACGCCGGGTTAGGCTTCCAGGACCTCGGCTAAGCAATTCTACCGGGCCGCCCGGTTCTTTTTTTGAACCAGCCCGGTTCTTTTTACACTTCCAGCTGGAGCTCACGAGCGGCTTTTTGGACAAGATCACGCCGTGTTAGGCTTCCAGAGCCCCGGCTAAGCAATTTTACCGGCCCGCCCGGTTCTTTTTTTTAACCAGCCCGGTTCTTTTTACACTTCCAGCTGGAGCTCAGCAGCGGGTTTTTGGACAAGATCACGCCGTGTTAGGCTTCCAGAGCCCCGGCTAAGCAATTTTACAGGGTCGCCCGGTTCTTTTTTTTAACCAGCCCGGTTTTTTTTACACTTCCAGCTGGAGCTCAGCAGCGGCTTTTTGCACAGTATCACGCCGGGTTAGGCTTCCAGAGCCCCGGCTAAGCAATTTTACCGGGCCGCCCGGTTCTTTTTTTTAACCAGCCCGGTTCTTTTTACACTTCCAGCTGGAGCTCAGCAGCGGCTTTTTGGACAAGATCACGCCGTGTTAGGCTTCCAGAGCCCCGGCTAAGCAATTTTACCGGGTCGCCCGGTTCTTTTTTTAACCAGCCCGGTTCTTTTTACACTTCCAGCTGGAGCTCAGCATCGTGTAAAACATAAACCAAACGATGAAATTGGTTATTTCTTCATGTATAATGATCAACTCGATACTCCCTAGCCCCCAACAGCCTTTTTTTTTCATAACACTTTAACCAGAGTGACGGGAGAGCGGCATTTCAGAAAACGTGCTTATCTCGGCGAGAAAAAGCGATTTCGGCAATAAAATTTAAAACGCGTGTAAAACATAAACCAAACGATGAAATTGGTTATTTCTTCATGTATAATGATCAACTCGATACTCCCTAGCCCCCAACAGCCTTTTTTTTCACAACACTTTAACCAGAGTGACGGGAGAGCGGCATTTCAGAAAACGTGCTTATCTCGGCGAGAAAAAGCGATTTCGGCAATAAAATTTAAAACGCGTGTAAAACATAAACCAAACGATGAAATTGGTTATTTCTTCATGTATAATGATCAACTCGATACTCCCTAGCCCCCAACAGCCTTTTTTTTCATAACACTTTAACCAGAGTGACGGGAGAGCGGCATTTCAGAAAACGTGCTTATCTCGGCGAGAAAAAGCGATTTCGGCAATAAAATTTAAAACGCGTGTAAAACATAAACCAAACGATGAAATTGGTTATTTCTTATTGTATAATGATCAACTCGATACTCCCTAGCCCCCAACAGCCTTTTTTTTCATAACACTTTAACCAGAGTGACGGGAGAGCGGCATTTCAGAAAACGTGCTTATCTCGGCGAGAAAAAGCGATTTCGGCAATAAAATTTAAAACGCGTGTAAAACATAAACCAAACGATGAAATTGGTTATTTCTTCATGTATAATGATCAACTCGATACTCCCTAGCCCCCAACAGCCTTTTTTTTCATAACACTTTAACCAGAGTGACGGGAGAGCGGCATTTCAGAAAACGTGCTTATCTCGGCGAGAAAAAGCGATTTCGGCAATAAAATTTAAAACGCGTGTAAAACATAAACCAAACGATGAAATTGGTTATTTCTTCATGTATAATGATCAACTCGATACTCCCTAGCCCCCAACAGCCTTTTTTTTCATAACACTTTAACCAGAGTGACGGGAGAGCGGCATTTCAGAAAACGTGCTTATCTCGGCGAGAAAAAGCGATTTCGGCAATAAAATTTAAAACGCGTGTAAAACATAAACCAAACGATGAAATTGGTTATTTCTTCATGTATAATGATCAACTCGATACTCCCTAGCCCCCAACAGCCTTTTTTTTCATAACACTTTAACCAGAGTGACGGGAGAGCGGCATTTCAGAAAACGTGCTTATCTCGGCGAGAAAAAGCGATTTCGGCAATAAAATTTAAAATGCGTGTAAAACATAAACCAAACGATGAAATTGGTTATTTCTTCATGTATAATGATCAACTCGATACTCCCTAGCCCCCAACAGCCTTTTTTTTCATAACACTTTAACCAGAGTGACGGGAGAGCGGCATTTCAGAAAACGTGCTTATCTCGGCGAGAAAAAGCGATTTCGGCAATAAAATTTAAAACGCGTGTAAAACATAAACCAAACGATGAAATTGGTTATTTCTTCATGTATAATGATCAACTCGATACTCCCTAGCCCCCAACAGCCTTTTTTTTCATAACACTTTAACCAGAGTGACGGGAGAGCGGCATTTCAGAAAACGTGCTTATCTCGGCGAGAAAAAGCGATTTCGGCAATAAAATTTAAAACGCGTGTAAAACATAAACCAAACGATGAAATTGGTTATTTCTTCATGTATAATGATCAACTCGATACTCCCTAGCCCCCAACAGCCTTTTTTTTCATAACACTTTAACCAGAGTGACGGGAGAGCGGCATTTCAGAAAACGTGCTTATCTCGGCGAGAAAAAGCGATTTCGGCAATAAAATTTAAAACGCGTGTAAAACATAAACCAAACGATGAAATTGGTTATTTCTTCATGTATAATGATTAACTCGATACTCCCTAGCCCCCAACAGCCTTTTTTTTCATAACACTTTAACCAGAGTGACGGGAGAGCGGCATTTCAGAAAACGTGCTTATCTCGGCGAGAAAAAGCGATTTCGGCAATAAAATTTAAAACGCGTGTAAAACATAAACCAAACGATGAAATTGGTTATTTCTTCATGTATAATGATCAACTCGATACTCCCTAGCCCCCAACAGCCTTTTTTTTCATAACACTTTAACCAGAGTGACGGGAGAGCGGCATTTCAGAAAACGTGCTTATCTCGGCGAGAAAAAGCGATTTCGGCAATAAAATTTAAAACGCGTGTAAAACATAAACCAAACGATGAAATTGGTTATTTCTTCATGTATAATGTTCAACTCGATACTCCCTAGCCCCCAATAGCCTTTTTTTTCATAACACTTTAACCAGAGTGACGGGAGAGCGGCATTTCAGAAAACGTGCTTATCTCGGCGAGAAAAAGCGATTTCGGCAATAACATTTAAAACGCGTGTAAAACATAAACCAAACGATGAAATTGGTTATTTCTTCATGTATAATGATCAACTCGATACTCCCTAGCCCCCAACAGCCTTTTTTTTCATAACACTTTAACCAGAGTGACGGGAGAGCGGCATTTCAGAAAACGTGCTTATCTCGGCGAGAAAAAGCAATTTCGGCAATAAAATTTAAAACGCGTGTAAAACATAAACCAAACGATGAAATTGGTTATTTCTTCATGTATAATGATCAACTCGATACTCCCTAGCCCCCAACAGCCTTTTTTTTCATAACACTTTAACCAGAGTGACGGGAGAGCGGCATTTCAGAAAACGTGCTTATCTCGGCGAGAAAAAACGATTTCGGCAATAAAATTTAAAACGCGTGTAAAACATAAACCAAACGATGAAATTGGTTATTTCTTCATGTATAATGATCAACTCGATACTCCCTAGCCCCCAACAGCCTTTTTTTTCATAACACTTTAACCAGAGTGACGGGAGAGCGGCATTTCAGAAAACGTGCTTATCTCGGCGAGAAAAAGCGATTTCGGCAATAAAATTTAAAACGCGTGTAAAACATAAACCAAACGATGAAATTGGTTATTTCTTCATGTATAATGATCAACTCGATACTCCCTAGCCCCCAACAGCCTTTTTTTTCATAACACTTTAACCAGAGTGACGGGAGAGCGGCATTTCAGAAAACGTGCTTATCTCGGCGAGAAAAAGCGATTTCGGCAATAAAATTTAAAACGCGTGTAAAACATAAACCAAACGATGAAATTGGTTATTTCTTCAAGTATAATGATCAACTCGATACTCCCTAGCCCCCAACAGCCTTTTTTTTCATAACACTTTAACCAGAGTGACGGGAGAGCGGCATTTCAGAAAACGTGCTTATCTCGGCGAGAAAAAGCGATTTCGGCAATAAAATTTAAAACGCGTGTAAAACATAAACCAAACGATGAAATTGGTTATTTCTTCATGTATAATGATCAACTCGATACTCCCTAGCCCCCAACAGCCTTTTTTTTCATAACACTTCAACCAGAGTGACGGGAGAGCGGCATTTCAGAAAACGTGCTTATCTCGGCGAGAAAAAGCGATTTCGGCAATAAAATTTAAAACGCGTGTAAAACATAAACCAAACGATGAAATTGGTTATTTCTTCATGTATAATGATCAACTCGATACTCCCTAGCCCCCAACAGCCTTTTTTTTCATAACACTTTAACCAGAGTGACGGGAGAGCGGCATTTCAGAAAACGTGCTTATCTCGGCGAGAAAAAGCGATTTCGGCAATAAAATTTAAAACGCGTGTAAAACATAAACCAAACGATGAAATTGGTTATTTCTTCATGTATAATGATCAACTCGATACTCCCTAGCCCCCAACAGCCTTTTTTTTCATAACACTTTAACCAGAGTGACGGGAGAGCGGCATTTCAGAAAACGTGCTTATCTCAGCGAGAAAAAGCGATTTCGGCAATAAAATTTAAAACGCGTGTAAAACATAAACCAAACGATGAAATTGGTTATTTCTTCATGTATAATGATCAACTCGATACTCCCTCGCCCCCAACAGCCTTTTTTTTCATAACACTTTAACCAGAGTGACGGGAGAGCGGCATTTCAGAAAACGTGCTTATCTCGGCGAGAAAAAGCGATTTCGGCAATAAAATTTAAAACGCGTGTAAAACATAAACCAAACGATGAAATTGGTTATTTCTTCATGTATAATGATCAACTCGATACTCCCTAGCCCCCAACAGCCTTTTTTTTCATAACACTTTAACCAGAGTGACGGGAGAGCGGCATTTCAGAAAACGTGCTTATCTCGGCGAGAAAAAGCGATTTCGGCAATAAAATTTAAAACGCGTGTAAAACATAAACCAAACGATGAAATTGGTTATTTCTTCATGTATAATGATCAACTCGATACTCCCTAGCCCCCAACAGCCTTTTTTTTCATAACACTTTAACCAGAGTGACGGGAGAGCGGCATTTCAGAAAACGTGCTTATCTCGGCGAGAAAAAGCGATTTCGGCAATAAAATTTAAAACGCGTGTTAAACATAAACCAAACGATGAAATTGGTTATTTCTTCATGTATAATGATCAACTCGATACTCCCTAGCCCCCAACAGCCTTTTTTTTCATAACACTTTAACCAGAGTGACGGGAGAGCGGCATTTCAGAAAACGTGCTTATCTCGGCGAGAAAAAGCGATTTCGGCAATAAAATTTAAAACGCGTGTAAAACATAAACCAAACGATGAAATTGGTTATTTCTTCATGTATAATGATCAACTCGATACTCCCTAGCCCCCAACAGCCTTTTTTTTCATAACACTTTAACCAGAGTGACGGGAGAGCGGCATTTCAGAAAACGTGCTTATCTCGGCGAGAAAAAGCGATTTCGGCAATAAAATTTAAAACGCGTGTAAAACATAAACCAAACGATGAAATCGGTTATTTCTTCATGTATAATGATCAACTCGATACTCCCTAGCCCCCAACAGCCTTTTTTTTCATAACACTTTAACCAGAGTGACGGGAGAGCGGCATTTCAGAAAACGTGCTTATCTCGGCGAGAAAAAGCGATTTCGGCAATAAAATTTAAAACGCGTGTAAAACATAAACCAAACGATGAAATTGGTTATTTCTTCATGTATAATGATCAACTCGATACTCCCTAGCCCCCAACAGCCTTTTTTTTCATAACACTTTAACCAGAGTGACGGGAGAGCGGCATTTCAGAAAACGTGCTTATCTCGGCGAGAAAAAGCGATTTCGGCAATAAAATTTAAAACGCGTGTAAAACATAAACCAAACGATGAAATTGGTTATTTCTTCATGTATAATGATCAACTCGATACTCCCTAGCCCCCAACAGCCTTTTTTTTCATAACACTTTAACCAGAGTGACGGGAGAGCGGCATTTCAGAAAACGTGCTTATCTCGGCGAGAAAAAGCGATTTCGGCAATAAAATTTAAAACGCGTGTAAAACATAAACCAAACGATGAAATTGGTTATTTGTTCATGTATAATGATCAACTCGATACTCCCTAGCCCCCAACAGCCTTTTTTTTCATAACACTTTAACCAGAGTGACGGGAGAGCGGCATTTCAGAAAACGTGCTTATCTCGGCGAGAAAAAGCGATTTCGGCAATAAAATTTAAAACGCGTGTAAAACATAAACCAAACGATGAAATTGGTTATTTCTTCATGTATAATGATCAACTCGATACTCCCTAGCCCCCAACAGCCTTTTTTTTCATAACACTTTAACCAGAGTGACGGGAGAGCGGCATTTCAGAAAACGTGCTTATCTCGGCGAGAAAAAGCGATTTCGGCAATAAAATTTAAAACGCGTGTAAAACATAAACCAAACGATGAAATTGGTTATTTCTTCATGTATAATGATCAACTCGATACTCCCTAGCCCCCAACAGCCTTTTTTTTCATAACACTTTAACCAGAGTGACGGGAGAGCGGCATTTCAGAAAACGTGCTTATCTCGGCGAGAAAAAGCGATTTCGGCAATAAAATTTAAAACGCGTGTAAAACATAAACCAAACGATGAAATTGGTAATTTCTTCATGTATAATGATCAACTCGATACTCCCTAGCCCCAAACAGCCTTTTTTTTCATAACACTTTAACCAGAGTGACGGGAGAGCGGCATTTCAGAAAACGTGCTTATCTCGGCGAGAAAAAGCGATTTCGGCAATAAAATTTAAAACGCGTGTAAAACATAAACCAAACGATGAAATTGGTTATTTCTTCATGTATAATGATCAACTCGATACTCCCTAGCCCCCAACAGCCTTTTTTTTCATAACACTTTAACCAGAGTGACGGGAGAGCGGCATTTCAGAAAACGTGCTTATCTCGGCGAGAAAAAGCGATTTCGGCAATAAAATTTAAAACGCGTGTAAAACATAAACCAAACGATGAAATTGGTTATTTCTTCATGTATAATGATCAACTCGATACTCCCTAGCCCCCAACAGCCTTTTTTTTCATAACACTTTAACCAGAGTGACGGGAGAGCGGCATTTCAGAAAACGTGCTTATCTCGGCGAGAAAAAGCGATTTCGGCAATAAAATTTAAAACGCGTGTAAAACATAAACCAAACGATGAAATTGGTTATTTCTTCATGTATAATGATCAACTCGATACTCCCTAGCCCCCAACAGCCTTTTTTTTCATAACACTTTAACCAGAGTGACGGGAGAGCGGCATTTCAGAAAACGTGCTTATCTCGGCGAGAAAAAGCGATTTCGGCAATAAAATTTAAAACGCGTGTAAAACATAAACCAAACGATGAAATTGGTTATTTCGTCATGTATAATGTTCAACTCGATACTCCCTAGCCCCCAATAGCCTTTTTTTTCATAACACTTTAACCAGAGTGACGGGAGAGCGGCATTTCAGAAAACGTGCTTATCTCGGCGAGAAAAAGCGATTTTGGCAATAACATTTAAAACGCGTGTAAAACATAAACCAAACGATGAAATTGGTTATTTCTTCATGTATAATGATCAACTCGATACTCCCTAGCCCCCAACAGCCTTTTTTTTCATAACACTTTAACCAGAGTGACGGGAGAGCGTCATTTCAGAAAACGTGCTTATCTCGGCGAGAAAAAGCGATTTCGGCAATAAAATTTAAAACGCGTGTAAAACATAAACCAAACGATGAAATTGGTTATTTCTTCATGTATAATGATCAACTCGAGTCGAGCTCCAGGGAGAAAGGCTGATTTTTCGCTTTTTGAGGCCGACCGACGAACCGGCGCGGGGCGGACTCAAAAGCCCGCAGAGCCGTAGGCACTTAGAAAAGTTTCGCCTTTGGCTGTGAGCTCCAGGGGAGAGGCTGGTTTTGCGTTATTTTAGGCCGGCTGGAGAACCGGCGCGGGTCGGACGCACAATCCCCGCAGAGCCGTGGGCACTTAGAAAATTTTTGCCAAGTTGGCTCTGAGCGCCTGGTACCTAATATGGAAGTATAGAGGCCGACTTTCGGGCAAGATCACGCCGCGTTAGGCTTCCAGGACCCCGGCTAAGCAATTTTACCGGGCCGCCCGGTTCTTTTTTTGAACCAGCCCGGTTCTTTTTACACTTCCAGCTGGAGCTCAGCAGCGGCTTTTTGCGCAAGATCACGCCGGGTTAGGCTTCCAGGACCTCGGCTAAGCAATTCTACCGGGCCGCCCGGTTCTTTTTTTGAACCAGCCCGGTTCTTTTTACACTTCCAGCTGGAGCTCACGAGCGGCTTTTTGGACAAGATCACGCCGTGTTAGGCTTCCAGAGCCCCGGCTAAGCAATTTTACCGGCCCGCCCGGTTCTTTTTTTTAACCAGCCCGGTTCTTTTTACACTTCCAGCTGGAGCTCAGCAGCGGGTTTTTGGACAAGATCACGCCGTGTTAGGCTTCCAGAGCCCCGGCTAAGCAATTTTACAGGGTCGCCCGGTTCTTTTTTTTAACCAGCCCGGTTTTTTTTACACTTCCAGCTGGAGCTCAGCAGCGGCTTTTTCCACAGTATCACGCCGGGTTAGGCTTCCAGAGCCCCGGCTAAGCAATTTTACCGGGCCGCCCGGTTCTTTTTTTTAACCAGCCCGGTTCTTTTTACACTTCCAGCTGGAGCTCAGCAGCGGCTTTTTGGACAAGATCACGCCGTGTTAGGCTTCCAGAGCCCCGGCTAAGCAATTTTACCGGGTCGCCCGGTTCTTTTTTTAACCAGCCCGGTTCTTTTTACACTTCCAGCTGGAGCTCAGCATCGTGTAAAACATAAACCAAACGATGAAATTGGTTATTTCTTCATGTATAATGATCAACTCGATACTCCCTAGCCCCCAACAGCCTTTTTTTTTCATAACACTTTAACCAGAGTGACGGGAGAGCGGCATTTCAGAAAACGTGCTTATCTCGGCGAGAAAAAGCGATTTCGGCAATAAAATTTAAAACGCGTGTAAAACATAAACCAAACGATGAAATTGGTTATTTCTTCATGTATAATGATCAACTCGATACTCCCTAGCCCCCAACAGCCTTTTTTTTCACAACACTTTAACCAGAGTGACGGGAGAGCGGCATTTCAGAAAACGTGCTTATCTCGGCGAGAAAAAGCGATTTCGGCAATAAAATTTAAAACGCGTGTAAAACATAAACCAAACGATGAAATTGGTTATTTCTTCATGTATAATGATCAACTCGATACTCCCTAGCCCCCAACAGCCTTTTTTTTCATAACACTTTAACCAGAGTGACGGGAGAGCGGCATTTCAGAAAACGTGCTTATCTCGGCGAGAAAAAGCGATTTCGGCAATAAAATTTAAAACGCGTGTAAAACATAAACCAAACGATGAAATTGGTTATTTCTTCATGTATAATGATCAACTCGATACTCCCTAGCCCCCAACAGCCTTTTTTTTCATAACACTTTAACCAGAGTGACGGGAGAGCGGCATTTCAGAAAACGTGCTTATCTCGGCGAGAAAAAGCGATTTCGGCAATAAAATTTAAAACGCGTGTAAAACATAAACAAAACGATGAAATTGGTTATTTCTTCATGTATAATGATCAACTCGATACTCCCTAGCCCCCAACAGCCTTTTTTTTTCATAACACTTTAACCAGAGTGACGGGAGAGCGGCATTTCAGAAAACGTGCTTATCTCGGCGAGAAAAAGCGATTTCGGCAATAAAATTTAAAACGCGTGTAAAACATAAACCAAACAATGAAATTGGTTATTTCTTCATGTATAATGATCAACTCGATACTCCCTAGCCCCCAACAGCCTTTTTTTTCACAACACTTTAACCAGAGTGACGGGAGAGCGGCATTTCAGAAAACGTGCTTATCTCGGCGAGAAAAAGCGATTTCGGCAATAAAATTTAAAACGCGTGTAAAACATAAACCAAACGATGAAATTGGTTATTTCTTCATGTATAATGATCAACTCGATACTCCCTAGCCCCCAACAGCCTTTTTTTTTCATAACACTTTAACCAGAGTGACGGGAGAGCGGCATTTCAGAAAACGTGCTTATCTCGGCGAGAAAAAGCGATTTCGGCAATAAAATTTAAAACGCGTGTAAAACATAAACCAAACGATGAAATTGGTTATTTCTTCATGTATAATGATCAACTCGATACTCCCTAGCCCCCAACAGCCTTTTTTTTCATAACACTTTAACCAGAGTGACGGGAGAGCGGCATTTCAGAAAACGTGCTTATCTCGGCGAGAAAAAGCGATTTCGGCAATAAAATTTAAAACGCGTGTAAAACATAAACCAAACGATGAAATTGGTTATTTCTTCATGTATAATGATCAACTCGATACTCCCTAGCCCCCAACAGCCTTTTTTTTCATAACACTTTAACCAGAGTGACGGGAGAGCGGCATTTCAGAAAACGTGCTTATCTCGGCGAGAAAAAGCGATTTCGGCAATAAAATTTAAAACGCGTGTAAAACATAAACCAAACGATGAAATTGGTTATTTCTTCATGTATAATGATCAACTCGATACTCCCTAGCCCCCAACAGCCTTTTTTTTCATAACACTTTAACCAGAGTGACGGGAGAGCGGCATTTCAGAAAACGTGCTTATCTCGGCGAGAAAAAGCGATTTCGGCAATAAAATTTAAAACGCGTGTAAAACATAAACCAAACGATGAAATTGGTTATTTCTTCATGTATAATGATCAACTCGATACTCCCTAGCCCCCAACAGCCTTTTTTTTCATAACACTTTAACCAGAGTGACGGGAGAGCGGCATTTCAGAAAACGTGCTTATCTCGGCGAGAAAAAGCGATTTCGGCAATAAAATTTAAAACGCGTGTAAAACATAAA
Organism: Syngnathus leptorhynchus; assembly: GCF_054491065.1. NCBI lineage: Eukaryota > Metazoa > Chordata > Actinopteri > Syngnathiformes > Syngnathidae > Syngnathus > Syngnathus leptorhynchus. Next base: position 207,456 of record NW_028232037.1, read on the forward strand.
CCAAACGATGAAATTGGTAATTTCTTCATGTATAATGATCAACTCGATACTCCCTAACCCCCAACAGCCTTTTTTTTCATAACACTTTAACCAGAGTGACGGGAGAGCGGCATTTCAGAAAACGTGCTTATCTCGGCGAGAAAAAGCGATTTCGGCAATAAAATTTAAAACGCGTGTAAAACATAAACGAAACGATGAAATTGGTTATTTCTTCATGTATAATGATCAACTCGATACTCCCTAGCCCCCAACAGCCTTTTTTTTCATAACACTTTAACCAGAGTGACGGGAGAGCGGCATTTCAGAAAACGTGCTTATCTCGGCGAGAAAAAGCGATTTCGGCAATAAAATTTAAAACGCGTGTAAAACATAAACCAAACGATGAAATTGGTTATTTCTTCATGTATAATGATCAACTCGATACTCCCTAGCCCCCAACAGCCTTTTTTTTCATAACACTTTAACCAGAGTGACGGGAGAGCGGCATTTCAGAAAACGTGCTTATCTCGGCGAGAAAAAGCGATTTCGGCAATAAAATTTAAAACGCGTGTAAAACATAAACCAAACGATGAAATTGGTTATTTCTTCATGTATAATGATCAACTCGATACTCCCTAGCCCCCAACAGCCTTTTTTTTCATAACACTTTAACCAGAGTGACGGGAGAGCGGCATTTCAGAAAACGTGCTTATCTCGGCGAGAAAAAGCGATTTCGGCAATAAAATTTAAAACGCGTGTAAAACATAAACCAAACGATGAAATTGGTTATTTCTTCATGTATAATGATCAACTCGATACTCCCTAGCCCCCAACAGCCTTTTTTTTCATAACACTTTAACCAGAGTGACGGGAGAGCGGCATTTCAGAAAACGTGCTTATCTCGGCGAGAAAAAGCGATTTCGGCAATAAAATTTAAAACGCGTGTAAAACATAAACCAAACGATGAAATTGGTTATTTCTTCATGTATAATGATCAACTCGATACTCCCTCGCCCCCAACAGCCTTTTTTTTCATAACACTTTAACCAGAGTGACGGGAGAGCGGCATTTCAGAAAACGTGCTTATCTCGGCGAGAAAAAGCGATTTCGGCAATAAAATTTAAAACGCGTGTAAAACATAAACCAAACGATGAAATTGGTTATTTCTTCATGTATAATGATCAACTCGATACTCCCTAGCCCCCAACAGCCTTTTTTTTCATAACACTTTAACCAGAGTGACGGGAGAGCGGCATTTCAGAAAACGTGCTTATCTCGGCGAGAAAAAGCGATTTCGGCAATAAAATTTAAAACGCGTGTAAAACATAAACCAAACGATGAAATTGGTTATTTCTTCATGTATAATGATCAACTCGATACTCCCTAGCCCCCAACAGCCTTTTTTTTCATAACACTTTAACCAGAGTGACGGGAGAGCGGCATTTCAGAAAACGTGCTTATCTCGGCGAGAAAAAGCGATTTCGGCAATAAAATTTAAAACGCGTGTTAAACATAAACCAAACGATGAAATTGGTTATTTCTTCATGTATAATGATCAACTCGATACTCCCTAGCCCCCAACAGCCTTTTTTTTCATAACACTTTAACCAGAGTGACGGGAGAGCGGCATTTCAGAAAACGTGCTTATCTCGGCGAGAAAAAGCGATTTCGGCAATAAAATTTAAAACGCGTGTAAAACATAAACCAAACGATGAAATTGGTTATTTCTTCATGTATAATGATCAACTCGATACTCCCTAGCCCCCAACAGCCTTTTTTTTCATAACACTTTAACCAGAGTGACGGGAGAGCGGCATTTCAGAAAACGTGCTTATCTCGGCGAGAAAAAGCGATTTCGGCAATAAAATTTAAAACGCGTGTAAAACATAAACCAAACGATGAAATCGGTTATTTCTTCATGTATAATGATCAACTCGATACTCCCTAGCCCCCAACAGCCTTTTTTTTCATAACACTTTAACCAGAGTGACGGGAGAGCGGCATTTCAGAAAACGTGCTTATCTCGGCGAGAAAAAGCGATTTCGGCAATAAAATTTAAAACGCGTGTAAAACATAAACCAAACGATGAAATTGGTTATTTCTTCATGTATAATGATCAACTCGATACTCCCTAGCCCCCAACAGCCTTTTTTTTCATAACACTTTAACCAGAGTGACGGGAGAGCGGCATTTCAGAAAACGTGCTTATCTCGGCGAGAAAAAGCGATTTCGGCAATAAAATTTAAAACGCGTGTAAAACATAAACCAAACGATGAAATTGGTTATTTCTTCATGTATAATGATCAACTCGATACTCCCTAGCCCCCAACAGCCTTTTTTTTCATAACACTTTAACCAGAGTGACGGGAGAGCGGCATTTCAGAAAACGTGCTTATCTCGGCGAGAAAAAGCGATTTCGGCAATAAAATTTAAAACGCGTGTAAAACATAAACCAAACGATGAAATTGGTTATTTCTTCATGTATAATGATCAACTCGATACTCCCTAGCCCCCAACAGCCTTTTTTTTCATAACACTTTAACCAGAGTGACGGGAGAGCGGCATTTCAGAAAACGTGCTTATCTCGGCGAGAAAAAGCGATTTCGGCAATAAAATTTAAAACGCGTGTAAAACATAAACCAAACGATGAAATCGGTTATTTCTTCATGTATAATGATCAACTCGATACTCCCTAGCCCCCAACAGCCTTTTTTTTCATAACACTTTAACCAGAGTGACGGGAGAGCGGCATTTCAGAAAACGTGCTTATCTCGGCGAGAAAAAGCGATTTCGGCAATAAAATTTAAAACGCGTGTAAAACATAAACCAAACGATGAAATTGGTTATTTCTTCATGTATAATGATCAACTCGATACTCCCTAGCCCCCAACAGCCTTTTTTTTCATAACACTTTAACCAGAGTGACGGGAGAGCGGCATTTCAGAAAACGTGCTTATCTCGGCGAGAAAAAGCGATTTCGGCAATAAAATTTAAAACGCGTGTAAAACATAAACCAAACGATGAAATTGGTTATTTCTTCATGTATAATGATCAACTCGATACTCCCTAGCCCCCAACAGCCTTTTTTTTCATAACACTTTAACCAGAGTGACGGGAGAGCGGCATTTCAGAAAACGTGCTTATCTCTGCGAGAAAAAGCGATTTCGGCAATAAAATTTAAAACGCGTGTAAAACATAAACCAAACGATGAAATTGGTTATTTGTTCATGTATAATGATCAACTCGATACTCCCTAGCCCCCAACAGCCTTTTTTTTCATAACACTTTAACCAGAGTGACGGGAGAGCGGCATTTCAGAAAACGTGCTTATCTCGGCGAGAAAAAGCGATTTCGGCAATAAAATTTAAAACGCGTGTAAAACATAAACCAAACGATGAAATTGGTTATTTCTTCATGTATAATGATCAACTCGATACTCCCTAGCCCCCAACAGCCTTTTTTTTCATAACACTTTAACCAGAGTGACGGGAGAGCGGCATTTCAGAAAACGTGCTTATCTCGGCGAGAAAAAGCGATTTCGGCAATAAAATTTAAAACGCGTGTAAAACATAAACCAAACGATGAAATTGGTTATTTCTTCATGTATAATGATCAACTCGATACTCCCTAGCCCCCAACAGCCTTTTTTTTCATAACACTTTAACCAGAGTGACGGGAGAGCGGCATTTCAGAAAACGTGCTTATCTCGGCGAGAAAAAGCGATTTCGGCAATAAAATTTAAAACGCGTGTAAAACATAAACCAAACGATGAAATTGGTAATTTCTTCATGTATAATGATCAACTCGATACTCCCTAGCCCCAAACAGCCTTTTTTTTCATAACACTTTAACCAGAGTGACGGGAGAGCGGCATTTCAGAAAACGTGCTTATCTCGGCGAGAAAAAGCGATTTCGGCAATAAAATTTAAAACGCGTGTAAAACATAAACCAAACGATGAAATTGGTTATTTCTTCATGTATAATGATCAACTCGATACTCCCTAGCCCCCAACAGCCTTTTTTTTCATAACACTTTAACCAGAGTGACGGGAGAGCGGCATTTCAGAAAACGTGCTTATCTCGGCGAGAAAAAGCGATTTCGGCAATAAAATTTAAAACGCGTGTAAAACATAAACCAAACGATGAAATTGGTTATTTCTTCATGTATAATGATCAACTCGATACTCCCTAGCCCCCAACAGCCTTTTTTTTCATAACACTTTAACCAGAGTGACGGGAGAGCGGCATTTCAGAAAACGTGCTTATCTCGGCGAGAAAAAGCGATTTCGGCAATAAAATTTAAAACGCGTGTAAAACATAAACCAAACGATGAAATTGGTTATTTCTTCATGTATAATGATCAACTCGATACTCCCTAGCCCCCAACAGCCTTTTTTTTCATAACACTTTAACCAGAGTGACGGGAGAGCGGCATTTCAGAAAACGTGCTTATCTCGGCGAGAAAAAGCGATTTCGGCAATAAAATTTAAAACGCGTGTAAAACATAAACCAAACGATGAAATTGGTTATTTCTTCATGTATAATGATCAACTCGATACTCCCTAGCCCCCAACAGCCTTTTTTTTCATAACACTTTAACCAGAGTGACGGGAGAGCGGCATTTCAGAAAACGTGCTTATCTCGGCGAGAAAAAGCGATTTCGGCAATAAAATTTAAAACGCGTGTAAAACATAAACCAAACGATGAAATTGGTTATTTCTTCATGTATAATGATCAACTCGATACTCCCTAGCCCCCAACAGCCTTTTTTTTCATAACACTTTAACCAGAGTGACGGGAGAGCGGCATTTCAGAAAACGTGCTTATCTCGGCGAGAAAAAGCGATTTCGGCAATAAAATTTAAAACGCGTGTAAAACATAAACCAAACGATGAAATCGGTTATTTCTTCATGTATAATGATCAACTCGATACTCCCTAGCCCCCAACAGCCTTTTTTTTCATAACACTTTAACCAGAGTGACGGGAGAGCGGCATTTCAGAAAACGTGCTTATCTCGGCGAGAAAAAGCGATTTCGGCAATAAAATTTAAAACGCGTGTAAAACATAAACCAAACGATGAAATTGGTTATTTCTTCATGTATAATGATCAACTCGATACTCCCTAGCCCCCAACAGCCTTTTTTTTCATAACACTTTAACCAGAGTGACGGGAGAGCGGCATTTCAGAAAACGTGCTTATCTCGGCGAGAAAAAGCGATTTCGGCAATAAAATTTAAAACGCGTGTAAAACATAAACCAAACGATGAAATTGGTTATTTCTTCATGTATAATGATCAACTCGATACTCCCTAGCCCCCAACAGCCTTTTTTTTCATAACACTTTAACCAGAGTGACGGGAGAGCGGCATTTCAGAAAACGTGCTTATCTCTGCGAGAAAAAGCGATTTCGGCAATAAAATTTAAAACGCGTGTAAAACATAAACCAAACGATGAAATTGGTTATTTGTTCATGTATAATGATCAACTCGATACTCCCTAGCCCCCAACAGCCTTTTTTTTCATAACACTTTAACCAGAGTGACGGGAGAGCGGCATTTCAGAAAACGTGCTTATCTCGGCGAGAAAAAGCGATTTCGGCAATAAAATTTAAAACGCGTGTAAAACATAAACCAAACGATGAAATTGGTTATTTCTTCATGTATAATGATCAACTCGATACTCCCTAGCCCCCAACAGCCTTTTTTTTCATAACACTTTAACCAGAGTGACGGGAGAGCGGCATTTCAGAAAACGTGCTTATCTCGGCGAGAAAAAGCGATTTCGGCAATAAAATTTAAAACGCGTGTAAAACATAAACCAAACGATGAAATTGGTTATTTCTTCATGTATAATGATCAACTCGATACTCCCTAGCCCCCAACAGCCTTTTTTTTCATAACACTTTAACCAGAGTGACGGGAGAGCGGCATTTCAGAAAACGTGCTTATCTCGGCGAGAAAAAGCGATTTCGGCAATAAAATTTAAAACGCGTGTAAAACATAAACCAAACGATGAAATTGGTAATTTCTTCATGTATAATGATCAACTCGATACTCCCTAGCCCCAAACAGCCTTTTTTTTCATAACACTTTAACCAGAGTGACGGGAGAGCGGCATTTCAGAAAACGTGCTTATCTCGGCGAGAAAAAGCGATTTCGGCAATAAAATTTAAAACGCGTGTAAAACATAAACCAAACGATGAAATTGGTTATTTCTTCATGTATAATGATCAACTCGATACTCCCTAGCCCCCAACAGCCTTTTTTTTCATAACACTTTAACCAGAGTGACGGGAGAGCGGCATTTCAGAAAACGTGCTTATCTCGGCGAGAAAAAGCGATTTCGGCAATAAAATTTAAAACGCGTGTAAAACATAAACCAAACGATGAAATTGGTTATTTCTTCATGTATAATGATCAACTCGATACTCCCTAGCCCCCAACAGCCTTTTTTTTCATAACACTTTAACCAGAGTGACGGGAGAGCGGCATTTCAGAAAACGTGCTTATCTCGGCGAGAAAAAGCGATTTCGGCAATAAAATTTAAAACGCGTGTAAAACATAAACCAAACGATGAAATTGGTTATTTCTTCATGTATAATGATCAACTCGATACTCCCTAGCCCCCAACAGCCTTTTTTTTCATAACACTTTAACCAGAGTGACGGGAGAGCGGCATTTCAGAAAACGTGCTTATCTCGGCGAGAAAAAGCGATTTCGGCAATAAAATTTAAAACGCGTGTAAAACATAAACCAAACGATGAAATTGGTTATTTCTTCATGTATAATGTTCAACTCGATACTCCCTAGCCCCCAATAGCCTTTTTTTTCATAACACTTTAACCAGAGTGACGGGAGAGCGGCATTTCAGAAAACGTGCTTATCTCGGCGAGAAAAAGCGATTTTGGCAATAACATTTAAAACGCGTGTAAAACATAAACCAAACGATGAAATTGGTTATTTCTTCATGTATAATGATCAACTCGATACTCCCTAGCCCCCAACAGCCTTTTTTTTCATAACACTTTAACCAGAGTGACGGGAGAGCGTCATTTCAGAAAACGTGCTTATCTCGGCGAGAAAAAGCGATTTCGGCAATAAAATTTAAAACGCGTGTAAAACATAAACCAAACGATGAAATTGGTTATTTCTTCATGTATAATGATCAACTCGAGTCGAGCTCCAGGGAGAAAGGCTGATTTTTCGCTTTTTGAGGCCGACCGACGAACCGGCGCGGGGCGGACTCAAAAGCCCGCAGAGCCGTAGGCACTTAGAAAAGTTTCGCCTTTGGCTGTGAGCTCCAGGGGAGAGGCTGGTTTTGCGTTATTTTAGGCCGGCTGGAGAACCGGCGCGGGTCGGACGCACAATCCCCGCAGAGCCGTGGGCACTTAGAAAATTTTTGCCAAGTTGGCTCTGAGCGCCTGGTACCTAATATGGAAGTATAGAGGCCGACTTTCGGGCAAGATCACGCCGCGTTAGGCTTCCAGGACCCCGGCTAAGCAATTTTACCGGGCCGCCCGGTTCTTTTTTTGAACCAGCCCGGTTCTTTTTACACTTCCAGCTGGAGCTCAGCAGCGGCTTTTTGCGCAAGATCACGCCGGGTTAGGCTTCCAGGACCTCGGCTAAGCAATTCTACCGGGCCGCCCGGTTCTTTTTTTGAACCAGCCCGGTTCTTTTTACACTTCCAGCTGGAGCTCACGAGCGGCTTTTTGGACAAGATCACGCCGTGTTAGGCTTCCAGAGCCCCGGCTAAGCAATTTTACCGGCCCGCCCGGTTCTTTTTTTTAACCAGCCCGGTTCTTTTTACACTTCCAGCTGGAGCTCAGCAGCGGGTTTTTGGACAAGATCACGCCGTGTTAGGCTTCCAGAGCCCCGGCTAAGCAATTTTACAGGGTCGCCCGGTTCTTTTTTTTAACCAGCCCGGTTTTTTTTACACTTCCAGCTGGAGCTCAGCAGCGGCTTTTTGCACAGTATCACGCCGGGTTAGGCTTCCAGAGCCCCGGCTAAGCAATTTTACCGGGCCGCCCGGTTCTTTTTTTTAACCAGCCCGGTTCTTTTTACACTTCCAGCTGGAGCTCAGCAGCGGCTTTTTGGACAAGATCACGCCGTGTTAGGCTTTCAGAGCCCCGGCTAAGCAATTTTACCGGGTCGCCCGGTTCTTTTTTTAACCAGCCCGGTTCTTTTTACACTTCCAGCTGGAGCTCAGCATCGTGTAAAACATAAACCAAACGATGAAATTGGTTATTTCTTCATGTATAATGATCAACTCGATACTCCCTAGCCCCCAACAGCCTTTTTTTTTCATAACACTTTAACCAGAGTGACGGGAGAGCGGCATTTCAGAAAACGTGCTTATCTCGGCGAGAAAAAGCGATTTCGGCAATAAAATTTAAAACGCGTGTAAAACATAAACCAAACGATGGAAATTGGTTATTTCTTCATGTATAATGATCAACTCGATACTCCCTAGCCCCCAACAGCCTTTTTTTTCATAACACTTTAACCAGAGTGACGGGAGAGCGGCATTTCAGAAAACGTGCTTATCTCGGCGAGAAAAAGCGATTTCGGCAATAAAATTTAAAACGCGTGTAAAACATAAACCAAACGATGAAATTGGTTATTTCTTCATGTATAATGATCAACTCGATACTCCCTAGCCCCCAACAGCCTTTTTTTTCATAACACTTTAACCAGAGTGACGGGAGAGCGGCATTTCAGAAAACGTGCTTATCTCGGCGAGAAAAAGCGATTTCGGCAATAAAATTTAAAACGCGTGTAAAACATAAACCAAACGATGAAATTGGTTATTTCTTCATGTATAATGATCAACTCGATACTCCCTAGCCCCCAACAGCCTTTTTTTTCATAACACTTTAACCAGAGTGACGGGAGAGCGGCATTTCAGAAAACGTGCTTATCTCGGCGAGAAAAAGCGATTTCGGCAATAAAATTTAAAACGCGTGTAAAACATAAACCAAACGATGAAATTGGTTATTTCTTCATGTATAATGATCAACTCGATACTCCCTAGCCCCCAACAGCCTTTTTTTTCATAACACTTTAACCAGAGTGACGGGAGAGCGGCATTTCAGAAAACGTGCTTATCTCGGCGAGAAAAAGCGATTTCGGCAATAAAATTTAAAACGCGTGTAAAACATAAACCAAACCATGAAATTGGTTATTTCTTCATGTATAATGATCAACTCGATACTCCCTAGCCCCCAACAGCCTTTTTTTTCACAACACTTTAACCAGAGTGACGGGAGAGCGGCATTTCAGAAAACGTGCTTATCTCGGCGAGAAAAAGCGATTTCGGCAATAAAATTTAAAACGCGTGTAAAACATAAACCAAACGATGAAATTGGTTATTTCTTCATGTATAATGATCAACTCGATACTCCCTAGCCCCCAACAGCCTTTTTTTTCATAACACTTTAACCAGAGGGACGGGAGAGCGGCATTTCAGAAAACGTGCTTATCTCGGCGAGAAAAAGCGATTTCGGCAATAAAATTTAAAACGCGTGTAAAACATAAACCAAACGATGAAATTGGTTATTTCTTCATGTATAATGATCAACTCGATACTCCCTAGCCCCCAACAGCCTTTTTTTTCATAACACTTTAACCAGAGTGACGGGAGAGCGGCATTTCAGAAAACGTGCTTATCTCGGCGAGAAAAAGCGATTTCGGCAATAAAATTTAAAACGCGTGTAAAACATAAACCAAACGATGAAATTGGTTATTTCTTCATGTATAATGATCAACTCGATACTCCCCAGCCCCCAACAGCCTTTTTTTTCATAACACTTTAACCAGAGTGACGGGAGAGCGGCATTTCAGAAAACGTGCTTATCTCGGCGAGAAAAAGCGATTTCGGCAATAAAATTTAAAACGCGTGTAAAACATAAACCAAACGATGAAATTGGTTATTTCTTCATGTATAATGATCAACTCGATACTCCCTAGCCCCCAACAGCCTTTTTTTTCATAACACTTTAACCAGAGTGACGGGAGAGCGGCATTTCAGAAAACGTGCTTATCTCGGCGAGAAAAAGCGATTTCGGCAATAAAATTTAAAACGCGTGTAAAACATAAACCAAACGAAGAAATTGGTTATTTCTTCATGTATAATGATCAACTCGATACTCCCTAGCCCCCAACAGCCTTTTTTTTCATAACACTTTAACCAGAGTGACGGGAGAGCGGCATTTCAGAAAACGTGCTTATCTCGGCGAGAAAAAGCGATTTCGGCAATAAAATTTAAAACGCGTGTAAAACATAAACCAAACGATGAAATTGGTTATTTCTTCATGTATAATGATCAACTCGATACTCCCTAGCCCCCAACAGCCTTTTTTTTCATAACACTTTAACCAGAGTGACGGGAGAGCGGCATTTCAGAAAACGTGCTTATCTCGGCGAGAAAAAGCGATTTCGGCAATAAAATTTAAAACGCGTGTAAAACATAAACCAAACGATGAAATTGGTTATTTCTTCATGTATAATGATCAACTCGATACTCCCTAGCCCCCAACAGCCTTTTTTTTCATAACACTTTGACCAGAGTGACGGGAGAGCGGCATTTCAGAAAACGTGCTTATCTCGGCGAGAAAAAGCGATTTCGGCAATAAAATTTAAAACGCGTGTAAAACATAAACCAAACGATGAAATTGGTTATTTCTTCATGTATAATGATCAACTCGATACTCCCTAGCCCCCAACAGCCTTTTTTTTCATAACACTTTAACCAGAGTGACGGGAGAGCGGCATTTCAGAAAACGTGCTTATCTCGGCGAGAAAAAGCGATTTCGGCAATAAAATTTAAAACGCGTGTAAAACATAAACCAAACGATGAAATTGGTTATTTCTTCATGTATAATGATCAACTCGATACCCCCTAGCCCCCAACAGCCTTTTTTTTCATAACACTTTAACCAGAGTGACGGGAGAGCGGCATTTCAGAAAACGTGCTTATCTCGGCGAGAAAAAGCGATTTCGGCAATAAAATTTAAAACGCGTGTAAAACATAAACCAAACGATGAAATTGGTTATTTCTTCATGTATAATGATCAACTCGATACTCCCTAGCCCCCAACAGCCTTTTTTTTCATAACACTTTAACCAGAGTGACGGGAGAGCGGCATTTCAGAAAACGTGCTTATCTCGGCGAGAAAAAGCGATTTCGGCAATAAAATTTAAAACGCGTGTAAAACATAAACCAAACGATGAAATTGGTTATTTTTTCATGTATAATGATCAACTCGATACTCCCTAGCCCCCAACAGCCTTTTTTTTCATAACACTTTAACCAGAGTGACGGGAGAGCGGCATTTCAGAAAACGTGCTTATCTCGGCGAGAAAAAGCGATTTCGGCAATAAAATTTAAAACGCGTGTAAAACATAAACCAAACGATGAAATTGGTTATTTCTTCATGTATAATGATCAACTCGATACTCCCTAGCCCCCAACAGCCTTTTTTTTCATAACACTTTAACCAGAGTGACGGGAGAGCGGCATTTCAGAAAACGTGCTTATCTCGGCGAGAAAAAGCGATTTCGGCAATAAAATTTAAAACGCGTGTAAAACATAAACCAAACGATGAAATTGGTTATTTCTTCATGTATAATGATCAACTCGATACTCCCTAGCCCCCAACAGCCTTTTTTTTCATAACAGTTTAACCAGAGTGACGGGAGAGCGGCATTTCAGAAAACGTGCTTATCTCGGCGAGAAAAAGCGATTTCGGCAATAAAATTTAAAACGCGTGTAAAACATAAACCAAACGATGAAATTGGTTATTTCTTCATGTATAATGATCAACTCGATACTCCCTAGCCCCCAACAGCCTTTTTTTTCATAACACTTTAACCAGAGTGACGGGAGAGCGGCATTTCAGACAACGTGCTTATCTCGCCGAGAAAAAGCGATTTCGGCAATAAAATTTAAAACGCGTGTAAAACATAAACCAAACGATGAAATTGGTTATTTCTTCATGTATAATGATCAACTCGATACTCCCTAGCCCCCAACAGCCTTTTTTTTCATAACACTTTAACCAGAGTGACGGGAGAGCGGCATTTCAGAAAACGTGCTTATCTCGGCGAGAAAAAGCGATTTCGGCAATAAAATTTAAAACGCGTGTAAAACATAAACCAAACGATGAAATTGGTTATTTCTTCATGTATAATGATCAACTCGATACTCCCTAGCCCCCAACAGCCTTTTTTTTCATAACACTTTAACCAGAGTGACGGGAGAGCGGCATTTCAGAAAACGTGCTTATCTCGGCGAGAAAAAGCGATTTCGGCAATAAAATTTAAAACGCGTGTAAAACATAAACCAAACGATGAAATTGGTTATTTCTTCATGTATAATGATCAACTCGATACTCCCTAGCCCCCAACAGCCTTTTTTTTTCATAACACTTTAACCAGAGTGACGGGAGAGCGGCATTTCAGAAAACGTGCTTATCTCGGCGAGAAAAGCGATTTCGGCAATAAAATTTAAAACGCGTGTAAAACATAAACCAAACGATGAAATTGGTTATTTCTTCATGTATAATGATCAACTCGATACTCCCTAGCCCCCAACAGCCTTTTTTTTCATAACACTTTAACCAGAGTGACGGGAGAGCGGCATTTCAGAAAACGTGCTTATCTCGGCGAGAAAAAGCGATTTCGGCAATAAAATTTAAAACGCGTGTAAAACATAAACCAAACGATGAAATTGGTTATTTCTTCATGTATAATGATCAACTCGATACTCCCTAGCCCCCAACAGCCTTTTTTTTCATAACACTTTAACCAGAGTGACGGGAGAGCGGCATTTCAGAAAACGTGCTTATCTCGGCGAGAAAAAGCGATTTCGGCAATAAAATTTAAAACGCGTGTAAAACATAAACCAAACGATGAAATTGGTTATTTCTTCATGTATAATGATCAACTCGATACTCCCTAGCCCCCAACAGCCTTTTTTTTCATAACACTTTAACCAGAGTGACGGGAGAGCGGCATTTCAGAAAACGTGCTTATCTCGGCGAGAAAAAGCGATTTCGGCAATAAAATTTAAAACGCGTGTAAAACATAAACCAAACGATGAAATTGGTTATTTCTTCATGTATAATGATCAACTCGATACTCCCTAGCCCCCAACAGCCTTTTTTTTCATAACACTTTAACCAGAGTGACGGGAGAGCGGCATTTCAGAAAACGTGCTTATCTCGGCGAGAAAAAGCGATTTCGGCAATAAAATTTAAAACGCGTGTAAAACATAAACCAAACGATGAAATTGGTTATTTCTTCATGTATAATGATCAACTCGATACTCCCTAGCCCCCAACAGCCTTTTTTTTCATAACACTTTAACCAGAGTGACGGGAGAGCGGCATTTCAGAAAACGTGCTTATCTCGGCGAGAAAAAGCGATTTCGGCAATAAAATTTAAAACGCGTGTAAAACATAAACCAAACGATGAAATTGGTTATTTCTTCATGTATAATGATCAACTCGATACTCCCTAGCCCCCAACAGCCTTTTTTTTTCATAACACTTTAACCAGAGTGACGGGAGAGCGGCATTTCAGAAAACGTGCTTATCTCGGCGAGAAAAAGCGATTTCGGCAATAAAATTTAAAACGCGTGTAAAACATAAACCAAACGATGAAATTGGTTATTTCTTCATGTATAATGATCAACTCGATACTCCCTAGCCCCCAACAGCCTTTTTTTTCATAACACTTTAACCAGAGTGACGGGAGAGCGGCATTTCAGAAAACGTGCTTATCTCGGCGAGAAAAAGCGATTTCGGCAATAAAATTTAAAACGCGTGTAAAACATAAACCAAACGATGAAATTGGTTATTTCTTCATGTATAATGATCAACTCGATACTCCCTAGCCCCCAACAGCCTTTTTTTTCATAACACTTTAACCAGAGTGACGGGAGAGCGGCATTTCAGAAAACGTGCTTATCTCGGCGAGAAAAAGCGATTTCGGCAATAAAATTTAAAACGCGTGTAAAACATAAACCAAACGATGAAATTGGTTATTTCTTCATGTATAATGATCAACTCGATACTCCCTAGCCCCCAACAGCCTTTTTTTTCATAACACTTTAACCAGAGTGACGGGAGAGCGGCATTTCAGAAAACGTGCTTATCTCGGCGAGAAAAAGCGATTTCGGCAATAAAATTTAAAACGCGTGTAAAACATAAACCAAACGATGAAATTGGTTATTTCTTCATGTATAATGATCAACTCGATACCCCCTAGCCCCCAACAGCCTTTTTTTTCATAACACTTTAACCAGAGTGACGGGAGAGCGGCATTTCAGAAAACGTGCTTATCTCGGCGAGAAAAAGCGATTTCGGCAATAAAATTTAAAACGCGTGTAAAACATAAACCAAACGATGAAATTGGTTATTTCTTCATGTATAATGATCAACTCGACACTCCCTAGCCCCCAACAGCCTTTTTTTTCATAACACTTTAACCAGAGTGACGGGAGAGCGGCATTTCAGAAAACGTGCTTATCTCGGCGAGAAAAAGCGATTTCGGCAATAAAATTTAAAACGCGTGTAAAACATAAACCAAACGATGAAATTGGTTATTTCTTCATGTATAATGATCAACTCGATACTCCCTAGCCCCCAACAGCCTTTTTTTTCATAACACTTTAACCAGAGTGACGGGAGAGCGGCATTTCAGAAAACGTGCTTATCTCGGCGAGAAAAAGCGATTTCGGCAATAAAATTTAAAACGCGTGTAAAACATAAACCAAACGATGAAATTGGTTATTTCTTCATGTATAATGATCAACTCGATACTCCCTAGCCCCCAACAGCCTTTTTTTTCATAACACTTTAACCAGAGTGACGGGAGAGCGGCATTTCAGAAAACGTGCTTATCTCGGCGAGAAAAAGCGATTTCGGCAATAAAATTTAAAACGCGTGTAAAACATAAACCAAACGATGAAATTGGTTATTTCTTCATGTATAATGATCAACTCGATACTCCCTAGCCCCCAACAGCCTTTTTTTTCATAACACTTTAACCAGAGTGACGGGAGAGTGGCATTTCAGAAAACGTGCTTATCTCGGCGAGAAAAAGCGATTTCGGCAATAAAATTTAAAACGCGTGTAAAACATAAACCAAACGATGAAATTGGTTATTTCTTCATGTATAATGATCAACTCGATACTCCCTAGCCCCCAACAGCCTTTTTTTTCATAACACTTTAACCAGAGTGACGGGAGAGCGGCATTTCAGAAAACGTGCTTATCTCGGCGAGAAAAAGCGATTTCGGCAATAAAATTTAAAACGCGTGTAAAACATAAACCAAACGATGAAATTGGTTATTTCTTCATGTATAATGATCAACTCGATACTCCCTAGCCCCCAACAGCCTTTTTTTTCATAACACTTTAACCAGAGTGACGGGAGAGCGGCATTTCAGAAAACGTGCTTATCTCGGCGAGAAAAAGCGATTTCGGCAATAAAATTTAAAACGCGTGTAAAACATAAACCAAACGATGAAATTGGTTATTTCTTCATGTATAATGATCAACTCGATACTCCCTAGCCCCCAACAGCCTTTTTTTTCATAACACTTTAACCAGAGTGACGGGAGAGCGGCATTTCAGAAAACGTGCTTATCTCGGCGAGAAAAAGCGATTTCGGCAATAAAATTTAAAACGCGTGTAAAACATAAACCAAACGATGAAATTGGTTATTTCTTCATGTATAATGATCAACTCGATACTCCCTAGCCCCCAACAGCCTTTTTTTTCATAACACTTTAACCAGAGTGACGGGAGAGCGGCATTTCAGAAAACGTGCTTATCTCGGCGAGAAAAAGCGATTTCGGCAATAAAATTTAAAACGCGTGTAAAACATAAACCAAACGATGAAATTGGTTATTTCTTCATGTATAATGATCAACTCGATACTCCCTAGCCCCCAACAGCCTTTTTTTTCATAACACTTTAACCAGAGTGACGGGAAAGCGGCATTTCAGAAAACGTGCTTATCTCGGCGAGAAAAAGCGATTTCGGCAATAAAATTTAAAACGCGTGTAAAACATAAACCAAACGATGAAATTGGTTATTTCTTCATGTATAATGATCAACTCGATACTCCCTAGCCCCCAACAGCCTTTTTTTTCATAACACTTTAACCAGAGTGACGGGAGAGCGGCATTTCAGAAAACGTGCTTATCTCGGCGAGAAAAAGCGATTTCGGCAATAAAATTTAAAACGCGTGTAAAACATAAACCAAACGATGAAATTGGTTATTTCTTCATGTATAATGATCAACTCGATACTCCCTAGCCCCCAACAGCCTTTTTTTTCATAACACTTTAACCAGAGTGACGGGAGAGCGGCATTTCAGAAAACGTGCTTATCTCGGCGAGAAAAAGCGATTTCGGCAATAAAATTTAAAACGCGTGTAAAACATAAACCAAACGATGAAATTGGTTATTTCTTGATGTATAATGATCAACTCGATACTCCCTAGCCCCCAACAGCCTTTTTTTTCATAACACTTTAACCAGAGTGACGGGAGAGCGGCATTTCAGAAAACGTGCTTATCTCGGCGAGAAAAAGCGATTTCAGCAATAAAATTTAAAACGCGTGTAAAACATAAACCAAACGATGAAATTGGTTATTTCTTCATGTATAATGATCAACTCGATACTCCCTAGCCCCCAACAGCCTTTTTTTTCATAACACTTTAACCAGAGTGACGGGAGAGCGGCATTTCAGAAAACGTGCTTATCTCGACGAGAAAAAGCGATTTCGGCAATAAAATTTAAAACGCGTGTAAAACATAAACCAAACGATGAAATTGGTTATTTCTTCATGTATAATGATCAACTCGATACTCCCTAGCCCCCAACAGCCTTTTTTTCATAACACTTTAACCAGAGTGACGGGAGAGCGGCATTTCAGAAAACGTGCTTATCTCGGCGAGAAAAAGCGATTTCGGCAATAAAATTTAAAACGCGTGTAAAACATAAACCAAACGATGAAATTGGTTATTTCTTCATGTATAATGATCAACTCGATACTCCCTAGCCCCCAACAGCCTTTTTTTTCATAACACTTTAACCAGAGTGACGGGAGAGCGGCATTTCAGAAAACGTGCTTATCTCGGCGAGAAAAAGCGATTTCGGCAATAAAATTTAAAACGCGTGTAAAACATAAACCAAACGATGAAATTGGTTATTTCTTCATGTATAATGATCAACTCGATACTCCCTAGCCCCCAACAGCCTTTTTTTTCATAACACTTTAACCAGAGTGACGGGAGAGCGGCATTTCAGAAAACGTGCTTATCTCGGCGAGAAAAAGCGATTTCGGCAATAAAATTTAAAACGCGTGTAAAACATAAACCAAACGATGAAATTGGTTATTTCTTCATGTATAATGATCAACTCGATACTCCCTAGCCCCCAACAGCCTTTTTTTTCATAACACTTTAACCAGAGTGACGGGAGAGCGGCATTTCAGAAAACGTGCTTATCTCGGCGAGAAAAAGCGATTTCGGCAATAAAATTTAAAACGCGTGTAAAACATAAACCAAACGATGAAATTGGTTATTTCTTCATGTATAATGATCAACTCGATACTCCCTAGCCCCCAACAGCCTTTTTTTTCACAACACTTTAACCAGAGTGACGGGAGAGCGGCATTTCAGAAAACGTGCTTATCTCGGCGAGAAAAAGCGATTTCGGCAATAAAATTTAAAACGCGTGTAAAACATAAACCAAACGATGAAATTGGTTATTTCTTCATGTATAATGATCAACTCGATACTCCCTAGCCCCCAACAGCCTTTTTTTTCATAACACTTTAACCAGAGTGACGGGAGAGCGGCATTTCAGAAAACGTGCTTATCTCGGCGAGAAAAAGCGATTTCGGCAATAAAATTTAAAACGCGTGTAAAACATAAACCAAACGATGAAATTGGTTATTTCTTCATGTATAATGATCAACTCGATACTCCCTAGCCCCCAACAGCCTTTTTTTTCATAACACTTTAACCAGAGTGACGGGAGAGCGGCATTTCAGAAAACGTGCTTATCTCGGCGAGAAAAAGCGATTTCGGCAATAAAATTTAAAACGCGTGTAAAACATAAACCAAACGATGAAATTGGTTATTTCTTCATGTATAATGATCAACTCGATACTCCCTAGCCCCCAACAGCCTTTTTTTTCATAACACTTTAACCAGAGTGACGGGAGAGCGGCATTTCAGAAAACGTGCTTATCTCGGCGAGAAAAAGCGATTTCGGCAATAAAATTTAAAACGCGTGTAAAACATAAACCAAACGATGAAATTGGTTATTTCTTCATGTATAATGATCAACTCGATACTCCCTAGCCCCCAACAGCCTTTTTTTTCATAACACTTTAACCAGAGTGACGGGAGAGCGGCATTTCAGAAAACGTGCTTATCTCGGCGAGAAAAAGCGATTTCGGCAATAAAATTTAAAACGCGTGTAAAACATAAACCAAACGATGAAATTGGTTATTTCTTCATGTATAATGATCAACTCGATACTCCCTAGCCCCCAACAGCCTTTTTTTTCATAACACTTTAACCAGAGTGACGGGAGAGCGGCATTTCAGAAAACGTGCTTATCTCGGCGAGAAAAAGCGATTTCGGCAATAAAATTTAAAACGCGTGTAAAACATAAACCAAACGATGAAATTGGTTATTTCTTCATGTATAATGATCAACTCGATACTCCCTAGCCCCCAACAGCCTTTTTTTTCATAACACTTTAACCAGAGTGACGGGAGAGCGGCATTTCAGAAAACGTGCTTATCTCGGCGAGAAAAAGCGATTTCGGCAATAAAATTTAAAACGCGTGTAAAACATAAACCAAACGATGAAATTGGTTATTTCTTCATGTATAATGATCAACTCGAGTCGAGCTCCAGGGAGAGAGGCTGATTTTTCGCTTTTTGAGGCCGACCGACGAACCGGCGCGGGGCGGACTCAAAAGCCCGCAGAGCCGTAGGCACTTAGAAAAGTTTCGCCTTTGGCTGTGAGCTCCAGGGGGAGAGGCTGGTTTTGCGTTATTTTAGGCCGGCTGGAGAACCGGCGCGGGTCGGACGCACAATCCCCGCAGAGCCGTGGGCACTTAGAAAATTTTTGCCAAGTTGGCTCTGAGCGCCTGGTACCTAATATGGAAGTATAGAGGCCGACTTTCGGGCAAGATCACGCCGCGTTAGGCTTCCAGGACCCCGGCTAAGCAATTTTACCGGGCCGCCCGGTTCTTTTTTTGAACCAGCCCGGTTCTTTTTACACTTCCAGCTGGAGCTCAGCAGCGGCTTTTTGCGCAAGATCACGCCGGGTTAGGCTTCCAGGACCTCGGCTAAGAAATTCTACCGGGCCGCCCGGTTCTTTTTTTGAACCAGCCCGGTTCTTTTTACACTTCCAGCTGGAGCTCACGAGCGGCTTTTTGGACAAGATCACGCCGTGTTAGGCTTCCAGAGCCCCGGCTAAGCAATTTTACCGGCCCGCCCGGTTCTTTTTTTTAACCAGCCCGGTTCTTTTTACACTTCCAGCTGGAGCTCAGCAGCGGGTTTTTGGACAAGATCACGCCGTGTTAGGCTTCCAGAGCCCCGGCTAAGCAATTTTACAGGGTCGCCCGGTTCTTTTTTTTAACCAGCCCGGTTTTTTTTACACTTCCAGCTGGAGCTCAGCAGCGGCTTTTTGCACAGTATCACGCCGGGTTAGGCTTCCAGAGCCCCGGCTAAGCAATTTTACCGGGCCGCCCGGTTCTTTTTTTTAACCAGCCCGGTTCTTTTTACACTTCCAGCTGGAGCTCAGCAGCGGCTTTTTGGACAAGATCACGCCGTGTTAGGCTTCCAGAGCCCCGGCTAAGCAATTTTACCGGGTCGCCCGGTTCTTTTTTTAACCAGCCCGGTTCTTTTTACACTTCCAGCTGGAGCTCAGCATCGTGTAAAACATAAACCAAACGATGAAATTGGTTATTTCTTCATGTATAATGATCAACTCGATACTCCCTAGCCCCTAACAGACTTTTTTTTCATAACACTTTAACCAGAGTGACGGGAGAGCGGCATTTCAGAAAACGTGCTTATCTCGGCGAGAAAAAGCGATTTCGGCAATAAAATTTAAAACGCGTGTAAAACATAAATCAAACGATGAAATTGGTTATTTCTTCATGTATAATGATCAACTCGATACTCCCTAGCCCCCAACAGCCTTTTTTTTCATAACACTTTAACCAGAGTGACGGGAGAGCGGCATTTCAGAAAACGTGCTTATCTCGGCGAGAAAAAGAGATTTCGGCAATAAAATTTAAAACGCGTGTAAAACATAAACCAAACGATGAAATTGGTTATTTCTTCATGTATAATGATCAACTCGATACTCCCTAGCCCCCAACAGCCTTTTTTTTCATAACACTTTAACCAGAGTGACGGGAGAGCGGCATTTCAGAAAACGTGCTTATCTCGGCGAGAAAAAGCGATTTCGGCAATAAAATTTAAAACGCGTGTAAAACATAAACCAAACGATGAAATTGGTTATTTCTTCATGTATAATGATCAACTCGAGTCGAGCTCCAGGGAGAGAGGCTGATTTTTCGCTTTTTGAGGCCGACCGACGAACCGGCGCGGGGCGGACTCAAAAGCCCGCAGAGCCGTAGGCACTTAGAAAAGTTTCGCCTTTGGCTGTGAGCTCCAGGGGGAGAGGCTGGTTTTGCGTTATTTTAGGCCGGCTGGAGAACCGGCGCGGGTCGGACGCACAATCCCCGCAGAGCCGTGGGCACTTAGAAAATTTTTGCCAAGTTGGCTCTGAGCGCCTGGTACCTAATATGGAAGTATAGAGGCCGACTTTCGGGCAAGATCACGCCGCGTTAGGCTTCCAGGACCCCGGCTAAGCAATTTTACCGGGCCGCCCGGTTCTTTTTTTGAACCAGCCCGGTTCTTTTTACACTTCCAGCTGGAGCTCAGCAGCGGCTTTTTGCGCAAGATCACGCCGGGTTAGGCTTCCAGGACCTCGGCTAAGAAATTCTACCGGGCCGCCCGGTTCTTTTTTTGAACCAGCCCGGTTCTTTTTACACTTCCAGCTGGAGCTCACGAGCGGCTTTTTGGACAAGATCACGCCGTGTTAGGCTTCCAGAGCCCCGGCTAAGCAATTTTACCGGCCCGCCCGGTTCTTTTTTTTAACCAGCCCCGTTCTTTTTACACTTCCAGCTGGAGCTCAGCAGCGGGTTTTTGGACAAGATCACGCCGTGTTAGGCTTCCAGAGCCCCGGCTAAGCAATTTTACAGGGTCGCCCGGTTCTTTTTTTTAACCAGCCCGGTTTTTTTTACACTTCCAGCTGGAGCTCAGCAGCGGCTTTTTGCACAGTATCACGCCGGGTTAGGCTTCCAGAGCCCCGGCTAAGCAATTTTACCGGGCCGCCCGGTTCTTTTTTTTAACCAGCCCGGTTCTTTTTACACTTCCAGCTGGAGCTCAGCAGCGGCTTTTTGGACAAGATCACGCCGTGTTAGGCTTCCAGAGCCCCGGCTAAGCAATTTTACCGGGTCGCCCGGTTCTTTTTTTTAACCAGCCCGGTTCTTTTTACACTTCCAGCTGGAGCTCAGCAGCGGCTTTTTGGACAAGATCACGCCGTGTTAGGCTTCCAGAGCCCCGGCTAAGCAATTTTACCGGGTCGCCCGGTTCTTTTTTTAACCAGCCCGGTTCTTTTTACACTTCCAGCTGGAGCTCAGCATCGTGTAAAACATAAACCAAACGATGAAATTGGTTATTTCTTCATGTATAATGATCAACTCGATACTCCCTAGCCCCCAACAGACTTTTTTTTCATAACACTTTAACCAGAGTGACGGGAGAGCGGCATTTCAGAAAACGTGCTTATCTCGGCGAGAAAAAGCGATTTCGGCAATAAAATTTAAAACGCGTGTAAAACATAAACCAAACGATGAAATTGCTTATTTCTTCATGTATAATGATCAACTCGATACTCCCTAGCCCCCAACAGCCTTTTTTTTCATAACACTTTAACCAGAGTGACGGGAGAGCGGCATTTCAGAAAACGTGCTTATCTCGGCGAGAAAAAGCGATTTCGGCAATAAAATTTAGCAATAAAATTTAAAACGCGTGTAAAACATAAACCAAACGATGAAATTGGTTATTTCTTCATGTATAATGATCAACTCGATACTCCCTAGCCCCCAACAGCCTTTTTTTTCATAACACTTTAACCAGAGTGACGGGAGAGCGGCATTTCAGAAAACGTGCTTATCTCGGCGAGAAAAAGCGATTTCGGCAATAAAATTTAAAACGCGTGTAAAACATAAACCAAACGATGAAATTGGTTATTTCTTCATGTATAATGATCAACTCGATACTCCCTAGCCCCCAACAGCCTTTTTTTTCATAACACTTTAACCAGAGTGACGGGAGAGCGGCATTTCAGAAAACGTGCTTATCTCGGCGAGAAAAAGCGATTTCGGCAATAAAATTTAAAACGCGTGTAAAACATAAACCAAACGATGAAATTGGTTATTTCTTCATGTATAATGATCAACTCGATACTCCCTAGCCCCCAACAGCCTTTTTTTTCATAACACTTTAACCAGAGTGACGGGAGAGCGGCATTTCAGAAAACGTGCTTATCTCGGCGAGAAAAAGCGATTTCGGCAATAAAATTTAAAACGCGTGTAAAACATAAACCAAACGATGAAATTGGTTATTTCTTCATGTATAATGATCAACTCGATACTCCCTAGCCCCCAACAGCCTTTTTTTTCATAACACTTTAACCAGAGTGACGGGAGAGCGGCATTTCAGAAAACGTGCTTATCTCGGCGAGAAAAAGCGATTTCGGCAATAAAATTTAAAACGCGTGTAAAACATAAACCAAACGATGAAATTGGTTATTTCTTCATGTATAATGATCAACTCGATACTCCCTAGCCCCCAACAGCCTTTTTTTTCATAACACTTTAACCAGAGTGACGGGAGAGCGGCATTTCAGAAAACGTGCTTATCTCGGCGAGAAAAAGCGATTTCGGCAATAAAATTTAAAACGCGTGTAAAACATAAACCAAACGATGAAATTGGTTATTTCTTCATGTATAATGATCAACTCGATACTCCCTAGCCCCCAACAGCCTTTTTTTTCATAACACTTTAACCAGAGTGACGGGAGAGCGGCATTTCAGAAAACGTGCTTATCTCGGCGAGAAAAAGCGATTTCGGCAATAAAATTTAAAACGCGTGTAAAACATAAACCAAACGATGAAATTGGTTATTTCTTCATGTATAATGATCAACTCGATACTCCCTAGCCCCCAACAGCCTTTTTTTTCATAACACTTTAACCAGAGTGACGGGAGAGCGGCATTTCAGAAAACGTGCTTATCTCGGCGAGAAAAAGCGATTTCGGCAATAAAATTTAAAACGCGTGTAAAACATAAACCAAACGATGAAATTGGTTATTTCTTCATGTATAATGATCAACTCGATACTCCCTAGCCCCCAACAGCCTTTTTTTTCATAACACTTTAACCAGAGTGACGGGAGAGCGGCATTTCAGAAAACGTGCTTATCTCGGCGAGAAAAAGCGATTTCGGCAATAAAATTTAAAACGCGTGTAAAACATAAACCAAACGATGAAATTGGTTATTTCTTCATGTATAATGATCAACTCGATACTCCCTAGCCCCCAACAGCCTTTTTTTTCATAACACTTTAACCAGAGTGACGGGAGAGCGGCATTTCAGAAAACGTGCTTATCTCGGCGAGAAAAAGCGATTTCGGCAATAAAATTTAAAACGCGTGTAAAACATAAACCAAACGATGAAATTGGTTATTTCTTCATGTATAATGATCAACTCGATACTCCCTAGCCCCCAACAGCCTTTTTTTTCATAACACTTTAACCAGAGTGACGGGAGAGCGGCATTTCAGAAAACGTGCTTATCTCGGCGAGAAAAAGCGATTTCGGCAATAAAATTTAAAACGCGTGTAAAACATAAACCAAACGATGAAATTGGTTATTTCTTCATGTATAATGATCAACTCGATACTCCCTAGCCCCCAACAGCCTTTTTTTTCATAACACTTTAACCAGAGTGACGGGAGAGCGGCATTTCAGAAAACGTGCTTATCTCGGCGAGAAAAAGCGATTTCGGCAATAAAATTTAAAACGCGTGTAAAACATAAACCAAACGATGAAATTGGTTATTTCTTCATGTATAATGATCAACTCGATACTCCCTAGCCCCCAACAGCCTTTTTTTTCATAACACTTTAACCAGAGTGACGGGAGAGCGGCATTTCAGAAAACGTGCTTATCTCGGCGAGAAAAAGCGATTTCGGCAATAAAATTTAAAACGCGTGTAAAACATAAACCAAACGATGAAATTGGTTATTTCTTCATGTATAATGATCAACTCGATACTCCCTAGCCCCCAACAGCCTTTTTTTTCATAACACTTTAACCAGAGTGACGGGAGAGCGGCATTTCAGAAAACGTGCTTATCTCGGCGAGAAAAAGCGATTTCGGCAATAAAATTTAAAACGCGTGTAAAACATAAACCAAACGATGAAATTGGTTATTTCTTCATGTATAATGATCAACTCGATACTCCCTAGCCCCCAACAGCCTTTTTTTTCATAACACTTTAACCAGAGTGACGGGAGAGCGGCATTTCAGAAAACGTGCTTATCTCGGCGAGAAAAAGCGATTTCGGCAATAAAATTTAAAACGCGTGTAAAACATAAACCAAACGATGAAATTGGTTATTTCTTCATGTATAATGATCAACTCGATACTCCCTAGCCCCCAACAGCCTTTTTTTTCATAACACTTTAACCAGAGTGACGGGAGAGCGGCATTTCAGAAAACGTGCTTATCTCGGCGAGAAAAAGCGATTTCGGCAATAAAATTTAAAACGCGTGTAAAACATAAACCAAACGATGAAATTGGTTATTTCTTCATGTATAATGATCAACTCGATACTCCCTAGCCCCCAACAGCCTTTTTTTTCATAACACTTTAACCAGAGTGACGGGAGAGCGGCATTTCAGAAAACGTGCTTATCTCGGCGAGAAAAAGCGATTTCGGCAATAAAATTTAAAACGCGTGTAAAACATAAACCAAACGATGAAATTGGTTATTTCTTCATGTATAATGATCAACTCGATACTCCCTAGCCCCCAACAGCCTTTTTTTTCATAACACTTTAACCAGAGTGACGGGAGAGCGGCATTTCAGAAAACGTGCTTATCTCGGCGAGAAAAAGCGATTTCGGCAATAAAATTTAAAACGCGTGTAAAACATAAACCAAACGATGAAATTGGTTATTTCTTCATGTATAATGATCAACTCGATACTCCCTAGCCCCCAACAGCCTTTTTTTTCATAACACTTTAACCAGAGTGACGGGAGAGCGGCATTTCAGAAAACGTGCTTATCTCGGCGAGAAAAAGCGATTTCGGCAATAAAATTTAAAACGCGTGTAAAACATAAACCAAACGATGAAATTGGTTATTTCTTCATGTATAATGATCAACTCGATACTCCCTAGCCCCCAACAGCCTTTTTTTTCATAACACTTTAACCAGAGTGACGGGAGAGCGGCATTTCAGAAAACGTGCTTATCTCGGCGAGAAAAAGCGATTTCGGCAATAAAATTTAAAACGCGTGTAAAACATAAACCAAACGATGAAATTGGTTATTTCTTCATGTATAATGATCAACTCGATACTCCCTAGCCCCCAACAGCCTTTTTTTTCATAACACTTTAACCAGAGTGACGGGAGAGCGGCATTTCAGAAAACGTGCTTATCTCGGCGAGAAAAAGCGATTTCGGCAATAAAATTTAAAACGCGTGTAAAACATAAACCAAACGATGAAATTGGTTATTTCTTCATGTATAATGATCAACTCGATACTCCCTAGCCCCCAACAGCCTTTTTTTTCATAACACTTTAACCAGAGTGACGGGAGAGCGGCATTTCAGAAAACGTGCTTATCTCGGCGAGAAAAAGCGATTTCGGCAATAAAATTTAAAACGCGTGTAAAACATAAACCAAACGATGAAATTGGTTATTTCTTCATGTATAATGATCAACTCGATACTCCCTAGCCCCCAACAGCCTTTTTTTTCATAACACTTTAACCAGAGTGACGGGAGAGCGGCATTTCAGAAAACGTGCTTATCTCGGCGAGAAAAAGCGATTTCGGCAATAAAATTTAAAACGCGTGTAAAACATAAACCAAACGATGAAATTGGTTATTTCTTCATGTATAATGATCAACTCGATACTCCCTAGCCCCCAACAGCCTTTTTTTTCATAACACTTTAACCAGAGTGACGGGAGAGCGGCATTTCAGAAAACGTGCTTATCTCGGCGAGAAAAAGCGATTTCGGCAATAAAATTTAAAACGCGTGTAAAACATAAACCAAACGATGAAATTGGTTATTTCTTCATGTATAATGATCAACTCGATACTCCCTAGCCCCCAACAGCCTTTTTTTTCATAACACTTTAACCAGAGTGACGGGAGAGCGGCATTTCAGAAAACGTGCTTATCTCGGCGAGAAAAAGCGATTTCGGCAATAAAATTTAAAACGCGTGTAAAACATAAACCAAACGATGAAATTGGTTATTTCTTCATGTATAATGATCAACTCGATACTCCCTAGCCCCCAACAGCCTTTTTTTTCATAACACTTTAACCAGAGTGACGGGAGAGCGGCATTTCAGAAAACGTGCTTATCTCGGCGAGAAAAAGCGATTTCGGCAATAAAATTTAAAACGCGTGTAAAACATAAACCAAACGATGAAATTGGTTATTTCTTCATGTATAATGATCAACTCGATACTCCCTAGCCCCCAACAGCCTTTTTTTTCATAACACTTTAACCAGAGTGACGGGAGAGCGGCATTTCAGAAAACGTGCTTATCTCGGCGAGAAAAAGCGATTTCGGCAATAAAATTTAAAACGCGTGTAAAACATAAACCAAACGATGAAATTGGTTATTTCTTCATGTATAATGATCAACTCGATACTCCCTAGCCCCCAACAGCCTTTTTTTTCATAACACTTTAACCAGAGTGACGGGAGAGCGGCATTTCAGAAAACGTGCTTATCTCGGCGAGAAAAAGCGATTTCGGCAATAAAATTTAAAACGCGTGTAAAACATAAACCAAACGATGAAATTGGTTATTTCTTCATGTATAATGATCAACTCGATACTCCCTAGCCCCCAACAGCCTTTTTTTTCATAACACTTTAACCAGAGTGACGGGAGAGCGGCATTTCAGAAAACGTGCTTATCTCGGCGAGAAAAAGCGATTTCGGCAATAAAATTTAAAACGCGTGTAAAACATAAACCAAACGATGAAATTGGTTATTTCTTCATGTATAATGATCAACTCGATACTCCCTAGCCCCCAACAGCCTTTTTTTTCATAACACTTTAACCAGAGTGACGGGAGAGCGGCATTTCAGAAAACGTGCTTATCTCGGCGAGAAAAAGCGATTTCGGCAATAAAATTTAAAACGCGTGTAAAACATAAACCAAACGATGAAATTGGTTATTTCTTCATGTATAATGATCAACTCGATACTCCCTAGCCCCCAACAGCCTTTTTTTTCATAACACTTTAACCAGAGTGACGGGAGAGCGGCATTTCAGAAAACGTGCTTATCTCGGCGAGAAAAAGCGATTTCGGCAATAAAATTTAAAACGCGTGTAAAACATAAACCAAACGATGAAATTGGTTATTTCTTCATGTATAATGATCAACTCGATACTCCCTAGCCCCCAACAGCCTTTTTTTTCATAACACTTTAACCAGAGTGACGGGAGAGCGGCATTTCAGAAAACGTGCTTATCTCGGCGAGAAAAAGCGATTTCGGCAATAAAATTTAAAACGCGTGTAAAACATAAACCAAACGATGAAATTGGTTATTTCTTCATGTATAATGATCAACTCGATACTCCCTAGCCCCCAACAGCCTTTTTTTTCATAACACTTTAACCAGAGTGACGGGAGAGCGGCA
Source organism: Syngnathus leptorhynchus (assembly GCF_054491065.1). Lineage (NCBI taxonomy): Eukaryota > Metazoa > Chordata > Actinopteri > Syngnathiformes > Syngnathidae > Syngnathus > Syngnathus leptorhynchus. The sequence continues at coordinate 235,500 of NW_028232037.1, forward strand.
TTTCAGAAAACGTGCTTATCTCGGCGAGAAAAAGCGATTTCGGCAATAAAATTTAAAACGCGTGTAAAACATAAACCAAACGATGAAATTGGTTATTTCTTCATGTATAATGATCAACTCGATACTCCCTAGCCCCCAACAGCCTTTTTTTTCATAACACTTTAACCAGAGTGACGGGAGAGCGGCATTTCAGAAAACGTGCTTATCTCGGCGAGAAAAAGCGATTTCGGCAATAAAATTTAAAACGCGTGTAAAACATAAACCAAACGATGAAATTGGTTATTTCTTCATGTATAATGATCAACTCGATACTCCCTAGCCCCCAACAGCCTTTTTTTTCATAACACTTTAACCAGAGTGACGGGAGAGCGGCATTTCAGAAAACGTGCTTATCTCGGCGAGAAAAAGCGATTTCGGCAATAAAATTTAAAACGCGTGTAAAACATAAACCAAACGATGAAATTGGTTATTTCTTCATGTATAATGATCAACTCGATACTCCCTAGCCCCCAACAGCCTTTTTTTTCATAACACTTTAACCAGAGTGACGGGAGAGCGGCATTTCAGAAAACGTGCTTATCTCGGCGAGAAAAAGCGATTTCGGCAATAAAATTTAAAACGCGTGTAAAACATAAACCAAACGATGAAATTGGTTATTTCTTCATGTATAATGATCAACTCGATACTCCCTAGCCCCCAACAGCCTTTTTTTTCATAACACTTTAACCAGAGTGACGGGAGAGCGGCATTTCAGAAAACGTGCTTATCTCGGCGAGAAAAAGCGATTTCGGCAATAAAATTTAAAACGCGTGTAAAACATAAACCAAACGATGAAATTGGTTATTTCTTCATGTATAATGATCAACTCGATACTCCCTAGCCCCCAACAGCCTTTTTTTTCATAACACTTTAACCAGAGTGACGGGAGAGCGGCATTTCAGAAAACGTGCTTATCTCGGCGAGAAAAAGCGATTTCGGCAATAAAATTTAAAACGCGTGTAAAACATAAACCAAACGATGAAATTGGTTATTTCTTCATGTATAATGATCAACTCGATACTCCCTAGCCCCCAACAGCCTTTTTTTTCATAACACTTTAACCAGAGTGACGGGAGAGCGGCATTTCAGAAAACGTGCTTATCTCGGCGAGAAAAAGCGATTTCGGCAATAAAATTTAAAACGCGTGTAAAACATAAACCAAACGATGAAATTGGTTATTTCTTCATGTATAATGATCAACTCGATACTCCCTAGCCCCCAACAGCCTTTTTTTTCATAACACTTTAACCAGAGTGACGGGAGAGCGGCATTTCAGAAAACGTGCTTATCTCGGCGAGAAAAAGCGATTTCGGCAATAAAATTTAAAACGCGTGTAAAACATAAACCAAACGATGAAATTGGTTATTTCTTCATGTATAATGATCAACTCGATACTCCCTAGCCCCCAACAGCCTTTTTTTTCATAACACTTTAACCAGAGTGACGGGAGAGCGGCATTTCAGAAAACGTGCTTATCTCGGCGAGAAAAAGCGATTTCGGCAATAAAATTTAAAACGCGTGTAAAACATAAACCAAACGATGAAATTGGTTATTTCTTCATGTATAATGATCAACTCGATACTCCCTAGCCCCCAACAGCCTTTTTTTTCATAACACTTTAACCAGAGTGACGGGAGAGCGGCATTTCAGAAAACGTGCTTATCTCGGCGAGAAAAAGCGATTTCGGCAATAAAATTTAAAACGCGTGTAAAACATAAACCAAACGATGAAATTGGTTATTTCTTCATGTATAATGATCAACTCGATACTCCCTAGCCCCCAACAGCCTTTTTTTTCATAACACTTTAACCAGAGTGACGGGAGAGCGGCATTTCAGAAAACGTGCTTATCTCGGCGAGAAAAAGCGATTTCGGCAATAAAATTTAAAACGCGTGTAAAACATAAACCAAACGATGAAATTGGTTATTTCTTCATGTATAATGATCAACTCGATACTCCCTAGCCCCCAACAGCCTTTTTTTTCATAACACTTTAACCAGAGTGACGGGAGAGCGGCATTTCAGAAAACGTGCTTATCTCGGCGAGAAAAAGCGATTTCGGCAATAAAATTTAAAACGCGTGTAAAACATAAACCAAACGATGAAATTGGTTATTTCTTCATGTATAATGATCAACTCGATACTCCCTAGCCCCCAACAGCCTTTTTTTTCATAACACTTTAACCAGAGTGACGGGAGAGCGGCATTTCAGAAAACGTGCTTATCTCGGCGAGAAAAAGCGATTTCGGCAATAAAATTTAAAACGCGTGTAAAACATAAACCAAACGATGAAATTGGTTATTTCTTCATGTATAATGATCAACTCGATACTCCCTAGCCCCCAACAGCCTTTTTTTTCATAACACTTTAACCAGAGTGACGGGAGAGCGGCATTTCAGAAAACGTGCTTATCTCGGCGAGAAAAAGCGATTTCGGCAATAAAATTTAAAACGCGTGTAAAACATAAACCAAACGATGAAATTGGTTATTTCTTCATGTATAATGATCAACTCGATACTCCCTAGCCCCCAACAGCCTTTTTTTTCATAACACTTTAACCAGAGTGACGGGAGAGCGGCATTTCAGAAAACGTGCTTATCTCGGCGAGAAAAAGCGATTTCGGCAATAAAATTTAAAACGCGTGTAAAACATAAACCAAACGATGAAATTGGTTATTTCTTCATGTATAATGATCAACTCGATACTCCCTAGCCCCCAACAGCCTTTTTTTTCATAACACTTTAACCAGAGTGACGGGAGAGCGGCATTTCAGAAAACGTGCTTATCTCGGCGAGAAAAAGCGATTTCGGCAATAAAATTTAAAACGCGTGTAAAACATAAACCAAACGATGAAATTGGTTATTTCTTCATGTATAATGATCAACTCGATACTCCCTAGCCCCCAACAGCCTTTTTTTTCATAACACTTTAACCAGAGTGACGGGAGAGCGGCATTTCAGAAAACGTGCTTATCTCGGCGAGAAAAAGCGATTTCGGCAATAAAATTTAAAACGCGTGTAAAACATAAACCAAACGATGAAATTGGTTATTTCTTCATGTATAATGATCAACTCGATACTCCCTAGCCCCCAACAGCCTTTTTTTTCATAACACTTTAACCAGAGTGACGGGAGAGCGGCATTTCAGAAAACGTGCTTATCTCGGCGAGAAAAAGCGATTTCGGCAATAAAATTTAAAACGCGTGTAAAACATAAACCAAACGATGAAATTGGTTATTTCTTCATGTATAATGATCAACTCGATACTCCCTAGCCCCCAACAGCCTTTTTTTTCATAACACTTTAACCAGAGTGACGGGAGAGCGGCATTTCAGAAAACGTGCTTATCTCGGCGAGAAAAAGCGATTTCGGCAATAAAATTTAAAACGCGTGTAAAACATAAACCAAACGATGAAATTGGTTATTTCTTCATGTATAATGATCAACTCGATACTCCCTAGCCCCCAACAGCCTTTTTTTTCATAACACTTTAACCAGAGTGACGGGAGAGCGGCATTTCAGAAAACGTGCTTATCTCGGCGAGAAAAAGCGATTTCGGCAATAAAATTTAAAACGCGTGTAAAACATAAACCAAACGATGAAATTGGTTATTTCTTCATGTATAATGATCAACTCGATACTCCCTAGCCCCCAACAGCCTTTTTTTTCATAACACTTTAACCAGAGTGACGGGAGAGCGGCATTTCAGAAAACGTGCTTATCTCGGCGAGAAAAAGCGATTTCGGCAATAAAATTTAAAACGCGTGTAAAACATAAACCAAACGATGAAATTGGTTATTTCTTCATGTATAATGATCAACTCGATACTCCCTAGCCCCCAACAGCCTTTTTTTTCATAACACTTTAACCAGAGTGACGGGAGAGCGGCATTTCAGAAAACGTGCTTATCTCGGCGAGAAAAAGCGATTTCGGCAATAAAATTTAAAACGCGTGTAAAACATAAACCAAACGATGAAATTGGTTATTTCTTCATGTATAATGATCAACTCGATACTCCCTAGCCCCCAACAGCCTTTTTTTTCATAACACTTTAACCAGAGTGACGGGAGAGCGGCATTTCAGAAAACGTGCTTATCTCGGCGAGAAAAAGCGATTTCGGCAATAAAATTTAAAACGCGTGTAAAACATAAACCAAACGATGAAATTGGTTATTTCTTCATGTATAATGATCAACTCGATACTCCCTAGCCCCCAACAGCCTTTTTTTTCATAACACTTTAACCAGAGGGACGGGAGAGCGGCATTTCAGAAAACGTGCTTATCTCGGCGAGAAAAAGCGATTTCGGCAATAAAATTTAAAACGCGTGTAAAACATAAACCAAACGATGAAATTGGTTATTTCTTCATGTATAATGATCAACTCGATACTCCCTAGCCCCCAACAGCCTTTTTTTTCATAACACTTTAACCAGAGTGACGGGAGAGCGGCATTTCAGAAAACGTGCTTATCTCGGCGAGAAAAAGCGATTTCGGCAATAAAATTTAAAACGCGTGTAAAACATAAACCAAACGATGAAATTGGTTATTTCTTCATGTATAATGATCAACTCGATACTCCCTAGCCCGCAACAGCCTTTTTTTTCATAACACTTTAACCAGAGTGACGGGAGAGCGGCATTTCAGAAAACGTGCTTATCTCGGCGAGAAAAAGCGATTTCGGCAATAAAATTTAAAACGCGTGTAAAACATAAACCAAACGATGAAATTGGTTATTTCTTCATGTATAATGATCAACTCGATACTCCCTAGCCCCCAACAGCCTTTTTTTTCATAACACTTTAACCAGAGTGACGGGAGAGCGGCATTTCAGAAAACGTGCTTATCTCGGCGAGAAAAAGCGATTTCGGCAATAAAATTTAAAACGCGTGTAAAACATAAACCAAACGATGAAATTGGTTATTTCTTCATGTATAATGATCAACTCGATACTCCCTAGCCCCCAACAGCCTTTTTTTTCATAACACTTTAACCAGAGTGACGGGAGAGCGGCATTTCAGAAAACGTGCTTATCTCGGCGAGAAAAAGCGATTTCGGCAATAAAATTTAAAACGCGTGTAAAACATAAACCAAACGATGAAATTGGTTATTTCTTCATGTATAATGATCAACTCGATACTCCCTAGCCCCCAACAGCCTTTTTTTTCATAACACTTTAACCAGAGGGACGGGAGAGCGGCATTTCAGAAAACGTGCTTATCTCGGCGAGAAAAAGCGATTTCGGCAATAAAATTTAAAACGCGTGTAAAACATAAACCAAACGATGAAATTGGTTATTTCTTCATGTATAATGATCAACTCGATACTCCCTAGCCCCCAACAGCCTTTTTTTTCATAACACTTTAACCAGAGTGACGGGAGAGCGGCATTTCAGAAAACGTGCTTATCTCGGCGAGAAAAAGGGATTTCGGCAATAAAATTTAAAACGCGTGTAAAACATAAACCAAACGATGAAATTGGTTATTTCTTCATGTATAATGATCAACTCGATACTCCCTAGCCCCCAACAGCCTTTTTTTTCATAACACTTTAACCAGAGTGACGGGAGAGCGGCATTTCAGAAAACGTGCTTATCTCGGCGAGAAAAAGCGATTTCGGCAATAAAATTTAAAACGCGTGTAAAACATAAACCAAACGATGAAATTGGTTATTTCTTCATGTATAATGATCAACTCGATACTCCCTAGCCCCCAACAGCCTTTTTTTTCATAACACTTTAACCAGAGTGACGGGAGAGCGGCATTTCAGAACACGTGCTTATCTCGGCGAGAAAAAGCGATTTCGGCAATAAAATTTAAAACGCGTGTAAAACATAAACCAAACGATGAAATTGGTTATTTCTTCATGTATAATGATCAACTCGAGTCGAGCTCCAGGGAGAGAGGCTGATTTTTCGCTTTTTGAGGCCGACCGACGAACCGGCGCGGGGCGGACTCAAAAGCCCGCAGAGCCGTAGGCACTTAGAAAAGTTTCGCCTTTGGCTGTGAGCTCCAGGGGGAGAGGCTGGTTTTGCGTTATTTTAGGCCGGCTGGAGAACCGGCGCGGGTCGGACGCACAATCCCCGCAGAGCCGTGGGCACTTAGAAAATTTTTGCCAAGTTGGCTCTGAGCGCCTGGTACCTAATATGGAAGTATAGAGGCCGACTTTCGGGCAAGATCACGCCGCGTTAGGCTTCCAGGACCCCGGCTAAGCAATTTTACCGGGCCGCCCGGTTCTTTTTTTGAACCAGCCCGGTTCTTTTTACACTTCCAGCTGGAGCTCAGCAGCGGCTTTTTGCGCAAGATCACGCCGGGTTAGGCTTCCAGGACCTCGGCTAAGCAATTCTACCGGGCCGCCCGGTTCTTTTTTTGAACCAGCCCGGTTCTTTTTACACTTCCAGCTGGAGCTCACGAGCGGCTTTTTGGACAAGATCACGCCGTGTTAGGCTTCCAGAGCCCCGGCTAAGCATTTTTACCGGCCCGCCCGGTTCTTTTTTTTAACCAGCCCGGTTCTTTTTACACTTCCAGCTGGAGCTCAGCAGCGGGTTTTTGGACAAGATCACGCCGTGTTAGGCTTCCAGAGCCCCGGCTAAGCAATTTTACAGGGTCGCCCGGTTCTTTTTTTTAACCAGCCCGGTTTTTTTTACACTTCCAGCTGGAGCTCAGCAGCGGCTTTTTGCACAGTATCACGCCGGGTTAGGCTTCCAGAGCTCCGGCTAAGCAATTTTACCGGGCCGCCCGGTTCTTTTTTTTAACCAGCCCGGTTCTTTTTACACTTCCAGCTGGAGCTCAGCAGCGGCTTTTTGGACAAGATCACGCCGTGTTAGGCTTCCAGAGCCCCGGCTAAGCAATTTTACCGGGTCGCCCGGTTCTTTTTTTTAACCAGCCCGGTTCTTTTTACACTTCCAGCTGGAGCTCAGCAGCGGCTTTTTGGACAAGATAACGCCGTGTTAGGCTTCCAGAGCCCCGGCTAAGCAATTTTACCGGGTCGCCCGGTTCTTTTTTTAACCAGCCCGGTTCTTTTTACACTTCCAGCTGGAGCTCAGCATCGTGTAAAACATAAACCAAACGATGAAATTGGTTATTTCTTCATGTATAATGATCAACTCGATACTCCCTAGCCCCCAACAGACTTTTTTTTCATAACACTTTAACCAGAGTGACGGGAGAGCGGCATTTCAGAAAACGTGCTTATCTCGGCGAGAAAAAGCGATTTCGGCAATAAAATTTAAAACGCGTGTAAAACATAAATCAAACGATGAAATTGGTTATTTCTTCATGTATAATGATCAACTCGATACTCCCTAGCCCCCAACAGCCTTTTTTTTCATAACACTTTAACCAGAGTGACGGGAGAGCGGCATTTCAGAAAACGTGCTTATCTCGGCGAGAAAAAGCGATTTCGGCAATAAAATTTAAAACGCGTGTAAAACATAAACCAAACGATGAAATTGGTTATTTCTTCATGTATAATGATCAACTCGATACTCCCTAGCCCCCAACAGCCTTTTTTTTCATAACACTTTAACCAGAGTGACGGGAGAGCGGCATTTCAGAAAACGTGCTTATCTCGGCGAGAAAAAGCGATTTCGGCAATAAAATTTAAAACGCGTGTAAAACATAAACCAAACGATGAAATTGGTTATTTCTTCATGTATAATGATCAACTCGATACTCCCTAGCCCCCAACAGCCTTTTTTTTCATAACACTTTAACCAGAGTGACGGGAGAGCGGCATTTCAGAAAACGTGCTTATCTCGGCGAGAAAAAGCGATTTCGGCAATAAAATTTAAAACGCGTGTAAAACATAAACCAAACGATGAAATTGGTTATTTCTTCATGTATAATGATCAACTCGATACTCCCTAGCCCCCAACAGCCTTTTTTTTCATAACACTTTAACCAGAGTGACGGGAGAGCGGCATTTCAGAAAACGTGCTTATCTCGGCGAGAAAAAGCGATTTCGGCAATAAAATTTAAAACGCGTGTAAAACATAAACCAAACGATGAAATTGGTTATTTCTTCATGTATAATGATCAACTCGATACTCCCTAGCCCCCAACAGCCTTTTTTTTCATAACACTTTAACCAGAGTGACGGGAGAGCGGCATTTCAGAAAACGTGCTTATCTCGGCGAGAAAAAGCGATTTCGGCAATAAAATTTAAAACGCGTGTAAAACATAAACCAAACGATGAAATTGGTTATTTCTTCATGTATAATGATCAACTCGATACTCCCTAGCCCCCAACAGCCTTTTTTTTCATAACACTTTAACCAGAGTGACGGGAGAGCGGCATTTCAGAAAACGTGCTTATCTCGGCGAGAAAAAGCGATTTCGGCAATAAAATTTAAAACGCGTGTAAAACATAAACCAAACGATGAAATTGGTTATTTCTTCATGTATAATGATCAACTCGATACTCCCTAGCCCCCAACAGCCTTTTTTTTCATAACACTTTAACCAGAGTGACGGGAGAGCGGCATTTCAGAAAACGTGCTTATCTCGGCGAGAAAAAGCGATTTCGGCAATAAAATTTAAAACGCGTGTAAAACATAAACCAAACGATGAAATTGGTTATTTCTTCATGTATAATGATCAACTCGATACTCCCTAGCCCCCAACAGCCTTTTTTTTCATAACACTTTAACCAGAGTGACGGGAGAGCGGCATTTCAGAAAACGTGCTTATCTCGGCGAGAAAAAGCGATTTCGGCAATAAAATTTAAAACGCGTGTAAAACATAAACCAAACGATGAAATTGGTTATTTCTTCATGTATAATGATCAACTCGATACTCCCTAGCCCCCAACAGCCTTTTTTTTCATAACACTTTAACCAGAGTGACGGGAGAGCGGCATTTCAGAAAACGTGCTTATCTCGGCGAGAAAAAGCGATTTCGGCAATAAAATTTAAAACGCGTGTAAAACATAAACCAAACGATGAAATTGGTTATTTCTTCATGTATAATGATCAACTCGATACTCCCTAGCCCCCAACAGCCTTTTTTTTCATAACACTTTAACCAGAGTGACGGGAGAGCGGCATTTCAGAAAACGTGCTTATCTCGGCGAGAAAAAGCGATTTCGGCAATAAAATTTAAAACGCGTGTAAAACATAAACCAAACGATGAAATTGGTTATTTCTTCATGTATAATGATCAACTCGATACTCCCTAGCCCCCAACAGCCTTTTTTTTCATAACACTTTAACCAGAGTGACGGGAGAGCGGCATTTCAGAAAACGTGCTTATCTCGGCGAGAAAAAGCGATTTCGGCAATAAAATTTAAAACGCGTGTAAAACATAAACCAAACGATGAAATTGGTTATTTCTTCATGTATAATGATCAACTCGATACTCCCTAGCCCCCAACAGCCTTTTTTTTCATAACACTTTAACCAGAGTGACGGGAGAGCGGCATTTCAGAAAACGTGCTTATCTCGGCGAGAAAAAGCGATTTCGGCAATAAAATTTAAAACGCGTGTAAAACATAAACCAAACGATGAAATTGGTTATTTCTTCATGTATAATGATCAACTCGATACTCCCTAGCCCCCAACAGCCTTTTTTTTCATAACACTTTAACCAGAGTGACGGGAGAGCGGCATTTCAGAAAACGTGCTTATCTCGGCGAGAAAAAGCGATTTCGGCAATAAAATTTAAAACGCGTGTAAAACATAAACCAAACGATGAAATTGGTTATTTCTTCATGTATAATGATCAACTCGATACTCCCTAGCCCCCAACAGCCTTTTTTTTCATAACACTTTAACCAGAGTGACGGGAGAGCGGCATTTCAGAAAACGTGCTTATCTCGGCGAGAAAAAGCGATTTCGGCAATAAAATTTAAAACGCGTGTAAAACATAAACCAAACGATGAAATTGGTTATTTCTTCATGTATAATGATCAACTCGATACTCCCTAGCCCCCAACAGCCTTTTTTTTCATAACACTTTAACCAGAGTGACGGGAGAGCGGCATTTCAGAAAACGTGCTTATCTCGGCGAGAAAAAGCGATTTCGGCAATAAAATTTAAAACGCGTGTAAAACATAAACCAAACGATGAAATTGGTTATTTCTTCATGTATAATGATCAACTCGATACTCCCTAGCCCCCAACAGCCTTTTTTTTCATAACACTTTAACCAGAGTGACGGGAGAGCGGCATTTCAGAAAACGTGCTTATCTCGGCGAGAAAAAGCGATTTCGGCAATAAAATTTAAAACGCGTGTAAAACATAAACCAAACGATGAAATTGGTTATTTCTTCATGTATAATGATCAACTCGATACTCCCTAGCCCCCAACAGCCTTTTTTTTCATAACACTTTAACCAGAGTGACGGGAGAGCGGCATTTCAGAAAACGTGCTTATCTCGGCGAGAAAAAGCGATTTCGGCAATAAAATTTAAAACGCGTGTAAAACATAAACCAAACGATGAAATTGGTTATTTCTTCATGTATAATGATCAACTCGATACTCCCTAGCCCCCAACAGCCTTTTTTTTCATAACACTTTAACCAGAGTGACGGGAGAGCGGCATTTCAGAAAACGTGCTTATCTCGGCGAGAAAAAGCGATTTCGGCAATAAAATTTAAAACGCGTGTAAAACATAAACCAAACGATGAAATTGGTTATTTCTTCATGTATAATGATCAACTCGATACTCCCTAGCCCCCAACAGCCTTTTTTTTCATAACACTTTAACCAGAGTGACGGGAGAGCGGCATTTCAGAAAACGTGCTTATCTCGGCGAGAAAAAGCGATTTCGGCAATAAAATTTAAAACGCGTGTAAAACATAAACCAAACGATGAAATTGGTTATTTCTTCATGTATAATGATCAACTCGATACTCCCTAGCCCCCAACAGCCTTTTTTTTCATAACACTTTAACCAGAGTGACGGGAGAGCGGCATTTCAGAAAACGTGCTTATCTCGGCGAGAAAAAGCGATTTCGGCAATAAAATTTAAAACGCGTGTAAAACATAAACCAAACGATGAAATTGGTTATTTCTTCATGTATAATGATCAACTCGATACTCCCTAGCCCCCAACAGCCTTTTTTTTCATAACACTTTAACCAGAGTGACGGGAGAGCGGCATTTCAGAAAACGTGCTTATCTCGGCGAGAAAAAGCGATTTCGGCAATAAAATTTAAAACGCGTGTAAAACATAAACCAAACGATGAAATTGGTTATTTCTTCATGTATAATGATCAACTCGATACTCCCTAGCCCCCAACAGCCTTTTTTTTCATAACACTTTAACCAGAGTGACGGGAGAGCGGCATTTCAGAAAACGTGCTTATCTCGGCGAGAAAAAGCGATTTCGGCAATAAAATTTAAAACGCGTGTAAAACATAAACCAAACGATGAAATTGGTTATTTCTTCATGTATAATGATCAACTCGATACTCCCTAGCCCCCAACAGCCTTTTTTTTCATAACACTTTAACCAGAGTGACGGGAGAGCGGCATTTCAGAAAACGTGCTTATCTCGGCGAGAAAAAGCGATTTCGGCAATAAAATTTAAAACGCGTGTAAAACATAAACCAAACGATGAAATTGGTTATTTCTTCATGTATAATGATCAACTCGATACTCCCTAGCCCCCAACAGCCTTTTTTTTCATAACACTTTAACCAGAGTGACGGGAGAGCGGCATTTCAGAAAACGTGCTTATCTCGGCGAGAAAAAGCGATTTCGGCAATAAAATTTAAAACGCGTGTAAAACATAAACCAAACGATGAAATTGGTTATTTCTTCATGTATAATGATCAACTCGATACTCCCTAGCCCCCAACAGCCTTTTTTTTCATAACACTTTAACCAGAGTGACGGGAGAGCGGCATTTCAGAAAACGTGCTTATCTCGGCGAGAAAAAGCGATTTCGGCAATAAAATTTAAAACGCGTGTAAAACATAAACCAAACGATGAAATTGGTTATTTCTTCATGTATAATGATCAACTCGATACTCCCTAGCCCCCAACAGCCTTTTTTTTCATAACACTTTAACCAGAGTGACGGGAGAGCGGCATTTCAGAAAACGTGCTTATCTCGGCGAGAAAAAGCGATTTCGGCAATAAAATTTAAAACGCGTGTAAAACATAAACCAAACGATGAAATTGGTTATTTCTTCATGTATAATGATCAACTCGATACTCCCTAGCCCCCAACAGCCTTTTTTTTCATAACACTTTAACCAGAGTGACGGGAGAGCGGCATTTCAGAAAACGTGCTTATCTCGGCGAGAAAAAGCGATTTCGGCAATAAAATTTAAAACGCGTGTAAAACATAAACCAAACGATGAAATTGGTTATTTCTTCATGTATAATGATCAACTCGATACTCCCTAGCCCCCAACAGCCTTTTTTTTCATAACACTTTAACCAGAGTGACGGGAGAGCGGCATTTCAGAAAACGTGCTTATCTCGGCGAGAAAAAGCGATTTCGGCAATAAAATTTAAAACGCGTGTAAAACATAAACCAAACGATGAAATTGGTTATTTCTTCATGTATAATGATCAACTCGATACTCCCTAGCCCCCAACAGCCTTTTTTTTCATAACACTTTAACCAGAGTGACGGGAGAGCGGCATTTCAGAAAACGTGCTTATCTCGGCGAGAAAAAGCGATTTCGGCAATAAAATTTAAAACGCGTGTAAAACATAAACCAAACGATGAAATTGGTTATTTCTTCATGTATAATGATCAACTCGATACTCCCTAGCCCCCAACAGCCTTTTTTTTCATAACACTTTAACCAGAGTGACGGGAGAGCGGCATTTCAGAAAACGTGCTTATCTCGGCGAGAAAAAGCGATTTCGGCAATAAAATTTAAAACGCGTGTAAAACATAAACCAAACGATGAAATTGGTTATTTCTTCATGTATAATGATCAACTCGATACTCCCTAGCCCCCAACAGCCTTTTTTTTCATAACACTTTAACCAGAGTGACGGGAGAGCGGCATTTCAGAAAACGTGCTTATCTCGGCGAGAAAAAGCGATTTCGGCAATAAAATTTAAAACGCGTGTAAAACATAAACCAAACGATGAAATTGGTTATTTCTTCATGTATAATGATCAACTCGATACTCCCTAGCCCCCAACAGCCTTTTTTTTCATAACACTTTAACCAGAGTGACGGGAGAGCGGCATTTCAGAAAACGTGCTTATCTCGGCGAGAAAAAGCGATTTCGGCAATAAAATTTAAAACGCGTGTAAAACATAAACCAAACGATGAAATTGGTTATTTCTTCATGTATAATGATCAACTCGATACTCCCTAGCCCCCAACAGCCTTTTTTTTCATAACACTTTAACCAGAGTGACGGGAGAGCGGCATTTCAGAAAACGTGCTTATCTCGGCGAGAAAAAGCGATTTCGGCAATAAAATTTAAAACGCGTGTAAAACATAAACCAAACGATGAAATTGGTTATTTCTTCATGTATAATGATCAACTCGATACTCCCTAGCCCCCAACAGCCTTTTTTTTCATAACACTTTAACCAGAGTGACGGGAGAGCGGCATTTCAGAAAACGTGCTTATCTCGGCGAGAAAAAGCGATTTCGGCAATAAAATTTAAAACGCGTGTAAAACATAAACCAAACGATGAAATTGGTTATTTCTTCATGTATAATGATCAACTCGATACTCCCTAGCCCCCAACAGCCTTTTTTTTCATAACACTTTAACCAGAGTGACGGGAGAGCGGCATTTCAGAAAACGTGCTTATCTCGGCGAGAAAAAGCGATTTCGGCAATAAAATTTAAAACGCGTGTAAAACATAAACCAAACGATGAAATTGGTTATTTCTTCATGTATAATGATCAACTCGATACTCCCTAGCCCCCAACAGCCTTTTTTTTCATAACACTTTAACCAGAGTGACGGGAGAGCGGCATTTCAGAAAACGTGCTTATCTCGGCGAGAAAAAGCGATTTCGGCAATAAAATTTAAAACGCGTGTAAAACATAAACCAAACGATGAAATTGGTTATTTCTTCATGTATAATGATCAACTCGATACTCCCTAGCCCCCAACAGCCTTTTTTTTCATAACACTTTAACCAGAGTGACGGGAGAGCGGCATTTCAGAAAACGTGCTTATCTCGGCGAGAAAAAGCGATTTCGGCAATAAAATTTAAAACGCGTGTAAAACATAAACCAAACGATGAAATTGGTTATTTCTTCATGTATAATGATCAACTCGATACTCCCTAGCCCCCAACAGCCTTTTTTTTCATAACACTTTAACCAGAGTGACGGGAGAGCGGCATTTCAGAAAACGTGCTTATCTCGGCGAGAAAAAGCGATTTCGGCAATAAAATTTAAAACGCGTGTAAAACATAAACCAAACGATGAAATTGGTTATTTCTTCATGTATAATGATCAACTCGATACTCCCTAGCCCCCAACAGCCTTTTTTTTCATAACACTTTAACCAGAGTGACGGGAGAGCGGCATTTCAGAAAACGTGCTTATCTCGGCGAGAAAAAGCGATTTCGGCAATAAAATTTAAAACGCGTGTAAAACATAAACCAAACGATGAAATTGGTTATTTCTTCATGTATAATGATCAACTCGATACTCCCTAGCCCCCAACAGCCTTTTTTTTCATAACACTTTAACCAGAGTGACGGGAGAGCGGCATTTCAGAAAACGTGCTTATCTCGGCGAGAAAAAGCGATTTCGGCAATAAAATTTAAAACGCGTGTAAAACATAAACCAAACGATGAAATTGGTTATTTCTTCATGTATAATGATCAACTCGATACTCCCTAGCCCCCAACAGCCTTTTTTTTCATAACACTTTAACCAGAGTGACGGGAGAGCGGCATTTCAGAAAACGTGCTTATCTCGGCGAGAAAAAGCGATTTCGGCAATAAAATTTAAAACGCGTGTAAAACATAAACCAAACGATGAAATTGGTTATTTCTTCATGTATAATGATCAACTCGATACTCCCTAGCCCCCAACAGCCTTTTTTTTCATAACACTTTAACCAGAGTGACGGGAGAGCGGCATTTCAGAAAACGTGCTTATCTCGGCGAGAAAAAGCGATTTCGGCAATAAAATTTAAAACGCGTGTAAAACATAAACCAAACGATGAAATTGGTTATTTCTTCATGTATAATGATCAACTCGATACTCCCTAGCCCCCAACAGCCTTTTTTTTCATAACACTTTAACCAGAGTGACGGGAGAGCGGCATTTCAGAAAACGTGCTTATCTCGGCGAGAAAAAGCGATTTCGGCAATAAAATTTAAAACGCGTGTAAAACATAAACCAAACGATGAAATTGGTTATTTCTTCATGTATAATGATCAACTCGATACTCCCTAGCCCCCAACAGCCTTTTTTTTCATAACACTTTAACCAGAGTGACGGGAGAGCGGCATTTCAGAAAACGTGCTTATCTCGGCGAGAAAAAGCGATTTCGGCAATAAAATTTAAAACGCGTGTAAAACATAAACCAAACGATGAAATTGGTTATTTCTTCATGTATAATGATCAACTCGATACTCCCTAGCCCCCAACAGCCTTTTTTTTCATAACACTTTAACCAGAGTGACGGGAGAGCGGCATTTCAGAAAACGTGCTTATCTCGGCGAGAAAAAGCGATTTCGGCAATAAAATTTAAAACGCGTGTAAAACATAAACCAAACGATGAAATTGGTTATTTCTTCATGTATAATGATCAACTCGATACTCCCTAGCCCCCAACAGCCTTTTTTTTCATAACACTTTAACCAGAGTGACGGGAGAGCGGCATTTCAGAAAACGTGCTTATCTCGGCGAGAAAAAGCGATTTCGGCAATAAAATTTAAAACGCGTGTAAAACATAAACCAAACGATGAAATTGGTTATTTCTTCATGTATAATGATCAACTCGATACTCCCTAGCCCCCAACAGCCTTTTTTTTCATAACACTTTAACCAGAGTGACGGGAGAGCGGCATTTCAGAAAACGTGCTTATCTCGGCGAGAAAAAGCGATTTCGGCAATAAAATTTAAAACGCGTGTAAAACATAAACCAAACGATGAAATTGGTTATTTCTTCATGTATAATGATCAACTCGATACTCCCTAGCCCCCAACAGCCTTTTTTTTCATAACACTTTAACCAGAGTGACGGGAGAGCGGCATTTCAGAAAACGTGCTTATCTCGGCGAGAAAAAGCGATTTCGGCAATAAAATTTAAAACGCGTGTAAAACATAAACCAAACGATGAAATTGGTTATTTCTTCATGTATAATGATCAACTCGATACTCCCTAGCCCCCAACAGCCTTTTTTTTCATAACACTTTAACCAGAGTGACGGGAGAGCGGCATTTCAGAAAACGTGCTTATCTCGGCGAGAAAAAGCGATTTCGGCAATAAAATTTAAAACGCGTGTAAAACATAAACCAAACGATGAAATTGGTTATTTCTTCATGTATAATGATCAACTCGATACTCCCTAGCCCCCAACAGCCTTTTTTTTCATAACACTTTAACCAGAGTGACGGGAGAGCGGCATTTCAGAAAACGTGCTTATCTCGGCGAGAAAAAGCGATTTCGGCAATAAAATTTAAAACGCGTGTAAAACATAAACCAAACGATGAAATTGGTTATTTCTTCATGTATAATGATCAACTCGATACTCCCTAGCCCCCAACAGCCTTTTTTTTCATAACACTTTAACCAGAGTGACGGGAGAGCGGCATTTCAGAAAACGTGCTTATCTCGGCGAGAAAAAGCGATTTCGGCAATAAAATTTAAAACGCGTGTAAAACATAAACCAAACGATGAAATTGGTTATTTCTTCATGTATAATGATCAACTCGATACTCCCTAGCCCCCAACAGCCTTTTTTTTCATAACACTTTAACCAGAGTGACGGGAGAGCGGCATTTCAGAAAACGTGCTTATCTCGGCGAGAAAAAGCGATTTCGGCAATAAAATTTAAAACGCGTGTAAAACATAAACCAAACGATGAAATTGGTTATTTCTTCATGTATAATGATCAACTCGATACTCCCTAGCCCCCAACAGCCTTTTTTTTCATAACACTTTAACCAGAGTGACGGGAGAGCGGCATTTCAGAAAACGTGCTTATCTCGGCGAGAAAAAGCGATTTCGGCAATAAAATTTAAAACGCGTGTAAAACATAAACCAAACGATGAAATTGGTTATTTCTTCATGTATAATGATCAACTCGATACTCCCTAGCCCCCAACAGCCTTTTTTTTCATAACACTTTAACCAGAGTGACGGGAGAGCGGCATTTCAGAAAACGTGCTTATCTCGGCGAGAAAAAGCGATTTCGGCAATAAAATTTAAAACGCGTGTAAAACATAAACCAAACGATGAAATTGGTTATTTCTTCATGTATAATGATCAACTCGATACTCCCTAGCCCCCAACAGCCTTTTTTTTCATAACACTTTAACCAGAGTGACGGGAGAGCGGCATTTCAGAAAACGTGCTTATCTCGGCGAGAAAAAGCGATTTCGGCAATAAAATTTAAAACGCGTGTAAAACATAAACCAAACGATGAAATTGGTTATTTCTTCATGTATAATGATCAACTCGATACTCCCTAGCCCCCAACAGCCTTTTTTTTCATAACACTTTAACCAGAGTGACGGGAGAGCGGCATTTCAGAAAACGTGCTTATCTCGGCGAGAAAAAGCGATTTCGGCAATAAAATTTAAAACGCGTGTAAAACATAAACCAAACGATGAAATTGGTTATTTCTTCATGTATAATGATCAACTCGATACTCCCTAGCCCCCAACAGCCTTTTTTTTCATAACACTTTAACCAGAGTGACGGGAGAGCGGCATTTCAGAAAACGTGCTTATCTCGGCGAGAAAAAGCGATTTCGGCAATAAAATTTAAAACGCGTGTAAAACATAAACCAAACGATGAAATTGGTTATTTCTTCATGTATAATGATCAACTCGATACTCCCTAGCCCCCAACAGCCTTTTTTTTCATAACACTTTAACCAGAGTGACGGGAGAGCGGCATTTCAGAAAACGTGCTTATCTCGGCGAGAAAAAGCGATTTCGGCAATAAAATTTAAAACGCGTGTAAAACATAAACCAAACGATGAAATTGGTTATTTCTTCATGTATAATGATCAACTCGATACTCCCTAGCCCCCAACAGCCTTTTTTTTCATAACACTTTAACCAGAGTGACGGGAGAGCGGCATTTCAGAAAACGTGCTTATCTCGGCGAGAAAAAGCGATTTCGGCAATAAAATTTAAAACGCGTGTAAAACATAAACCAAACGATGAAATTGGTTATTTCTTCATGTATAATGATCAACTCGATACTCCCTAGCCCCCAACAGCCTTTTTTTTCATAACACTTTAACCAGAGTGACGGGAGAGCGGCATTTCAGAAAACGTGCTTATCTCGGCGAGAAAAAGCGATTTCGGCAATAAAATTTAAAACGCGTGTAAAACATAAACCAAACGATGAAATTGGTTATTTCTTCATGTATAATGATCAACTCGATACTCCCTAGCCCCCAACAGCCTTTTTTTTCATAACACTTTAACCAGAGTGACGGGAGAGCGGCATTTCAGAAAACGTGCTTATCTCGGCGAGAAAAAGCGATTTCGGCAATAAAATTTAAAACGCGTGTAAAACATAAACCAAACGATGAAATTGGTTATTTCTTCATGTATAATGATCAACTCGATACTCCCTAGCCCCCAACAGCCTTTTTTTTCATAACACTTTAACCAGAGTGACGGGAGAGCGGCATTTCAGAAAACGTGCTTATCTCGGCGAGAAAAAGCGATTTCGGCAATAAAATTTAAAACGCGTGTAAAACATAAACCAAACGATGAAATTGGTTATTTCTTCATGTATAATGATCAACTCGATACTCCCTAGCCCCCAACAGCCTTTTTTTTCATAACACTTTAACCAGAGTGACGGGAGAGCGGCATTTCAGAAAACGTGCTTATCTCGGCGAGAAAAAGCGATTTCGGCAATAAAATTTAAAACGCGTGTAAAACATAAACCAAACGATGAAATTGGTTATTTCTTCATGTATAATGATCAACTCGATACTCCCTAGCCCCCAACAGCCTTTTTTTTCATAACACTTTAACCAGAGTGACGGGAGAGCGGCATTTCAGAAAACGTGCTTATCTCGGCGAGAAAAAGCGATTTCGGCAATAAAATTTAAAACGCGTGTAAAACATAAACCAAACGATGAAATTGGTTATTTCTTCATGTATAATGATCAACTCGATACTCCCTAGCCCCCAACAGCCTTTTTTTTCATAACACTTTAACCAGAGTGACGGGAGAGCGGCATTTCAGAAAACGTGCTTATCTCGGCGAGAAAAAGCGATTTCGGCAATAAAATTTAAAACGCGTGTAAAACATAAACCAAACGATGAAATTGGTTATTTCTTCATGTATAATGATCAACTCGATACTCCCTAGCCCCCAACAGCCTTTTTTTTCATAACACTTTAACCAGAGTGACGGGAGAGCGGCATTTCAGAAAACGTGCATATCTCGGCGAGAAAAAGCGATTTCGGCAATAAAATTTAAAACGCGTGTAAAACATAAACCAAACGATGAAATTGGTTATTTCTTCATGTATAATGATCAACTCGATACTCCCTAGCCCCCAACAGCCTTTTTTTTCATAACACTTTAACCAGAGTGACGGGAGAGCGGCATTTCAGAAAACGTGCTTATCTCGGCGAGAAAAAGCGATTTCGGCAATAAAATTTAAAACGCGTGTAAAACATAAACCAAACGATGAAATTGGTTATTTCTTCATGTATAATGATCAACTCGATACTCCCTAGCCCCCAACAGCCTTTTTTTTCATAACACTTTAACCAGAGTGACGGGAGAGCGGCATTTCAGAAAACGTGCTTATCTCGGCGAGAAAAAGCGATTTCGGCAATAAAATTTAAAACGCGTGTAAAACATAAACCAAACGATGAAATTGGTTATTTCTTCATGTATAATGATCAACTCGATACTCCCTAGCCCCCAACAGCCTTTTTTTTCATAACACTTTAACCAGAGTGACGGGAGAGCGGCATTTCAGAAAACGTGCTTATCTCGGCGAGAAAAAGCGATTTCGGCAATAAAATTTAAAACGCGTGTAAAACATAAACCAAACGATGAAATTGGTTATTTCTTCATGTATAATGATCAACTCGATACTCCCTAGCCCCCAACAGCCTTTTTTTTCATAACACTTTAACCAGAGTGACGGGAGAGCGGCATTTCAGAAAACGTGCTTATCTCGGCGAGAAAAAGCGATTTCGGCAATAAAATTTAAAACGCGTGTAAAACATAAACCAAACGATGAAATTGGTTATTTCTTCATGTATAATGATCAACTCGATACTCCCTAGCCCCCAACAGCCTTTTTTTTCATAACACTTTAACCAGAGTGACGGGAGAGCGGCATTTCAGAAAACGTGCTTATCTCGGCGAGAAAAAGCGATTTCGGCAATAAAATTTAAAACGCGTGTAAAACATAAACCAAACGATGAAATTGGTTATTTCTTCATGTATAATGATCAACTCGATACTCCCTAGCCCCCAACAGCCTTTTTTTTCATAACACTTTAACCAGAGTGACGGGAGAGCGGCATTTCAGAAAACGTGCTTATCTCGGCGAGAAAAAGCGATTTCGGCAATAAAATTTAAAACGCGTGTAAAACATAAACCAAACGATGAAATTGGTTATTTCTTCATGTATAATGATCAACTCGATACTCCCTAGCCCCCAACAGCCTTTTTTTTCATAACACTTTAACCAGAGTGACGGGAGAGCGGCATTTCAGAAAACGTGCTTATCTCGGCGAGAAAAAGCGATTTCGGCAATAAAATTTAAAACGCGTGTAAAACATAAACCAAACGATGAAATTGGTTATTTCTTCATGTATAATGATCAACTCGATACTCCCTAGCCCCCAACAGCCTTTTTTTTCATAACACTTTAACCAGAGTGACGGGAGAGCGGCATTTCAGAAAACGTGCTTATCTCGGCGAGAAAAAGCGATTTCGGCAATAAAATTTAAAACGCGTGTAAAACATAAACCAAACGATGAAATTGGTTATTTCTTCATGTATAATGATCAACTCGATACTCCCTAGCCCCCAACAGCCTTTTTTTTCATAACACTTTAACCAGAGTGACGGGAGAGCGGCATTTCAGAAAACGTGCTTATCTCGGCGAGAAAAAGCGATTTCGGCAATAAAATTTAAAACGCGTGTAAAACATAAACCAAACGATGAAATTGGTTATTTCTTCATGTATAATGATCAACTCGATACTCCCTAGCCCCCAACAGCCTTTTTTTTCATAACACTTTAACCAGAGTGACGGGAGAGCGGCATTTCAGAAAACGTGCTTATCTCGGCGAGAAAAAGCGATTTCGGCAATAAAATTTAAAACGCGTGTAAAACATAAACCAAACGATGAAATTGGTTATTTCTTCATGTATAATGATCAACTCGATACTCCCTAGCCCCCAACAGCCTTTTTTTTCATAACACTTTAACCAGAGTGACGGGAGAGCGGCATTTCAGAAAACGTGCTTATCTCGGCGAGAAAAAGCGATTTCGGCAATAAAATTTAAAACGCGTGTAAAACATAAACCAAACGATGAAATTGGTTATTTCTTCATGTATAATGATCAACTCGATACTCCCTAGCCCCCAACAGCCTTTTTTTTCATAACACTTTAACCAGAGTGACGGGAGAGCGGCATTTCAGAAAACGTGCTTATCTCGGCGAGAAAAAGCGATTTCGGCAATAAAATTTAAAACGCGTGTAAAACATAAACCAAACGATGAAATTGGTTATTTCTTCATGTAAAATGATCAACTCGATACTCCCTAGCCCCCAACAGCCTTTTTTTTTCATAACACTTTAACCAGAGTGACGGGAGAGCGGCATTTCAGAAAACGTGCTTATCTCGGCGAGAAAAAGCGATTTCGGCAATAAAATTTAAAACGCGTGTAAAACATAAACCAAACGATGAAATTGGTTATTTCTTCATGTATAATGATCAACTCGATACTCCCTAGCCCCCAACAGCCTTTTTTTTCATAACACTTTAACCAGAGTGACGGGAGAGCGGCATTTCAGAAAACGTGCTTATCTCGGCGAGAAAAAGCGATTTCGGCAATAAAATTTAAAACGCGTGTAAAACATAAACCAAACGATGAAATTGGTTATTTCTTCATGTATAATGATCAACTCGATACTCCCTAGCCCCCAACAGCCTTTTTTTTCATAACACTTTAACCAGAGTGACGGGAGAGCGGCATTTCAGAAAACGTGCTTATCTCGGCGAGAAAAAGAGATTTCGGCAATAAAATTTAAAACGCGTGTAAAACATAAACCAAACGATGAAATTGGTTATTTCTTCATGTATAATGATCAACTCGATACTCCCTAGCCCCCAACAGCCTTTTTTTTCATAACACTTTAACCAGAGTGACGGGAGAGCGGCATTTCAGAAAACGTGCTTATCTCGGCGAGAAAAAGCGATTTCGGCAATAAAATTTAAAACGCGTGTAAAACATAAACCAAACGATGAAATTGGTTATTTCTTCATGTATAATGATCAACTCGATACTCCCTAGCCCCCAACAGCCTTTTTTTTCATAACACTTTAACCAGAGTGACGGGAGAGCGGCATTTCAGAAAACGTGCTTATCTCGGCGAGAAAAAGCGATTTCGGCAATAAAATTTAAAACGCGTGTAAAACATAAACCAAACGATGAAATTGGTTATTTCTTCATGTATAATGATCAACTCGATACTCCCTAGCCCCCAACAGCCTTTTTTTTCATAACACTTTAACCAGAGTGACGGGAGAGCGGCATTTCAGAAAACGTGCTTATCTCGGCGAGAAAAAGCGATTTCGGCAATAAAATTTAAAACGCGTGTAAAACATAAACCAAACGATGAAATTGGTTATTTCTTCATGTATAATGATCAACTCGAGTCGAGCTCCAGGGAGAGAGGCTGATTTTTCGCTTTTTGAGGCCGACCGACGAACCGGCGCGGGGCGGACTCAAAAGCCCGCAGAGCCGTAGGCACTTAGAAAAGTTTCGCCTTTGGCTGTGAGCTCCAGGGGGAGAGGCTGGTTTTGCGTTATTTTAGGCCGGCTGGAGAACCGGCGCGGGTCGGACGCACAATCCCCGCAGAGCCGTGGGCACTTAGAAAATTTTTGCCAAGTTGGCTCTGAGCGCCTGGTACCTAATATGGAAGTATAGAGGCCGACTTTCGGGCAAGATCACGCCGCGTTAGGCTTCCAGGACCCCGGCTAAGCAATTTTACCGGGCCGCCCGGTTCTTTTTTTGAACCAGCCCGGTTCTTTTTACACTTCCAGCTGGAGCTCAGCAGCGGCTTTTTGCGCAAGATCACGCCGGGTTAGGCTTCCAGGACCTCGGCTAAGAAATTCTACCGGGCCGCCCGGTTCTTTTTTTGAACCAGCCCGGTTCTTTTTACACTTCCAGCTGGAGCTCACGAGCGGCTTTTTGGACAAGATCACGCCGTGTTAGGCTTCCAGAGCCCCGGCTAAGCAATTTTACCGGCCCGCCCGGTTCTTTTTTTTAACCAGCCCGGTTCTTTTTACACTTCCAGCTGGAGCTCAGCAGCGGGTTTTTGGACAAGATCCCGCCGTGTTAGGCTTCCAGAGCCCCGGCTAAGCAATTTTACAGGGTCGCCCGGTTCTTTTTTTTAACCAGCCCGTTTTTTTTTACACTTCCAGCTGGAGCTCAGCAGCGGCTTTTTGCACAGTATCACGCCGGGTTAGGCTTCCAGAGCCCCGGCTAAGCAATTTTACCGGGCCGCCCGGTTCTTTTTTTTAACCAGCCCGGTTCTTTTTACACTTCCAGCTGGAGCTCAGCAGCGGCTTTTTGGACAAGATCACGCCGTGTTAGGCTTCCAGAGCCCCGGCTAAGCAATTTTACCGGGTCGCCCGGTTCTTTTTTTTAACCAGCCCGGTTCTTTTTACACTTCCAGCTGGAGCTCAGCAGCGGCTTTTTGGACAAGATCACGCCGTGTTAGGCTTCCAGAGCCCCGGCTAAGCAATTTTACCGGGTCGCCCGGTTCTTTTTTTAACCAGCCCGGTTCTTTTTACACTTCCAGCTGGAGCTCAGCATCGTGTAAAACATAAACCAAACGATGAAATTGGTTATTTCTTCATGTATAATGATCAACTCGATACTCCCTAGCCCCCAACAGCCTTTTTTTTCATAACACTTTAACCAGAGTGACGGGAGAGCGGCATTTCAGAAAACGTGCTTATCTCGGCGAGAAAAAGCGATTTCGGCAATAAAATTTAAAACGCGTGTAAAACATAAACCAAACGATGAAATTGGTTATTTCTTCATGTATAATGATCAACTCGATACTCCCTAGCCCCCAACAGCCTTTTTTTTCATAACACTTTAACCAGAGTGACGGGAGAGCGGCATTTCAGAAAACGTGCTTATCTCGGCGAGAAAAAGCGATTTCGGCAATAAAATTTAAAACGCGTGTAAAACATAAACCAAACGATGAAATTGGTTATTTCTTCATGTATAATGATCAACTCGATACTCCCTAGCCCCCAACAGCCTTTTTTTTCATAACACTTTAACCAGAGTGACGGGAGAGCGGCATTTCAGAAAACGTGCTTATCTCGGCGAGAAAAAGCGATTTCGGCAATAAAATTTAAAACGCGTGTAAAACATAAACCAAACGATGAAATTGGTTATTTCTTCATGTAAAATGATCAACTCGATACTCCCTAGCCCCCAACAGCCTTTTTTTTTCATAACACTTTAACCAGAGTGACGGGAGAGCGGCATTTCAGAAAACGTGCTTATCTCGGCGAGAAAAAGCGATTTCGGCAATAAAATTTAAAACGCGTGTAAAACATAAACCAAACGATGAAATTGGTTATTTCTTCATGTATAATGATCAACTCGATACTCCCTAGCCCCCAACAGCCTTTTTTTTCATAACACTTTAACCAGAGTGACGGGAGAGCGGCATTTCAGAAAACGTGCTTATCTCGGCGAGAAAAAGCGATTTCGGCAATAAAATTTAAAACGCGTGTAAAACATAAACCAAACGATGAAATTGGTTATTTCTTCATGTATAATGATCAACTCGATACTCCCTAGCCCCCAACAGCCTTTTTTTTCATAACACTTTAACCAGAGTGACGGGAGAGCGGCATTTCAGAAAACGTGCTTATCTCGGCGAGAAAAAGCGATTTCGGCAATAAAATTTAAAACGCGTGTAAAACATAAACCAAACGATGAAATTGGTTATTTCTTCATGTATAATGATCAACTCGATACTCCCTAGCCCCCAACAGCCTTTTTTTTCATAACACTTTAACCAGAGTGACGGGAGAGCGGCATTTCAGAAAACGTGCTTATCTCGGCGAGAAAAAGCGATTTCGGCAATAAAATTTAAAACGCGTGTAAAACATAAACCAAACGATGAAATTGGTTATTTCTTCATGTATAATGATCAACTCGATACTCCCTAGCCCCCAACAGCCTTTTTTTTCATAACACTTTAACCAGAGTGACGGGAGAGCGGCATTTCAGAAAACGTGCTTATCTCGGCGAGAAAAAGCGATTTCGGCAATAAAATTTAAAACGCGTGTAAAACATAAACCAAACGATGAAATTGGTTATTTCTTCATGTATAATGATCAACTCGATACTCCCTAGCCCCCAACAGCCTTTTTTTTCATAACACTTTAACCAGAGTGACGGGAGAGCGGCATTTCAGAAAACGTGCTTATCTCGGCGAGAAAAAGCGATTTCGGCAATAAAATTTAAAACGCGTGTAAAACATAAACCAAACGATGAAATTGGTTATTTCTTCATGTATAATGATCAACTCGAGTCGAGCTCCAGGGAGAGAGGCTGATTTTTCGCTTTTTGAGGCCGACCGACGAACCGGCGCGGGGCGGACTCAAAAGCCCGCAGAGCCGTAGGCACTTAGAAAAGTTTCGCCTTTGGCTGTGAGCTCCAGGGGGAGAGGCTGGTTTTGCGTTATTTTAGGCCGGCTGGAGAACCGGCGCGGGTCGGACGCACAATCCCCGCAGAGCCGTGGGCACTTAGAAAATTTTTGCCAAGTTGGCTCTGAGCGCCTGGTACCTAATATGGAAGTATAGAGGCCGACTTTCGGGCAAGATCACGCCGCGTTAGGCTTCCAGGACCCCGGCTAAGCAATTTTACCGGGCCGCCCGGTTCTTTTTTTGAACCAGCCCGGTTCTTTTTACACTTCCAGCTGGAGCTCACGAGCGGCTTTTTGGACAAGATCACGCCGTGTTAGGCTTCCAGAGCCCCGGCTAAGCAATTTTACCGGCCCGCCCGGTTCTTTTTTTTAACCAGCCCGGTTCTTTTTACACTTCCAGCTGGAGCTCAGCAGCGGGTTTTTGGACAAGATCACGCCGTGTTAGGCTTCCAGAGCCCCGGCTAAGCAATTTTACAGGGTCGCCCGGTTCTTTTTTTTAACCAGCCCGGTTTTTTTTACACTTCCAGCTGGAGCTCAGCAGCGGCTTTTTGCACAGTATCACGCCGGGTTAGGCTTCCAGAGCCCCGGCTAAGCAATTTTACCGGGCCGCCCGGTTCTTTTTTTTAACCAGCCCGGTTCTTTTTACACTTCCAGCTGGAGCTCAGCAGCGGCTTTTTGGACAAGATCACGCCGTGTTAGGCTTCCAGAGCCCCGGCTAAGCAATTTTACCGGGTCGCCCGGTTCTTTTTTTTAACCAGCCCGGTTCTTTTTACACTTCCAGCTGGAGCTCAGCAGCGGCTTTTTGGACAAGATCACGCCGTGTTAGGCTTCCAGAGCCCCGGCTAAGCAATTTTACCGGGTCGCCCGGTTCTTTTTTTTAACCAGCCCGGTTCTTTTTACACTTCCAGCTGGAGCTCAGCAGCGGCTTTTTGGACAAGATCACGCCGTGTTAGGCTTCCAGAGCCCCGGCTAAGCAATTTTACCGGGTCGCCCGGTTCTTTTTTTAACCAGCCCGGTTCTTTTTACACTTCCAGCTGGAGCTCAGCATCGTGTAAAACATAAACCAAACGATGAAATTGGTTATTTCTTCATGTATAATGATCAACTCGATACTCCCTAGCCCCCAACAGCCTTTTTTTTCATAACACTTTAACCAGAGTGACGGGAGAGCGGCATTTCAGAAAACGTGCTTATCTCGGCGAGAAAAAGCGATTTCGGCAATAAAATTTAAAACGCGTGTAAAACATAAACCAAACGATGAAATTGGTTATTTCTTCATGTATAATGATCAACTCGATACTCCCTAGCCCCCAACAGCCTTTTTTTTCATAACACTTTAACCAGAGTGACGGGAGAGCGGCATTTCAGAAAACGTGCTTATCTCGGCGAGAAAAAGCGATTTCGGCAATAAAATTTAAAACGCGTGTAAAACATAAACCAAACGATGAAATTGGTTATTTCTTCATGTATAATGATCAACTCGATACTCCCTAGCCCCCAACAGCCTTTTTTTTCATAACACTTTAACCAGAGTGACGGGAGAGCGGCATTTCAGAAAACGTGCTTATCTCGGCGAGAAAAAGCGATTTCGGCAATAAAATTTAAAACGCGTGTAAAACATAAACCAAACGATGAAATTGGTTATTTCTTCATGTAAAATGATCAACTCGATACTCCCTAGCCCCCAACAGCCTTTTTTTTTCATAACACTTTAACCAGAGTGACGGGAGAGCGGCATTTCAGAAAACGTGCTTATCTCGGCGAGAAAAAGCGATTTCGGCAATAAAATTTAAAACGCGTGTAAAACATAAACCAAACGATGAAATTGGTTATTTCTTCATGTATAATGATCAACTCGATACTCCCTAGCCCCCAACAGCCTTTTTTTTCATAACACTTTAACCAGAGTGACGGGAGAGCGGCATTTCAGAAAACGTGCTTATCTCGGCGAGAAAAAGCGATTTCGGCAATAAAATTTAAAACGCGTGTAAAACATAAACCAAACGATGAAATTGGTTATTTCTTCATGTATAATGATCAACTCGATACTCCCTAGCCCCCAACAGCCTTTTTTTTCATAACACTTTAACCAGAGTGACGGGAGAGCGGCATTTCAGAAAACGTGCTTATCTCGGCGAGAAAAAGTGATTTCGGCAATAAAATTTAAAACGCGTGTAAAACATAAACCAAACGATGAAATTGGTTATTTCTTCATGTATAATGATCAACTCGATACTCCCTAGCCCCCAACAGCCTTTTTTTTCATAACACTTGCTGCAATTGCCGTGAGAGACGTTCCATGTCCCAAGTTGTTGAAAAACCCTGAAACAATTTGTCAGCTTCCAATTTCGCAAATACTTTTCGGTGTCTCACACGCTCCTTTGCCACTTTCTTTCTGTCAATGCCACTCACAATTTGCGCTTCCACATCAACATACATTCTTTCAATCTCACTCCATTCATTCCTCTCAGCACACACACTTCTATCAATTTGGTGCATTTTGGATGTTTTAGCGGTCTGATCTCTCACAGGAGGAACTGTTACCACCGGATGTTTTCGGGAGAGCCTCACACCTCCCAGGATCTCAAAAAACCTGGCTATTTGAATACGCTCGTCAACGTACCCTTGTCC
The DNA here is from genome assembly GCF_054491065.1 of Syngnathus leptorhynchus. Taxonomy (NCBI): domain Eukaryota; kingdom Metazoa; phylum Chordata; class Actinopteri; order Syngnathiformes; family Syngnathidae; genus Syngnathus; species Syngnathus leptorhynchus. Next base: position 264,195 of record NW_028232037.1, read on the forward strand.
GCCACGACTAGGCTAGGTCCCGGACCTATTCGTAATACGCGTAAGTCCCTGACTTTACCGTACACGTCACACACGTAAGTTCCAAACTTATTTGCCGTATGTATCTCTTGCACACTTTATTTGATCTGAACAACAGTCTCCTCTTAAATTTCCTTTTTCAATTTGCAGAATTTCGACTTATAGTAACAGGTATTCTGCTTACCTTATCAGTGATGAGCGCTCAGGGTTGAGGAGACGTTGTACCAGCTCAACGTTGTGCACTTTATTCCCAAACGGTTCGCCGACCGAGAGACAGCGTCCCGGACGCTGTCCGGTGTCCTGGATACAGACCACGAGTTGTCAATTACCCTTCTCTTGACATCACGTCGGGGTCACCAAGAAATTGTTAGGATACGGATTTTAGCTATTGATCTGACTCCAAATTACGATCAACTTTAACACAAGTTTCTATGTCCTAATCCACACACTGGCGCACCTAACAATTTTGCGAGTTCGTTCTGTCAAAGAGAAGACCAGTAGATCAATCAGACCAAATTTACCAAATGTTTATTCCTAACAAAGTGCTCTAATACAGGCCGGGGTCCCGGGTCCCTCACACTAAAACTCGTGCGTTTCTGTGACCACCAAAAGACGACACATTCTTCCGGGTTGCCCAGTTTTAAAGAAACACAATATGAATATTAAAGCATGCAAAATATTGTGTGATGATTGGTCGATGGTCATCTCCTCCCCGTCGAGGTGTCATCACTGTGGTCAGGAGTTGGGGGTTTTCCTCTCGAAGCCCAACCACCTGGACGTGGTATTGTTCTTTGTTCTCGCTCCTCACCCACCTCGAGGTGTTATCGTCTGGTACTCTGTTGGAACAATCTCGGGGGAAGCCTTGGCCTGCCAGACCAGGAGGCCTTATCTTTATGAGTTTACGACTCTCCTTTAAACTAAATGCTTTCTATTTGGTTCAAGGAATGTCTTTTGATCCTTGTCAGCCTTATGTTTCCTTCCTGTCCTTATGTTACTTTTGTGTTTGTTTTGTAAGAAGTCTTCAATGACAATGAGCAGAGCTTCTTTGCATAGGCGAAATGTTCTTTGTCAGTTTAAAGGGACTTCATTCCTTTTAGTTAACTGTAGCTTTGATTCATAGATTGTAGATGATCAAAATTGGTTATATACAGTTTGAAGAAGTCACATTAAAGTTATCCCATATTTACTCAATGTTCGTTTAAGGAACTGTATATCAGTTACCTTACATTTACTTAATATGTGCTGAAAGGTTTAAGTAAGGTTAGATATTATTATTATTATGTGTTGTGTTAGTTTACTAAGAAGTTAAACTTAGCAGGAGTCGGCCACCTGTGGAGAGGACAACTGGTTGGGGGAAGAAAGCAGACTCTGCACTCCCAATGTGGGGGTCGAGAAGATCAATTCACACTACACTACATTCCTTTTCTAATCAGCGTTACTACAGCCACTATCTCCCTTCCTTTAGTGTAGCAACGCCTCTGTAGCCAGGGCATCCAAGACATCAAAAGGAGGAGCACGTGGGGGAGGAACTCAGAACTGGCGGAAACTGCAACCGAGCCTCCCCCCAATACTAGATATTATATTGATATGATTATATGTTTAACACAACCTTGAAAAATATGTTTGCTAACTGCTGAAAGCACATTTCCCTTTATTCCCTCTCATGACCTCATTTATGAGGTCATCACCCGCGACTCTAGCAAATATCTACCAGTGCGCTATCGGTCCTTTCTTCCTCCCGCGGCTCATGTTGAGCCACCAGGGTATATTGGCCCATCGGTGGCAACGGGCCAACGGTTTTCTCGATCAACCGGACAGTGAGTGATCTAATACATGGAACACAACAACAACCGCATAACATCATAATTGTAGTAAAAATAGCCACAGCAACAAGCACAGACATGATGAGCCCTTTCCAGTTTCCAAACGTTTTCATCCAATCAAACCAAATATCGGTGTGTACACCTGAATGATCTTTCATCTTTTTATTCAGTGTCCTTAGTCCTTCCAACGCCTTGGTCAGTCGTCCCCCTGGTGCCGTGTTGTTTGGGATGAAAGTACAACATGCATCACCAAACATTCCACACACACCATGTTTCTTAGCCAATAGCATGTCCAACGCAATTCTATTTTGGAACGCCATTAATGACGTCGCGGCCAATTGTTCATGAACTGCGGCAAATGATTCAGCTGTATAATTACCAAGTCGTTGGACATTGTAATGAACGTAATTAATACGGTCTACATTTTTATTGGGGGTGATCCATAGGAAGATACTTTCGAATCCCGAGGCCACTTGATTAACGAGTTTATACTCATCTGGTACACCCCGGGGCACTCCTATAGCGTCAATATATGTTGGATCGTCGTCGCTCAACCACGGGGCAAAACGTCTCTTTTGGCTCGCTTCAGGAGCTCCGCCAATGGGGACTCCAGGTCCCAATTGAGATTCTGTATTTCAATGGGGACAACCACCACAGGCATTATCAAAGACACGAGGGCACAGATACCTGATGCATTCTTTGGCAAGCGATCATATAATTTGTCATCACCACACCACAACCAGATGTCTGCACGAGAGAGAGGAGAGGTTACAGTCAGTGACAAATTTTTGAATTTGAAATTGAATTTCCACCATGTGGAATCTATTGTCCCAATACTTATGCCGGTCCCCTTTAACTTTAAACATGTCATATTTTGTTGAGTCACATGGTTGTCAAAAACGGGCTTTCTTTTTTAGTGAATAATTGTATGCCGTGACTCTCCAATGCCCTCTCAACCGAGGACAAACCAAACTCATTCCCTAAGCATTGAAAAACCATAAATAAAATAAAACAACCACATTTTTCCATATTGTTAACTTCTTTTGTCCATGACATGAAGCAACTACAAACCGTCCATCCTCTTTACATTGGTGAATACATGTCCCTTCTCTGTCTGGTGGGGCTAAATCCAATATTTCCCTTACCTTTTCAATTTGCTTCCTCCACACCCTTCTCTGGTACTTTTCCAGTTTGTCCTGTAACGTTTGGTTTGTCTCTGTCCAATTAAACAACGTGACATGCATTTGCCAATTTCCGCTGTCACATCTCTGTCTCAAACCTCCCTGTTCTTCTCGTGAGAGCTCTTCTGTTGTGTTCACCTCAGCCTCAAAAACTACTTCTCCTTTGCATCGGTATTGTTTATAAGTGGGTAAAATTTGAATCTGGGACGTTTTCTGCTGGATAGTCTCATCAATTGTCATCAATGTCCACACAAAAAGACAACTTACTAAAAATAGCACTACTAAAATTAATTCTGAAAAATCCGAAAATCCTTTCGAGCCCTCTCCTTTACTTTTCCGTATTGCTGCTCCTTCTCCTTCTGTCTCCCCCCTTTGGCCGGGTCCGGGACACGGCCAAACAAGAATACCTTCATCTTGACGGAACAAACTCTGGGGCCGGACGTAGGTGTGAGTAGTGATACCACCGACGTCCTTTGAAGTCGAGCTGGGCCATGTGAGAGGTCCTGGCCAAGACACGAAAGGGGCCCTTCCACCTGGGCTCCGTCCACTTTCTGGAGATGACTCTGACGTAGACGTGTACATGTGAGCTGTTTCTCCACCGACACGCCTTCCTCCGCCGCAGCGGTTTTCTCTCCAATCTGTGCAGAAACACTGGACACCAAAGCAGACAAATAGGACCCTTATGCTGTATGAGACCAATTTGGTACCGTAACATCCTCCGGTGGGACGAGCGTCGTTGCTGGTCCCGGCATTAGACGACCTGTCATCAATTCAAACGGTGCAAATCCAGTGTGCCTGTTAACAGATTGCCGCACAGACAACAAGGCAAGCGGAATCGCTTGGAGCCAATTCATTCTCATTTGAGCAATAATTTTGGCCAGTTTTTTCCTTCAACGTCCGGTTCATTCGTTCAACTTTGCCCTGGCTTTGAGGATGGTAGACACAGCCGAATCGATGCTTCAAACGCAAAATTGATTCCACCTTGGCCAAGGCTTTGTTGTTAAAGTGTGTACCATTGTCAGAGCGGATCAGGGCGGGAAAACTATGCGTGGGGATGTAATGGGGGATCAAAGCCTTGATCACAGCAGCAGAATCTTCTTTCGAGCACGGATATGCCTCAGGCCAGCCTGAGTAAGCGTCAACCAACACAAGCAAAAAGCGTTTCCCATTCACTCTTGTATACATGTCGGTGAAATCAATGATCACCTCTGCTCCCAGCCACGGGGTCGGCTGAAACAGGCCGGGCTTAGGCTTCAACGTAGGACGCAAACAGGAGTCTGGGTGTTCCCCGTCCAGATTACTGGACCGCGGAACACCAACATCATCTCCAGCAATCCTGTCTGCCATGGGTTGTTTAATTTGGTATGCATGCTGAGACCTAGACCAGTACAAATTAGGAATGTGAGTTTTCCGCCAATCGGTCTGTTGCAACAACTGCTTGACCATTGAGCCCAATTGTCTGGCCTCGTGTCCTGGGGCAAGAGCTAGGGAAATGTGTGGCACCCCTTTTTCTGTCATTTTGAACCACTGCATTTGTTCATGTGTCAGCTCAGTTACCGCTGCAACTCCCTCTTTACCAATCAAAATGCATGATGAAATTAAATCCCACATGTGCCCTTCAATTTCTTCAAACAAATCCCGATATACATCATCACTTTTTCGGTCATAATATAGAGTGCAATGCAAAGGATCAACAGGTGGGTGGTATGGCGTCAGTGAGCAGATCCAGGGTTTCCACAGTTGGTAGGTCGAGAACACACCACCACCAGCAGGGGTCTCTGGCTCCAGCCTGGCCCAGTAGATGGTTGCCGTTTCTGCTTCTGTTGGTAGGGGCGCCATCAGCCACTGACCATGTTGTTGTATTTGTTGTGAGCACTGGATGCTGATGCCATCTGGAAATTGAATAATCACTCCCTCTGGCCCACACAGAATTCTGGCTTCAACGGCTGACAACAAGTCCCTCCCCATCAAATTGATTGGGGTGTCCGTGGAATGGATGTATTTGTGCCAGAGTCTACACCCCGTCCGGGTGATCACAGTCTCAAGTGGTTTGGTAAAAGGCAGAGTTTGTGGTTTTCCCGAGAAGCCGACCAAAGTTGTTGTTTTCTTTGACAGTGAGGATACAGGAAGGGCAGTGTTTATTGATGAATATGTTGCGCCTGTGTCCACCAGCATCTGCACAGGTTTTCCCTCCACTGTCACATGAAGCATTGGCTCCGCCGGGCCGCTGCTTCTCTGGCTCCCCGGGCATCCCTATTCGAATTGTCCACACCAGAGATCATCATGTTGATAGTACTGACCTCTGTGTGCTTGTGGCTGTTGCCAGGGTCGTCCACTCGAGGGAGCTGTTCGTGTTTGTTGTATCGGCTCCTCGGGTTGATGTGGCGGGCCTCCGGCTGGACGGCCGGCTCCGTGCGGTCGATACTGCGGGCACTCTCTTGCCCAGTGATCGGTTTCGCCGCAGATGTAGCATGCGTTGGGCGAATGGTTTTTGTATGTCGCCCTCCCCGGGTAAGCAGGTGCACTCCCTCCCCGGCCTCTGTATCCGCCCCGGAACTGGCCCCTTCCGCGTCCCACCACCTGAGGAGCCTGTGACATTTGCATTTCCTTTTTCTGTGATTTAGACTGTCTAGCTTCACCATGCATTTTTGCCAACTGTAATTTCAACAACTGTTTGGATAATGCGTCTGTCTCGTTATCAACTTTAGCTTGTGACTCAGTAAACATTCTGCAGTGATGCAAAAGATGACGTTTAAACCGTTCCTCGGCACAAACCAGAATGTCAGGGTCTGACATTAACTGCTTCTTCACATCTGACGGAAGTCCATCCACCAGCGCCGTCCGGAAGAGCACCTCTGCCTCGTGCGTGAGAGCCGGATGGCGACCTGTGGTTTCAATCCAACTCTCCACACATGTTACATAATGTTGGGCAGGTGACATTTTCACATCATAAGGAAACATAGTGGGGGCCAAATCGGTGGGTTGTGGGAAAGTCATTTTAATGTTTTCAAACAGGGGCGCTGCTACTTGTGGCAAGGGCACCTCCCTCCCCAGTCTCGCTGTGCCTGCTGCTTCCTCAATCGCCTGCAATTGCACTAGGGAGCATGCTCCTGCCAACATCTGTCGCATGTCACCAAGTGTACAACTCTGTCCACTCATTAGAGCCAAAAACTTGTTCAGCCACACCTTGCCTCCTCTGTGTAGTGGGGGCATCTTTTCCATCATCGCAGTTACATCACGGAGCACCATGGGCTCGTAACGCTGACCATCCGCTGTTGCCACTAGGGGACACATCAACTCATTTTTCTGAACCTCTGCTTGTATCATCTGTCCACGAGTACTCCGCAAATTATATTCTCTCCGTGTCTGGCTCTCTCCCTGTCCGCCCTTTTTTCTACCATTCAGATTCGCGTACTCCAACATTTTCCTCTGTTGCATCACAACATCATCTTCCTCCTCACCTCCGCTACCGTCCCGCTGTGAATGCTCTTTCTGTCTCCACTCACTCTTCGCGTCTTGTCTTATTTTCTCCGTTACCCATTTCAACATCTGCGCTTCCTGTCTACGCTGCTCATCAACTTGATCAACTTTCTTTTTTAGCTCCTCGTTCTCGGCACTTAGTCTATGCCCACCTACTCCTTTCGTTATGTTGGACGTTTGAGGGCTCGGAGCGGGGGTGGAAGTGTCCACGCGGGACGCCTCCTCCTCCCTGATCCGTCGCCTCTCTCTATTTACTGCTTGTTCAATCAGTTGTACAATACTTTGATCCGCCCTTTCGCCTTCGCCCTCGACATCCACTACCAGTCGGCCACCCAACGTCACCACTGGAGCCATCACTCCGGGGCTGCCGTACGGCGGCGGTCCAACAGCAGTCACTCCGAGTGTGGGGGCACTCGGGGGTGTTACATCATGCAAAGATGGATAAATGCCCTTGTATTCAACTCCTTTCTTATCTGTTTCCACCGCTTTCTCTACCTCCTCCGCTTTTCCACATTAACAACACTTTCTACGGGCAGTTTCTTCTGAGTGGCAAACAAAGCTGTTGAAGCTGTTGCCATATTGTGCAAAGAGCGTCGCTCTTCCTCTCTCTCCTTAATGTGCTTCTCGAGCACCTTGCGCTTACGCCAGCCGGCCCCTTTATGCTCATCCTCTAAGGAGAGCTTTCTTTTCACACTTTAACCAGAGTGACGGGAGAGCGGCATTTCAGAAAACGTGCTTATCTCGGCGAGAAAAAGCGATTTCGGCAATAAAATTTAAAACGCGTGTAAAACATAAACCAAACGATGAAATTGGTTATTTCTTCATGTATAATGATCAACTCGATACTCCCTAGCCCCCAACAGCCTTTTTTTTCATAACACTTTAACCAGAGTGACGGGAGAGCGGCATTTCAGAAAACGTGCTTATCTCGGCGAGAAAAAGCGATTTCGGCAATAAAATTTAAAACGCGTGTAAAACATAAACCAAACGATGAAATTGGTTATTTCTTCATGTATAATAATCAACTCGATACTCCCTAGCCCCCAACAGCCTTTTTTTTCATAACACTTTAACCAGAGTGACGGGAGAGCGGCATTTCAGAAAACGTGCTTATCTCGGCGAGAAAAAGCGATTTCGGCAATAAAATTTAAAACGCGTGTAAAACACAAACCAAACGATGAAATTGGTTATTTCTTCATGTATAATGATCAACTCGATACTCCCTAGCCCCCAACAGCCTTTTTTTTCATAACACTTTAACCAGAGTGACGGGAGAGCGGCATTTCAGAAAACGTGCTTATCTCGGCGAGAAAAAGCGATTTCGGCAATAAAATTTAAAACGCGTGTAAAACATAAACCAAACGATGAAATTGGTTATTTCTTCATGTATAATGATCAACTCGATACTCCCTAGCCCCCAACAGCCTTTTTTTTCATAACACTTTAACCAGAGTGACGGGAGAGCGGCATTTCAGAAAACGTGCTTATCTCGGCGAGAAAAAGCGATTTCGGCAATAAAATTTAAAATGCGTGTAAAACATAAACCAAACGATGAAATTGGTTATTTCTTCATGTATAATGATCAACTCAATACTCCCTAGCCCCCAACAGCCTTTTTTTCCATAACACTTTAACCAGAGTGACGGGAGAGCGGCATTTCAGAAAACGTGCTTATCTCGGCGAGAAAAAGCGATTTCGGCAATAAAATTTAAAACGCGTGTAAAACATAAACCAAACGATGAAATTGGTTATTTCTTCATGTATAATGATCAACTCGATACTCCCTAGCCCCCAACAGCCTTTTTTTTCATAACACTTTAACCAGAGTGACGGGAGAGCGGCATTTCAGAAAACGTGCTTATCTCGGCGAGAAAAAGCGATTTCGGCAATAAAATTTAAAACGCGTGTAAAACATAAACCAAACGATGAAATTGGTTATTTCTTCATGTATAATGATCAACTCGATACTCCCTAGCCCCCAACAGCCTTTTTTTTCATAACACTTTAACCAGAGTGACGGGAGAGCGGCATTTCAGAAAACGTGCTTATCTCGGCGAGAAAAAGCGATTTCGGCAATAAAATTTAAAACGCGTGTAAAACATAAACCAAACGATGAAATTGGTTATTTCTTCATGTATAATGATCAACTCGATACTCCCTAGCCCCCAACAGCCTTTTTTTTCATAACACTTTAACCAGAGTGACGGGAGAGCGGCATTTCAGAAAACGTGCTTATCTCGGCGAGAAAAAGCGATTTCGGCAATAAAATTTAAAACGCGTGTAAAACATAAACCAAACGATGAAATTGGTTATTTCTTCATGTATAATGATCAACTCGATACTCCCTAGCCCCCAACAGCCTTTTTTTTCATAACACTTTAACCAGAGTGACGGGAGAGCGGCATTTCAGAAAACGTGCTTATCTCGGCGAGAAAAAGCGATTTCGGCAATAAAATTTAAAACGCGTGTAAAACATAAACCAAACGATGAAATTGGTTATTTCTTCATGTATAATGATCAACTCGATACTCCCTAGCCCCCAACAGCCTTTTTTTTCCATAACACTTTAACCAGAGTGACGGGAGAGCGGCATTTCAGAAAACGTGCTTATCTCGGCGAGAAAAAGCGATTTCGGCAATAAAATTTAAAACGCGTGTAAAACATAAACCAAACGATGAAATTGGTTATTTCTTCATGTATAATGATCAACTCGATACTCCCTAGCCCCCAACAGCCTTTTTTTTCATAACACTTTAACCAGAGTGACGGGAGAGCGGCATTTCAGAAAACGTGCTTATCTCGGCGAGAAAAAGCGATTTCGGCAATAAAATTTAAAACGCGTGTAAAACATAAACCAAACGATGAAATTGGTTATTTCTTCATGTATAATGATCAACTCGAGTCGAGCTCCAGGGAGAGAGGCTGATTTTTCGCTTTTTGAGGCCGACCGACGAACCGGCGCGGGGCGGACTCAAAAGCCCGCAGAGCCGTAGGCACTTAGAAAAGTTTCGCCTTTGGCTGTGAGCTCCAGGGGGAGAGGCTGGTTTTGCGTTATTTTAGGCCGGCTGGAGAACCGGCGCGGGTCGGACGCACAATCCCCGCAGAGCCGTGGGCACTTAGAAAATTTTTGCCAAGTTGGCTCTGAGCGCCTGGTACCTAATATGGAAGTATAGAGGCCGACTTTCGGGCAAGATCACGCCGCGTTAGGCTTCCAGGACCCCGGCTAAGCAATTTTACCGGGCCGCCCGGTTCTTTTTTTGAACCAGCCCGGTTCTTTTTACACTTCCAGCTGGAGCTCAGCAGCGGCTTTTTGCGCAAGATCACGCCGGGTTAGGCTTCCAGGACCTCGGCTAAGAAATTCTACCGGGCCGCCCGGTTCTTTTTTTGAACCAGCCCGGTTCTTTTTACACTTCCAGCTGGAGCTCACGAGCGGCTTTTTGGACAAGATCACGCCGTGTTAGGCTTCCAGAGCCCCGGCTAAGCAATTTTACCGGCCCGCCCGGTTCTTTTTTTTAACCAGCCCGGTTCTTTTTACACTTCCAGCTGGAGCTCAGCAGCGGGTTTTTGGACAAGATCCCGCCGTGTTAGGCTTCCAGAGCCCCGGCTAAGCAATTTTACAGGGTCGCCCGGTTCTTTTTTTTAACCAGCCCGTTTTTTTTTACACTTCCAGCTGGAGCTCAGCAGCGGCTTTTTGCACAGTATCACGCCGGGTTAGGCTTCCAGAGCCCCGGCTAAGCAATTTTACCGGGCCGCCCGGTTCTTTTTTTTAACCAGCCCGGTTCTTTTTACACTTCCAGCTGGAGCTCAGCAGCGGCTTTTTGGACAAGATCACGCCGTGTTAGGCTTCCAGAGCCCCGGCTAAGCAATTTTACCGGGTCGCCCGGTTCTTTTTTTTAACCAGCCCGGTTCTTTTTACACTTCCAGCTGGAGCTCAGCAGCGGCTTTTTGGACAAGATCACGCCGTGTTAGGCTTCCAGAGCCCCGGCTAAGCAATTTTACCGGGTCGCCCGGTTCTTTTTTTAACCAGCCCGGTTCTTTTTACACTTCCAGCTGGAGCTCAGCATCGTGTAAAACATAAACCAAACGATGAAATTGGTTATTTCTTCATGTATAATGATCAACTCGATACTCCCTAGCCCCCAACAGCCTTTTTTTTCATAACACTTTAACCAGAGTGACGGGAGAGCGGCATTTCAGAAAACGTGCTTATCTCGGCGAGAAAAAGCGATTTCGGCAATAAAATTTAAAACGCGTGTAAAACATAAACCAAACGATGAAATTGGTTATTTCTTCATGTATAATGATCAACTCGATACTCCCTAGCCCCCAACAGCCTTTTTTTTCATAACACTTTAACCAGAGTGACGGGAGAGCGGCATTTCAGAAAACGTGCTTATCTCGGCGAGAAAAAGCGATTTCGGCAATAAAATTTAAAACGCGTGTAAAACATAAACCAAACGATGAAATTGGTTATTTCTTCATGTATAATGATCAACTCGATACTCCCTAGCCCCCAACAGCCTTTTTTTTCATAACACTTTAACCAGAGTGACGGGAGAGCGGCATTTCAGAAAACGTGCTTATCTCGGCGAGAAAAAGCGATTTCGGCAATAAAATTTAAAACGCGTGTAAAACATAAACCAAACGATGAAATTGGTTATTTCTTCATGTATAATGATCAACTCGATACTCCCTAGCCCCCAACAGCCTTTTTTTTCATAACACTTTAACCAGAGTGACGGGAGAGCGGCATTTCAGAAAACGTGCTTATCTCGGCGAGAAAAAGCGATTTCGGCAATAAAATTTAAAACGCGTGTAAAACATAAACCAAACGATGAAATTGGTTATTTCTTCATGTATAATGATCAACTCGATACTCCCTAGCCCCCAACAGCCTTTTTTTTCATAACACTTTAACCAGAGTGACGGGAGAGCGGCATTTCAGAAAACGTGCTTATCTCGGCGAGAAAAAGCGATTTCGGCAATAAAATTTAAAACGCGTGTAAAACATAAACCAAACGATGAAATTGGTTATTTCTTCATGTATAATGATCAACTCGATACTCCCTAGCCCCCAACAGCCTTTTTTTTCATAACACTTTAACCAGAGTGACGGGAGAGCGGCATTTCAGAAAACGTGCTTATCTCGGCGAGAAAAAGCGATTTCGGCAATAAAATTTAAAACGCGTGTAAAACATAAACCAAACGATGAAATTGGTTATTTCTTCATGTATAATGATCAACTCGATACTCCCTAGCCCCCAACAGCCTTTTTTTTCATAACACTTTAACCAGAGTGACGGGAGAGCGGCATTTCAGAAAACGTGCTTATCTCGGCGAGAAAAAGCGATTTCGGCAATAAAATTTAAAACGCGTGTAAAACATAAACCAAACGATGAAATTGGTTATTTCTTCATGTATAATGATCAACTCGATACTCCCTAGCCCCCAACAGCCTTTTTTTTCACAACACTTTAACCAGAGTGACGGGAGAGCGGCATTTCAGAAAACGTGCTTATCTCGGCGAGAAAAAGCGATTTCGGCAATAAAATTTAAAACGCGTGTAAAACATAAACCAAACGATGAAATTGGTTATTTCTTCATGTATAATGATCAACTCGATACTCCCTAGCCCCCAACAGCCTTTTTTTTCATAACACTTTAACCAGAGTGACGGGAGAGCGGCATTTCAGAAAACGTGCTTATCTCGGCGAGAAAAAGCGATTTCGGCAATAAAATTTAAAACGCGTGTAAAACATAAACCAAACGATGAAATTGGTTATTTCTTCATGTATAATGATCAACTCGATACTCCCTAGCCCCCAACAGCCTTTTTTTTCATAACACTTTAACCAGAGTGACGGGAGAGCGGCATTTCAGAAAACGTGCTTATCTCGGCGAGAAAAAGCGATTTCGGCAATAAAATTTAAAACGCGTGTAAAACATAAACCAAACGATGAAATTGGTTATTTCTTCATGTATAATGATCAACTCGATACTCCCTAGCCCCCAACAGCCTTTTTTTTCATAACACTTTAACCAGAGTGACGGGAGAGCGGCATTTCAGAAAACGTGCTTATCTCGGCGAGAAAAAGCGATTTCGGCAATAAAATTTAAAACGCGTGTAAAACATAAACCAAACGATGAAATTGGTTATTTCTTCATGTATAATGATCAACTCGATACTCCCTAGCCCCCAACAGCCTTTTTTTTCATAACACTTTAACCAGAGTGACGGGAGAGCGGCATTTCAGAAAACGTGCTTATCTCGGCGAGAAAAAGCGATTTCGGCAATAAAATTTAAAACGCGTGTAAAACATAAACCAAACGATGAAATTGGTTATTTCTTCATGTATAATGATCAACTCGATACTCCCTAGCCCCCAACAGCCTTTTTTTTCATAACACTTTAACCAGAGTGACGGGAGAGCGGCATTTCAGAAAACGTGCTTATCTCGGCGAGAAAAAGCGATTTCGGCAATAAAATTTAAAACGCGTGTAAAACATAAACCAAACGATGAAATTGGTTATTTCTTCATGTATAATGATCAACTCGATACTCCCTAGCCCCCAACAGCCTTTTTTTTCATAACACTTTAACCAGAGTGACGGGAGAGCGGCATTTCAGAAAACGTGCTTATCTCGGCGAGAAAAAGCGATTTCGGCAATAAAATTTAAAACGCGTGTAAAACATAAACCAAACGATGAAATTGGTTATTTCTTCATGTATAATGATCAACTCGATACTCCCTAGCCCCCAACAGCCTTTTTTTTCATAACACTTTAACCAGAGTGACGGGAGAGCGGCATTTCAGAAAACGTGCTTATCTCGGCGAGAAAAAGCGATTTCGGCAATAAAATTTAAAACGCGTGTAAAACATAAACCAAACGATGAAATTGGTTATTTCTTCATGTATAATGATCAACTCGATACTCCCTAGCCCCCAACAGCCTTTTTTTTCATAACACTTTAACCAGAGTGACGGGAGAGCGGCATTTCAGAAAACGTGCTTATCTCGGCGAGAAAAAGCGATTTCGGCAATAAAATTTAAAACGCGTGTAAAACATAAACCAAACGATGAAATTGGTTATTTCTTCATGTATAATGATCAACTCGATACTCCCTAGCCCCCAACAGCCTTTTTTTTCATAACACTTTAACCAGAGTGACGGGAGAGCGGCATTTCAGAAAACGTGCTTATCTCGGCGAGAAAAAGCGATTTCGGCAATAAAATTTAAAACGCGTGTAAAACATAAACCAAACGATGAAATTGGTTATTTCTTCATGTATAATGATCAACTCGATACTCCCTAGCCCCCAACAGCCTTTTTTTTCATAACACTTTAACCAGAGTGACGGGAGAGCGGCATTTCAGAAAACGTGCTTATCTCGGCGAGAAAAAGCGATTTCGGCAATAAAATTTAAAACGCGTGTAAAACATAAACCAAACGATGAAATTGGTTATTTCTTCATGTATAATGATCAACTCGATACTCCCTAGCCCCCAACAGCCTTTTTTTTCATAACACTTTAACCAGAGTGACGGGAGAGCGGCATTTCAGAAAACGTGCTTATCTCGGCGAGAAAAAGCGATTTCGGCAATAAAATTTAAAACGCGTGTAAAACATAAACCAAACGATGAAATTGGTTATTTCTTCATGTATAATGATCAACTCGATACTCCCTAGCCCCCAACAGCCTTTTTTTTCATAACACTTTAACCAGAGTGACGGGAGAGCGGCATTTCAGAAAACGTGCTTATCTCGGCGAGAAAAAGCGATTTCGGCAATAAAATTTAAAACGCGTGTAAAACATAAACCAAACGATGAAATTGGTTATTTCTTCATGTATAATGATCAACTCGATACTCCCTAGCCCCCAACAGCCTTTTTTTTCATAACACTTTAACCAGAGTGACGGGAGAGCGGCATTTCAGAAAACGTGCTTATCTCGGCGAGAAAAAGCGATTTCGGCAATAAAATTTAAAACGCGTGTAAAACATAAACCAAACGATGAAATTGGTTATTTCTTCATGTATAATGATCAACTCGATACTCCCTAGCCCCCAACAGCCTTTTTTTTCATAACACTTTAACCAGAGTGACGGGAGAGCGGCAATTCAGAAAACGTGCTTATCTCGGCGAGAAAAAGCGATTTCGGCAATAAAATTTAAAACGCGTGTAAAACATAAACCAAACGATGAAATTGGTTATTTCTTCATGTATAATGATCAACTCGATACTCCCTAGCCCCCAACAGCCTTTTTTTTCATAACACTTTAACCAGAGTGACGGGAGAGCGGCATTTCAGAAAACGTGCTTATCTCGGCGAGAAAAAGCGATTTCGGCAATAAAATTTAAAACGCGTGTAAAACATAAACCAAACGATGAAATTGGTTATTTCTTCATGTATAATGATCAACTCGATACTCTCTAGCCCCCAACAGCCTTTTTTTTCATAACACTTTAACCAGAGTGACGGGAGAGCGGCATTTCAGAAAACGTGCTTATCTCGGCGAGAAAAAGCGATTTCGGCAATAAAATTTAAAACGCGTGTAAAACATAAACCAAACGATGAAATTGGTTATTTCTTCATGTATAATGATCAACTCGATACTCCCTAGCCCCCAACAGCCTTTTTTTTCATAACACTTTAACCAGAGTGACGGGAGAGCGGCATTTCAGAAAACGTGCTTATCTCGGCGAGAAAAAGCGATTTCGGCAATAAAATTTAAAACGCGTGTAAAACATAAACCAAACGATGAAATTGGTTATTTCTTCATGTATAATGATCAACTCGATACTCCCTAGCCCCCAACAGCCTTTTTTTTCATAACACTTTAACCAGAGTGACGGGAGAGCGGCATTTCAGAAAACGTGCTTATCTCGGCGAGAAAAAGCGATTTCGGCAATAAAATTTAAAACGCGTGTAAAACATAAACCAAACGATGAAATTGGTTATTTCTTCATGTATAATGATCAACTCGATACTCCCTAGCCCCCAACAGCCTTTTTTTTCATAACACTTTAACCAGAGTGACGGGAGAGCGGCATTTCAGAAAACGTGCTTATCTCGGCGAGAAAAAGCGATTTCGGCAATAAAATTTAAAACGCGTGTAAAACATAAACCAAACGATGAAATTGGTTATTTCTTCATGTATAATGATCAACTCGATACTCCCTAGCCCCCAACAGCCTTTTTTTTCATAACACTTTAACCAGAGTGACGGGAGAGCGGCATTTCAGAAAACGTGCTTATCTCGGCGAGAAAAAGCGATTTCGGCAATAAAATTTAAAACGCGTGTAAAACATAAACCAAACGATGAAATTGGTTATTTCTTCATGTATAATGATCAACTCGATACTCCCTAGCCCCCAACAGCCTTTTTTTTCATAACACTTTAACCAGAGTGACGGGAGAGCGGCATTTCAGAAAACGTGCTTATCTCGGCGAGAAAAAGCGATTTCGGCAATAAAATTTAAAACGCGTGTAAAACATAAACCAAACGATGAAATTGGTTATTTCTTCATGTATAATGATCAACTCGATACTCCCTAGCCCCCAACAGCCTTTTTTTTCATAACACTTTAACCAGAGTGACGGGAGAGCGGCATTTCAGAAAACGTGCTTATCTCGGCGAGAAAAAGCGATTTCGGCAATAAAATTTAAAACGCGTGTAAAACATAAACCAAACGATGAAATTGGTTATTTCTTCATGTATAATGATCAACTCGATACTCCCTAGCCCCCAACAGCCTTTTTTTTTCATAACACTTTAACCAGAGTGACGGGAGAGCGGCATTTCAGAAAACGTGCTTATCTCGGCGAGAAAAAGCGATTTCGGCAATAAAATTTAAAACGCGTGTAAAACATAAACCAAACGATGAAATTGGTTATTTCTTCATGTATAATGATCAACTCGATACTCCCTAGCCCCCAACAGCCTTTTTTTTCATAACACTTTAACCAGAGTGACGGGAGAGCGGCATTTCAGAAAACGTGCTTATCTCGGCGAGAAAAAGCGATTTCGGCAATAAAATTTAAAACGCGTGTAAAACATAAACCAAACGATGAAATTGGTTATTTCTTCATGTATAATGATCAACTCGATACTCCCTAGCCCCCAACAGCCTTTTTTTTCATAACACTTTAACCAGAGTGACGGGAGAGCGGCATTTCAGAAAACGTGCTTATCTCGGCGAGAAAAAGCGATTTCGGCAATAAAATTTAAAACGCGTGTAAAACATAAACCAAACGATGAAATTGGTTATTTCTTCATGTATAATGATCAACTCGATACTCCCTAGCCCCCAACAGCCTTTTTTTTCATAACACTTTAACCAGAGTGACGGGAGAGCGGCATTTCAGAAAACGTGCTTATCTCGGCGAGAAAAAGCGATTTCGGCAATAAAATTTAAAACGCGTGTAAAACATAAACCAAACGATGAAATTGGTTATTTCTTCATGTATAATGATCAACTCGATACTCCCTAGCCCCCAACAGCCTTTTTTTTCATAACACTTTAACCAGAGTGACGGGAGAGCGGCATTTCAGAAAACGTGCTTATCTCGGCGAGAAAAAGCGATTTCGGCAATAAAATTTAAAACGCGTGTAAAACATAAACCAAACGATGAAATTGGTTATTTCTTCATGTATAATGATCAACTCGATACTCCCTAGCCCCCAACAGCCTTTTTATTCATAACACTTTAACCAGAGTGACGGGAGAGCGGCATTTCAGAAAACGTGCTTATCTCGGCGAGAAAAAGCGATTTCGGCAATAAAATTTAAAACGCGTGTAAAACATAAACCAAACGATGAAATTGGTTATTTCTTCATGTATAATGATCAACTCGATACTCCCTAGCCCCCAACAGCCTTTTTTTTCATAACACTTTAACCAGAGTGACGGGAGAGCGGCATTTCAGAAAACGTGCTTATCTCGGCGAGAAAAAGCGATTTCGGCAATAAAATTTAAAACGCGTGTAAAACATAAACCAAACGATGAAATTGGTTATTTCTTCATGTATAATGATCAACTCGATACTCCCTAGCCCCCAACAGCCTTTTTTTTCATAACACTTTAACCAGAGTGACGGGAGAGCGGCATTTCAGAAAACGTGCTTATCTCGGCGAGAAAAAGCGATTTCGGCAATAAAATTTAAAACGCGTGTAAAACATAAACCAAACGATGAAATTGGTTATTTCTTCATGTATAATGATCAACTCGATACTCCCTAGCCCCCAACAGCCTTTTTTTTCATAACACTTTAACCAGAGTGACGGGAGAGCGGCATTTCAGAAAACGTGCTTATCTCGGCGAGAAAAAGCGATTTCGGCAATAAAATTTAAAACGCGTGTAAAACATAAACCAAACGATGAAATTGGTTATTTCTTCATGTATAATGATCAACTCGATACTCCCTAGCCCCCAACAGCCTTTTTTTTCATAACACTTTAACCAGAGTGACGGGAGAGCGGCATTTCAGAAAACGTGCTTATCTCGGCGAGAAAAAGCGATTTCGGCAATAAAATTTAAAACGCGTGTAAAACATAAACCAAACGATGAAATTGGTTATTTCTTCATGTATAATGATCAACTCGATACTCCCTAGCCCCCAACAGCCTTTTTTTTCATAACACTTTAACCAGAGTGACGGGAGAGCGGCATTTCAGAAAACGTGCTTATCTCGGCGAGAAAAAGCGATTTCGGCAATAAAATTTAAAACGCGTGTAAAACATAAACCAAACGATGAAATTGGTTATTTCTTCATGTATAATGATCAACTCGATACTCCCTAGCCCCCAACAGCCTTTTTTTTCATAACACTTTAACCAGAGTGACGGGAGAGCGGCATTTCAGAAAACGTGCTTATCTCGGCGAGAAAAAGCGATTTCGGCAATAAAATTTAAAACGCGTGTAAAACATAAACCAAACGATGAAATTGGTTATTTCTTCATGTATAATGATCAACTCGATACTCCCTAGCCCCCAACAGCCTTTTTTTTCATAACACTTTAACCAGAGTGACGGGAGAGCGGCATTTCAGAAAACGTGCTTATCTCGGCGAGAAAAAGCGATTTCGGCAATAAAATTTAAAACGCGTGTAAAACATAAACCAAACGATGAAATTGGTTATTTCTTCATGTATAATGATCAACTCGATACTCCCTAGCCCCCAACAGCCTTTTTTTTCATAACACTTTAACCAGAGTGACGGGAGAGCGGCATTTCAGAAAACGTGCTTATCTCGGCGAGAAAAAGCGATTTCGGCAATAAAATTTAAAACGCGTGTAAAACATAAACCAAACGATGAAATTGGTTATTTCTTCATGTATAATGATCAACTCGATACTCCCTAGCCCCCAACAGCCTTTTTTTTCATAACACTTTAACCAGAGTGACGGGAGAGCGGCATTTCAGAAAACGTGCTTATCTCGGCGAGAAAAAGCGATTTCGGCAATAAAATTTCAAACGCGTGTAAAACATAAACCAAACGATGAAATTGGTTATTTCTTCATGTATAATGATCAACTCGATACTCCCTAGCCCCCAACAGCCTTTTTTTTCATAACACTTTAACCAGAGTGACGGGAGAGCGGCATTTCAGAAAACGTGCTTATCTCGGCGAGAAAAAGCGATTTCGGCAATAAAATTTAAAACGCGTGTAAAACATAAACCAAACGATGAAATTGGTTATTTCTTCATGTATAATGATCAACTCGATACTCCCTAGCCCCCAACAGCCTTTTTTTTCATAACACTTTAACCAGAGTGACGGGAGAGCGGCATTTCAGAAAACGTGCTTATCTCGGCGAGAAAAAGCGATTTCGGCAATAAAATTTAAAACGCGTGTAAAACATAAACCAAACGATGAAATTGGTTATTTCTTCATGTATAATGATCAACTCGATACTCCCTAGCCCCCAACAGCCTTTTTTTTCATAACACTTTAACCAGAGTGACGGGAGAGCGGCATTTCAGAAAACGTGCTTATCTCGGCGAGAAAAAGCGATTTCGGCAATAAAATTTAAAACGCGTGTAAAACATAAACCAAACGATGAAATTGGTTATTTCTTCATGTATAATGATCAACTCGATACTCCCTAGCCCCCAACAGCCTTTTTTTTCATAACACTTTAACCAGAGTGACGGGAGAGCGGCATTTCAGAAAACGTGCTTATCTCGGCGAGAAAAAGCGATTTCGGCAATAAAATTTAAAACGCGTGTAAAACATAAACCAAACGATGAAATTGGTTATTTCTTCATGTATAATGATCAACTCGATACTCCCTAGCCCCCAACAGCCTTTTTTTTCATAACACTTTAACCAGAGTGACGGGAGAGCGGCATTTCAGAAAACGTGCTTATCTCGGCGAGAAAAAGCGATTTCGGCAATAAAATTTAAAACGCGTGTAAAACATAAACCAAACGATGAAATTGGTTATTTCTTCATGTATAATGATCAACTCGATACTCCCTAGCCCCCAACAGCCTTTTTTTTCATAACACTTTAACCAGAGTGACGGGAGAGCGGCATTTCAGAAAACGTGCTTATCTCGGCGAGAAAAAGCGATTTCGGCAATAAAATTTAAAACGCGTGTAAAACATAAACCAAACGATGAAATTGGTTATTTCTTCATGTATAATGATCAACTCGATACTCCCTGGCCCCCAACAGCCTTTTTTTTCATAACACTTTAACCAGAGTGACGGGAGAGCGGCATTTCAGAAAACGTGCTTATCTCGGCGAGAAAAAGCGATTTCGGCAATAAAATTTAAAACGCGTGTAAAACATAAACCAAACGATGAAATTGGTTATTTCTTCATGTATAATGATCAACTCGATACTCCCTGGCCCCCAACAGCCTTTTTTTTCATAACACTTTAACCAGAGTGACGGGAGAGCGGCATTTCAGAAAACGTGCTTATCTCGGCGAGAAAAAGCGATTTCGGCAATAAAATTTAAAACGCGTGTAAAACATAAACCAAACGATGAAATTGGTTATTTCTTCATGTATAATGATCAACTCGATACTCCCTAGCCCCCAACAGCCTTTTTTTTCATAACACTTTAACCAGAGTGACGGGAGAGTGGCATTTCAGAAAACGTGCTTATCTCGGCGAGAAAAAGCGATTTCGGCAATAAAATTTAAAACGCGTGTAAAACATAAACCAAACGATGAAATTGGTTATTTCTTCATGTATAATGATCAACTCGATACTCCCTAGCCCCCAACAGCCTTTTTTTTCATAACACTTTAACCAGAGTGACGGGAGAGCGGCATTTCAGAAAACGTGCTTATCTCGGCGAGAAAAAGCGATTTCGGCAATAAAATTTAAAACGCGTGTAAAACATAAACCAAACGATGAAATTGGTTATTTCTTCATGTATAATGATCAACTCGATACTCCCTAGCCCCCAACAGCCTTTTTTTTCATAACACTTTAACCAGAGTGACGGGAGAGCGGCATTTCAGAAAACGTGCTTATCTCGGCGAGAAAAAGCGATATCGGCAATAAAATTTAAAACGCGTGTAAAACATAAACCAAACGATGAAATTGGTTATTTCTTCATGTATAATGATCAACTCGAGTCGAGCTCCAGGGAGAAAGGCTGATTTTTCGCTTTTTGAGGCCGACCGACGAACCGGCGCGGGGCGGACTCAAAAGCCCGCAGAGCCGTAGGCACTTAGAAAAGTTTCGCCTTTGGCTGTGAGCTCCAGGGGGAGAGGCTGGTTTTGCATTATTTTAGGCCGGCTGGAGAACCGGCGCGGGTCGGACGCACAATCCCCGCAGAGCCGTGGGCACTTAGAAAATTTTTGCCAAGTTGGCTCTGAGCGCCTGGTACCTAATATGGAAGTATAGAGGCCGACTTTCGGGCAAGATCACGCCGCGTTAGGCTTCCAGGACCCCGGCTAAGCAATTTTACCGGGCCGCCCGGTTCTTTTTTTGAACCAGCCCGGTTCTTTTTACACTTCCAGCTGGAGCTCAGCAGCGGCTTTTTGCGCAAGATCACGCCGGGTTAGGCTTCCAGGACCTCGGCTAAGCAATTCTACCGGGCCGCCCGGTTCTTTTTTTGAACCAGCCCGGTTCTTTTTACACTTCCAGCTGGAGCTCACGAGCGGCTTTTTGGACAAGATCACGCCGTGTTAGGCTTCCAGAGCCCCGGCTAAGCAATTTTACCGGCCCGCCCGGTTCTTTTTTTTAACCAGCCCGGTTCTTTTTACACTTCCAGCTGGAGCTCAGCAGCGGGTTTTTGGACAAGATCACGCCGTGTTAGGCTTCCAGAGCCCCGGCTAAGCAATTTTACAGGGTCGCCCGGTTCTTTTTTTTAACCAGCCCGTTTTTTTTTACACTTCCAGCTGGAGCTCAGCAGCGGCTTTTTGCACAGTATCACGCCGGGTTAGGCTTCCAGAGCCCCGGCTAATCAATTTTACCGGGCCGCCCGGTTCTTTTTTTTAACCAGCCCGGTTCTTTTTACACTTCCAGCTGGAGCTCAGCAGCGGCTTTTTGGACAAGATCACGCCGTGTTAGGCTTCCAGAGCCCCGGCTAAGCAATTTTACCGGGTCGCCCGGTTCTTTTTTTTAACCAGCCCGGTTCTTTTTACACTTCCAGCTGGAGCTCAGCAGCGGCTTTTTGGACAAGATCACGCCGTGTTAGGCTTCCAGAGCCCCGGCTAAGCAATTTTACCGGGTCGCCCGGTTCTTTTTTTAACCAGCCCGGTTCTTTTTACACTTCCAGCTGGAGCTCAGCATCGTGTAAAACATAAACCAAACGATGAAATTGGTTATTTCTTCATGTATAATGATCAACTCGATACTCCCTAGCCCCCAACAGCCTTTTTTTTCATAACACTTTAACCAGAGTGACGGGAGAGCGGCATTTCAGAAAACGTGCTTATCTCGGCGAGAAAAAGCGATTTCGGCAATAAAATTTAAAACGCGTGTAAAACATAAACCAAACGATGAAATTGGTTATTTCTTCATGTATAATGATCAACTCGATACTCCCTAGCCCCCAACAGCCTTTTTTTTCATAACACTTTAACCAGAGTGACGGGAGAGCGGCATTTCAGAAAACGTGCTTATCTCGGCGAGAAAAAGAGATTTCGGCAATAAAATTTCAAACGCGTGTAAAACATAAACCAAACGATGAAATTGGTTATTTCTTCATGTATAATGATCAACTCGATACTCCCTAGCCCCCAACAGCCTTTTTTTTCATAACACTTTAACCAGAGTGACGGGAGAGCGGCATTTCAGAAAACGTGCTTATCTCGGCGAGAAAAAGCGATTTCGGCAATAAAATTTAAAACGCGTGTAAAACATAAACCAAACGATGAAATTGGTTATTTCTTCATGTATAATGATCAACTCGATACTCCCTAGCCCCCAACAGCCTTTTTTTTCATAACACTTTAACCAGAGTGACGGGAGAGCGGCATTTCAGAAAACGTGCTTATCTCGGCGAGAAAAAGCGATTTCGGCAATAAAATTTAAAACGCGTGTAAAACATAAACCAAACGATGAAATTGGTTATTTCTTCATGTATAATGATCAACTCGATACTCCCTAGCCCCCAACAGCCTTTTTTTTCATAACACTTTAACCAGAGTGACGGGAGAGCGGCATTTCAGAAAACGTGCTTATCTCGGCGAGAAAAAGCGATTTCGGCAATAAAATTTAAAACGCGTGTAAAACATAAACCAAACGATGAAATTGGTTATTTCTTCATGTATAATGATCAACTCGATACTCCCTAGCCCCCAACAGCCTTTTTTTTCATAACACTTTAACCAGAGTGACGGGAGAGCGGCATTTCAGAAAACGTGCTTATCTCGGCGAGAAAAAGCGATTTCGGCAATAAAATTTAAAACGCGTGTAAAACATAAACCAAACGATGAAATTGGTTATTTCTTCATGTATAATGATCAACTCGATACTCCCTAGCCCCCAACAGCCTTTTTTTTCATAACACTTTAACCAGAGTGACGGGAGAGCGGCATTTCAGAAAACGTGCTTATCTCGGCGAGAAAAAGCGATTTCGGCAATAAAATTTAAAACGCGTGTAAAACATAAACCAAACGATGAAATTGGTTATTTCTTCATGTATAATGATCA
Organism: Syngnathus leptorhynchus; assembly: GCF_054491065.1. Classification (NCBI taxonomy): domain Eukaryota; kingdom Metazoa; phylum Chordata; class Actinopteri; order Syngnathiformes; family Syngnathidae; genus Syngnathus; species Syngnathus leptorhynchus. Next base: position 287,824 of record NW_028232037.1, read on the forward strand.
ACTCGATACTCCCTAGCCCCCAACAGCCTTTTTTTTCATAACACTTTAACCAGAGTGACGGGAGAGCGGCATTTCAGAAAACGTGCTTATCTCGGCGAGAAAAAGCGATTTCGGCAATAAAATTTAAAACGCGTGTAAAACATAAACCAAACGATGAAATTGGTTATTTCTTCATGTATAATGATCAACTCGATACTCCCTAGCCCCCAACAGCCTTTTTTTTCATAACACTTTAACCAGAGTGACGGGAGAGCGGCATTTCAGAAAACGTGCTTATCTCGGCGAGAAAAAGCGATTTCGGCAATAAAATTTAAAACGCGTGTAAAACATAAACCAAACGATGAAATTGGTTATTTCTTCATGTATAATGATCAACTCGATACTCCCTAGCCCCCAACAGCCTTTTTTTTCATAACACTTTAACCAGAGTGACGGGAGAGCGGCATTTCAGAAAACGTGCTTATCTCGGCGAGAAAAAGCGATTTCGGCAATAAAATTTAAAACGCGTGTAAAACATAAACCAAACGATGAAATTGGTTATTTCTTCATGTATAATGATCAACTCGATACTCCCTAGCCCCCAACAGCCTTTTTTTTCATAACACTTTAACCAGAGTGACGGGAGAGCGGCATTTCAGAAAACGTGCTTATCTCGGCGAGAAAAAGCGATTTCGGCAATAAAATTTAAAACGCGTGTAAAACATAAACCAAACGATGAAATTGGTTATTTCTTCATGTATAATGATCAACTCGATACTCCCTAGCCCCCAACAGCCTTTTTTTTCATAACACTTTAACCAGAGTGACGGGAGAGCGGCATTTCAGAAAACGTGCTTATCTCGGCGAGAAAAAGCGATTTCGGCAATAAAATTTAAAACGCGTGTAAAACATAAACCAAACGATGAAATTGGTTATTTCTTCATGTATAATGATCAACTCGATACTCCCTAGCCCCCAACAGCCTTTTTTTTCACAACACTTTAACCAGAGTGACGGGAGAGCGGCATTTCAGAAAACGTGCTTATCTCGGCGAGAAAAAGCGATTTCGGCAATAAAATTTAAAACGCGTGTAAAACATAAACCAAACGATGAAATTGGTTATTTCTTCATGTATAATGATCAACTCGATACTCCCTAGCCCCCAACAGCCTTTTTTTTCATAACACTTTAACCAGAGTGACGGGAGAGCGGCATTTCAGAAAACGTGCTTATCTCGGCGAGAAAAAGCGATTTCGGCAATAAAATTTAAAACGCGTGTAAAACATAAACCAAACGATGAAATTGGTTATTTCTTCATGTATAATGATCAACTCGATACTCCCTAGCCCCCAACAGCCTTTTTTTTCATAACACTTTAACCAGAGTGACGGGAGAGCGGCATTTCAGAAAACGTGCTTATCTCGGCGAGAAAAAGCGATTTCGGCAATAAAATTTAAAACGCGTGTAAAACATAAACCAAACGATGAAATTGGTTATTTCTTCATGTATAATGATCAACTCGATACTCCCTAGCCCCCAACAGCCTTTTTTTTCATAACACTTTAACCAGAGTGACGGGAGAGCGGCATTTCAGAAAACGTGCTTATCTCGGCGAGAAAAAGCGATTTCGGCAATAAAATTTAAAACGCGTGTAAAACATAAACCAAACGATGAAATTGGTTATTTCTTCATGTATAATGATCAACTCGATACTCCCTAGCCCCCAACAGCCTTTTTTTTCATAACACTTTAACCAGAGTGACGGGAGAGCGGCATTTCAGAAAACGTGCTTATCTCGGCGAGAAAAAGCGATTTCGGCAATAAAATTTAAAACGCGTGTAAAACATAAACCAAACGATGAAATTGGTTATTTCTTCATGTATAATGATCAACTCGATACTCCCTAGCCCCCAACAGCCTTTTTTTTCATAACACTTTAACCAGAGTGACGGGAGAGCGGCATTTCAGAAAACGTGCTTATCTCGGCGAGAAAAAGCGATTTCGGCAATAAAATTTAAAACGCGTGTAAAACATAAACCAAACGATGAAATTGGTTATTTCTTCATGTATAATGATCAACTCGATACTCCCTAGCCCCCAACAGCCTTTTTTTTCATAACACTTTAACCAGAGTGACGGGAGAGCGGCATTTCAGAAAACGTGCTTATCTCGGCGAGAAAAAGCGATTTCGGCAATAAAATTTAAAACGCGTGTAAAACATAAACCAAACGATGAAATTGGTTATTTCTTCATGTATAATGATCAACTCGATACTCCCTAGCCCCCAACAGCCTTTTTTTTCATAACACTTTAACCAGAGTGACGGGAGAGCGGCATTTCAGAAAACGTGCTTATCTCGGCGAGAAAAAGCGATATCGGCAATAAAATTTAAAACGCGTGTAAAACATAAACCAAACGATGAAATTGGTTATTTCTTCATGTATAATGATCAACTCGATACTCCCTAGCCCCCAACAGCCTTTTTTTTCATAACACTATAACCAGAGTGACGGGAGAGCGGCATTTCAGAAAACGTGCTTATCTCGGCGAGAAAAAGCGATTTCGGCAATAAAATTTAAAACGCGTGTAAAACATAAACCAAACGATGAAATTGGTTATTTCTTCATGTATAATGATCAACTCGATACTCCCTAGCCCCCAACAGCCTTTTTTTTCATAACACTTTAACCAGAGTGACGGGAGAGCGGCATTTCAGAAAACGTGCTTATCTCGGCGAGAAAAAGCGATTTCGGCAATAAAATTTAAAACGCGTGTAAAACATAAACCAAACGATGAAATTGGTTATTTCTTCATGTATAATGATCAACTCGATACTCCCTAGCCCCCAACAGCCTTTTTTTTCATAACACTTTAACCAGAGTGACGGGAGAGCGGCATTTCAGAAAACGTGCTTATCTCGGCGAGAAAAAGCGATTTCGGCAATAAAATTTAAAACGCGTGTAAAACATAAACCAAACGATGAAATTGGTTATTTCTTCATGTATAATGATCAACTCGATACTCCCTGGCCCCCAACAGCCTTTTTTTTCATAACACTTTAACCAGAGTGACGGGAGAGCGGCATTTCAGAAAACGTGCTTATCTCGGCGAGAAAAAGCGATTTCGGCAATAAAATTTAAAACGCGTGTAAAACATAAACCAAACGATGAAATTGGTTATTTCTTCATGTATAATGATCAACTCGATACTCCCTAGCCCCCAACAGCCTTTTTTTTCATAACACTTTAACCAGAGTGACGGGAGAGTGGCATTTCAGAAAACGTGCTTATCTCGGCGAGAAAAAGCGATTTCGGCAATAAAATTTAAAACGCGTGTAAAACATAAACCAAACGATGAAATTGGTTATTTCTTCATGTATAATGATCAACTCGATACTCCCTAGCCCCCAACAGCCTTTTTTTTCATAACACTTTAACCAGAGTGACGGGAGAGCGGCATTTCAGAAAACGTGCTTATCTCGGCGAGAAAAAGCGATTTCGGCAATAAAATTTAAAACGCGTGTAAAACATAAACCAAACGATGAAATTGGTTATTTCTTCATGTATAATGATCAACTCGATACTCCCTAGCCCCCAACAGCCTTTTTTTTCATAACACTTTAACCAGAGTGACGGGAGAGCGGCATTTCAGAAAACGTGCTTATCTCGGCGAGAAAAAGCGATATCGGCAATAAAATTTAAAACGCGTGTAAAACATAAACCAAACGATGAAATTGGTTATTTCTTCATGTATAATGATCAACTCGAGTCGAGCTCCAGGGAGAAAGGCTGATTTTTCGCTTTTTGAGGCCGACCGACGAACCGGCGCGGGGCGGACTCAAAAGCCCGCAGAGCCGTAGGCACTTAGAAAAGTTTCGCCTTTGGCTGTGAGCTCCAGGGGGAGAGGCTGGTTTTGCATTATTTTAGGCCGGCTGGAGAACCGGCGCGGGTCGGACGCACAATCCCCGCAGAGCCGTGGGCACTTAGAAAATTTTTGCCAAGTTGGCTCTGAGCGCCTGGTACCTAATATGGAAGTATAGAGGCCGACTTTCGGGCAAGATCACGCCGCGTTAGGCTTCCAGGACCCCGGCTAAGCAATTTTACCGGGCCGCCCGGTTCTTTTTTTGAACCAGCCCGGTTCTTTTTACACTTCCAGCTGGAGCTCAGCAGCGGCTTTTTGCGCAAGATCACGCCGGGTTAGGCTTCCAGGACCTCGGCTAAGCAATTCTACCGGGCCGCCCGGTTCTTTTTTTGAACCAGCCCGGTTCTTTTTACACTTCCAGCTGGAGCTCACGAGCGGCTTTTTGGACAAGATCACGCCGTGTTAGGCTTCCAGAGCCCCGGCTAAGCAATTTTACCGGCCCGCCCGGTTCTTTTTTTTAACCAGCCCGGTTCTTTTTACACTTCCAGCTGGAGCTCAGCAGCGGGTTTTTGGACAAGATCACGCCGTGTTAGGCTTCCAGAGCCCCGGCTAAGCAATTTTACAGGGTCGCCCGGTTCTTTTTTTTAACCAGCCCGTTTTTTTTTACACTTCCAGCTGGAGCTCAGCAGCGGCTTTTTGCACAGTATCACGCCGGGTTAGGCTTCCAGAGCCCCGGCTAATCAATTTTACCGGGCCGCCCGGTTCTTTTTTTTAACCAGCCCGGTTCTTTTTACACTTCCAGCTGGAGCTCAGCAGCGGCTTTTTGGACAAGATCACGCCGTGTTAGGCTTCCAGAGCCCCGGCTAAGCAATTTTACCGGGTCGCCCGGTTCTTTTTTTTAACCAGCCCGGTTCTTTTTACACTTCCAGCTGGAGCTCAGCAGCGGCTTTTTGGACAAGATCACGCCGTGTTAGGCTTCCAGAGCCCCGGCTAAGCAATTTTACCGGGTCGCCCGGTTCTTTTTTTAACCAGCCCGGTTCTTTTTACACTTCCAGCTGGAGCTCAGCATCGTGTAAAACATAAACCAAACGATGAAATTGGTTATTTCTTCATGTATAATGATCAACTCGATACTCCCTAGCCCCCAACAGCCTTTTTTTTCATAACACTTTAACCAGAGTGACGGGAGAGCGGCATTTCAGAAAACGTGCTTATCTCGGCGAGAAAAAGCGATTTCGGCAATAAAATTTAAAACGCGTGTAAAACATAAACCAAACGATGAAATTGGTTATTTCTTCATGTATAATGATCAACTCGATACTCCCTAGCCCCCAACAGCCTTTTTTTTCATAACACTTTAACCAGAGTGACGGGAGAGCGGCATTTCAGAAAACGTGCTTATCTCGGCGAGAAAAAGAGATTTCGGCAATAAAATTTAAAACGCGTGTAAAACATAAACCAAACGATGAAATTGGTTATTTCTTCATGTATAATGATCAACTCGATACTCCCTAGCCCCCAACAGCCTTTTTTTTCATAACACTTTAACCAGAGTGACGGGAGAGCGGCATTTCAGAAAACGTGCTTATCTCGGCGAGAAAAAGCGATTTCGGCAATAAAATTTAAAACGCGTGTAAAACATAAACCAAACGATGAAATTGGTTATTTCTTCATGTATAATGATCAACTCGATACTCCCTAGCCCCCAACAGCCTTTTTTTTCATAACACTTTAACCAGAGTGACGGGAGAGCGGCATTTCAGAAAACGTGCTTATCTCGGCGAGAAAAAGCGATTTCGGCAATAAAATTTAAAACGCGTGTAAAACATAAACCAAACGATGAAATTGGTTATTTCTTCATGTATAATGATCAACAATTTCATCGTTTGGTTTATGTTTTACACGCGTTTTAAATTTTATTGCCGAAATCGCTTTTTCTCGCCGAGATAAGCACGTTTTCTGAAATGCCGCTCTCCCGTCACTCTGGTTAAAGTGTTATGAAAAAAAAGGCTGTTGGGGGCTAGGGAGTATCGAGTTGATCATTATACATGAAGAAATAACCAATTTCATCGTTTGGTTTATGTTTTACACGCGTTTTAAATTTTATTGCCGAAATCGCTTTTTCTCGCCGAGATAAGCACGTTTTCTGAAATGCCGCTCTCCCGTCACTCTGGTTAAAGTGTTATGAAAAAAAAGGCTGTTGGGGGCTAGGGAGTATCGAGTTGATCCTTATACATGAAGAAATAACCAATTTCATCGTTTGGTTTATGTTTTACACGCGTTTTAAATTTTATTGCCGAAATCGCTTTTTCTCGCCGAGATAAGCACGTTTTCTGAAATGCCGCTCTCCCGTCACTCTGGTTAAAGTGTTATGAAAAAAAAGGCTGTTGGGGGCTAGGGAGTATCGAGTTGATCATTATACATGAAGAAATAACCAATTTCATCGTTTGGTTTATGTTTTACACGCGTTTTAAATTTTATTGCCGAAATCGCTTTTTCTCGCCGAGATAAGCACGTTTTCTGAAATGCCGCTCTCCCGTCACTCTGGTTAAAGTGTTATGAAAAAAAAGGCTGTTGGGGGCTAGGGAGTATCGAGTTGATCATTATACATGAAGAAATAACCAATTTCATCGTTTGGTTTATGTTTTACACGCGTTTTAAATTTTATTGCCGGAATCGCTTTTTCTCGCCGAGATAAGCACGTTTTCTGAAATGCCGCTATCCCGTCACTCTGGTTAAAGTGTTATGAAAAAAAAGGCTGTTGGGGGCTAGGGAGTATCGAGTTGATCATTATACATGAAGAAATAACCAATTTCATCGTTTGGTTTATGTTTTACACGCGTTTTAAATTTTATTGCCGAAATCGCTTTTTCTCGCCGAGATAAGCACGTTTTCTGAAATGCCGCTCTCCCGTCACTCTGGTTAAAGTGTTATGAAAAAAAAGGCTGTTGGGGGCTAGGGAGTATCGAGTTGATCATTATACATGAAGAAATAACCAATTTCATCGTTTGGTTTATGTTTTACACGCGTTTTAAATTTTATTGCCGGAATCGCTTTTTCTCGCCGAGATAAGCACGTTTTCTGAAATGCCGCTATCCCGTCACTCTGGTTAAAGTGTTATGAAAAAAAAGGCTGTTGGGGGCTAGGGAGTATCGAGTTGATCATTATACATGAAGAAATAACCAATTTCATCGTTTGGTTTATGTTTTACACGCGTTTTAAATTTTATTGCCGAAATCGCTTTTTCTCGCCGAGATAAGCACGTTTTCTGAAATGCCGCTCTCCCGTCACTCTGGTTAAAGTGTTATGAAAAAAAAGGCTGTTGGGGGCTAGGGAGTATCGAGTTGATCATTATACATGAAGAAATAACCAATTTCATCGTTTGGTTTATGTTTTACACGCGTTTTAAATTTTATTGCCGAAATCGCTTTTTCTCGCCGAGATAAGCACGTTTTCTGAAATGCCGCTCTCCCGTCACTCTGGTTAAAGTGTTATGAAAAAAAAAGGCTGTTGGGGGCTAGGGAGTATCGAGTTGATCATTATACATGAAGAAATAACCAATTTCATCGTTTGGTTTATGTTTTACACGCGTTTTAAATTTTATTGCCGAAATCGCTTTTTCTCGCCGAGATAAGCACGTTTTCTGAAATGCCGCTCTCCCGTCACTCTGGTTAAAGTGTTATGAAAAAAAGGCTGTTGGGGGCTAGGGAGTATCGAGTTGATCATTATACATGAAGAAATAACCAATTTCATCGTTTGGTTTATGTTTTACACGCGTTTTAAATTTTATTGCCGAAATCGCTTTTTCTCGCCGAGATAAGCACGTTTTCTGAAATGCCGCTCTCCCGTCACTCTGGTTAAAGTGTTATGAAAAAAAAGGCTGTTGGGGGCTAGGGAGTATCGAGTTGATCATTATACATGAAGAAATAACCAATTTCATCGTTTGGTTTATGTTTTACACGCGTTTTAAATTTTATTGCCGAAATCGCTTTTTCTCGCCGAGATAAGCACGTTTTCTGAAATGCCGCTCTCCCGTCACTCTGGTTAAAGTGTTATGAAAAAAAAGGCTGTTGGGGGCTAGGGAGTATCGAGTTGATCATTATACATGAAGAAATAACCAATTTCATCGTTTGGTTTATGTTTTACACGCGTTTTAAATTTTATTGCCGAAATCGCTTTTTCTCGCCGAGATAAGCACGTTTTCTGAAATGCCGCTCTCCCGTCACTCTGGTTAAAGTGTTATGAAAAAAAAGGCTGTTGGGGGCTAGGGAGTATCGAGTTGATCCTTATACATGAAGAAATAACCAATTTCATCGTTTGGTTTATGTTTTACACGCGTTTTAAATTTTATTGCCGAAATCGCTTTTTCTCGCCGAGATAAGCACGTTTTCTGAAATGCCGCTCTCCCGTCACTCTGGTTAAAGTGTTATGAAAAAAAAGGCTGTTGGGGGCTAGGGAGTATCGAGTTGATCATTATACATGAAGAAATAACCAATTTCATCGTTTGGTTTATGTTTTACACGCGTTTTAAATTTTATTGCCGAAATCGCTTTTTCTCGCCGAGATAAGCACGTTTTCTGAAATGCCGCTCTCCCGTCACTCTGGTTAAAGTGTTATGAAAAAAAAGGCTGTTGGGGGCTAGGGAGTATCGAGTTGATCATTATACATGAAGAAATAACCAATTTCATCGTTTGGTTTATGTTTTACACGCGTTTTAAATTTTATTGCCGAAATCGCTTTTTCTCGCCGAGATAAGCACGTTTTCTGAAATGCCGCTCTCCCGTCACTCTGGTTAAAGTGTTATGAAAAAAAAGGCTGTTGGGGGCTAGGGAGTATCGAGTTGATCATTATACATGAAGAAATAACCAATTTCATCGTTTGGTTTATGTTTTACACGCGTTTTAAATTTTGTTGCCGAAATCGCTTTTTCTCGCCGAGATAAGCACGTTTTCTGAAATGCCGCTCTCCCGTCACTCTGGTTAAAGTGTTATGAAAAAAAAGGCTGTTGGGGGCTAGGGAGTATCGAGTTGATCATTATACATGAAGAAATAACCAATTTCATCGTTTGGTTTATGTTTTACACGCGTTTTAAATTTTATTGCCGAAATCGCTTTTTCTCGCCGAGATAAGCACGTTTTCTGAAATGCCACTCTCCCGTCACTCTGGTTAAAGTGTTATGAAAAAAAAGGCTGTTGGGGGCTAGGGAGTATCGAGTTGATCATTATACATGAAGAAATAACCAATTTCATCGTTTGGTTTATGTTTTACACGCGTTTTAAATTTTATTGCCGAAATCGCTTTTTCTCGCCGAGATAAGCACGTTTTCTGAAATGCCGCTATCCCGTCACTCTGGTTAAAGTGTTATGAAAAAAAAGGCTGTTGGGGGCTAGGGAGTATCGAGTTGATCATTATACATGAAGAAATAACCAATTTCATCGTTTGGTTTATGTTTTACACGTGTTTTAAATTTTATTGCCGAAATCGCTTTTTCTCGCCGAGATAAGCACGTTTTCTGAAATGCCGCTCTCCCGTCACTCTGGTTAAAGTGTTATGAAAAAAAAGGCTGTTGGGGGCTAGGGAGTATCGAGTTGATCATTATACATGAAGAAATAACCAATTTCATCGTTTGGTTTATGTTTTACACGCGTTTTAATTTTTATTGCCGAAATCGCTTTTTCTCGCCGAGATAAGCACGTTTTCTGAAATGCCGCTATCCCGTCACTCTGGTTAAAGTGTTATGAAAAAAAAGGCTGTTGGGGGCTAGGGAGTATCGAGTTGATCATTATACATGAAGAAATAACCAATTTCATCGTTTGGTTTATGTTTTACACGCGTTTTAAATTTTATTGCCGAAATCGCTTTTTCTCGCCGAGATAAGCACGTTTTCTGAAATGCCGCTCTCCCGTCACTCTGGTTAAAGTGTTATGAAAAAAAAGGCTGTTGGGGGCTAGGGAGTATCGAGTTGATCATTATACATGAAGAAATAACCAATTTCATCGTTTGGTTTATGTTTTACACGCGTTTTAAATTTTATTGCCGAAATCGCTTTTTCTCGCCGAGATAAGCACGTTTTCTGAAATGCCGCTCTCCCGTCACTCTGGTTAAAGTGTTATGAAAAAAAAGGCTGTTGGGGGCTAGGGAGTATCGAGTTGATCATTATACATGAAGAAATAACCAATTTCATCGTTTGGTTTATGTTTTACACGCGTTTTGTTTGTATAATGATCAACTCGATACTCCCTAGCCCCCAACAGCCTTTTTTTTCATAACACTTTAACCAGAGTGACGGGAGAGCGGCATTTCAGAAAACGTGCTTATCTCGGCGAGAAAAAGCGATTTCGGCAATAAAATTTAAAACGCGTGTAAAACATAAACCAAACGATGAAATTGGTTATTTCTTCATGTATAATGATTAACTCGATACTCCCTAGCCCCCAACAGCCTTTTTTTTCATAACACTTTAACCAGAGTGACGGGAGAGCGGCATTTCAGAAAACGTGCTTATCTCGGCGAGAAAAAGCGATTTCGGCAATAAAATTTAAAACGCGTGTAAAACATAAACCAAACGATGAAATTGGTTATTTCTTCATGTATAATGATCAACTCGATACTCCCTAGCCCCCAACAGCCTTTTTTTCATAACACTTTAACCAGAGTGACGGGAGAGCGGCATTTCAGAAAACGTGCTTATCTCGGCGAGAAAAAGCGATTTCGGCAATAAAATTTAAAACGCGTGTAAAACATAAACCAAACGATGAAATTGGTTATTTCTTCATGTATAATGATCAACTCGATACTCCCTAGCCCCCAACAGCCTTTTTTTTTCATAACACTTTAACCAGAGTGACGGGAGAGCGGCATTTCAGAAAACGTGCTTATCTCGGCGAGAAAAAGCGATTTCGGCAATAAAATTTAAAACGCGTGTAAAACATAAACCAAACGATGAAATTGGTTATTTCTTCATGTATAATGATCAACTCGATACTCCCTAGCCCCCAACAGCCTTTTTTTTCATAACACTTTAACCAGAGTGACGGGAGAGCGGCATTTCAGAAAACGTGCTTATCTCGGCGAGAAAAAGCGATTTCGGCAATAAAATTTAAAACGCGTGTAAAACATAAACCAAACGATGAAATTGGTTATTTCTTCATGTATAATGATCAACTCGATACTCCCTAGCCCCCAACAGCCTTTTTTTTCATAACACTTTAACCAGAGTGACGGGATAGCGGCATTTCAGAAAACGTGCTTATCTCGGCGAGAAAAAGCGATTCCGGCAATAAAATTTAAAACGCGTGTAAAACATAAACCAAACGATGAAATTGGTTATTTCTTCATGTATAATGATCAACTCGATACTCCCTAGCCCCCAACAGCCTTTTTTTTCATAACACTTTAACCAGAGTGACGGGAGAGCGGCATTTCAGAAAACGTGCTTATCTCGGCGAGAAAAAGCGATTTCGGCAATAAAATTTAAAACGCGTGTAAAACATAAACCAAACGATGAAATTGGTTATTTCTTCATGTATAATGATCAACTCGATACTCCCTAGCCCCCAACAGCCTTTTTTTTCATAACACTTTAACCAGAGTGACGGGATAGCGGCATTTCAGAAAACGTGCTTATCTCGGCGAGAAAAAGCGATTCCGGCAATAAAATTTAAAACGCGTGTAAAACATAAACCAAACGATGAAATTGGTTATTTCTTCATGTATAATGATCAACTCGATACTCCCTAGCCCCCAACAGCCTTTTTTTTCATAACACTTTAACCAGAGTGACGGGAGAGCGGCATTTCAGAAAACGTGCTTATCTCGGCGAGAAAAAGCGATTTCGGCAATAAAATTTAAAACGCGTGTAAAACATAAACCAAACGATGAAATTGGTTATTTCTTCATGTATAAGGATCAACTCGATACTCCCTAGCCCCCAACAGCCTTTTTTTTCATAACACTTTAACCAGAGTGACGGGAGAGCGGCATTTCAGAAAACGTGCTTATCTCGGCGAGAAAAAGCGATTTCGGCAATAAAATTTAAAACGCGTGTAAAACATAAACCAAACGATGAAATTGGTTATTTCTTCATGTATAATGATCAACTCGATACTCCCTAGCCCCCAACAGCCTTTTTTTTCATAACACTTTAACCAGAGTGACGGGAGAGCGGCATTTCAGAAAACGTGCTTATCTCGGCGAGAAAAAGCGATTTCGGCAATAAAATTTAAAACGCGTGTAAAACATAAACCAAACGATGAAATTGGTTATTTCTTCATGTATAATGATCAACTCGATACTCCCTAGCCCCCAACAGCCTTTTTTTTCATAACACTTTAACCAGAGTGACGGGAGAGCGGCATTTCAGAAAACGTGCTTATCTCGGCGAGAAAAAGCGATTTCGGCAATAAAATTTAAAACGCGTGTAAAACATAAACCAAACGATGAAATTGGTTATTTCTTCATGTATAATGATCAACTCGATACTCCCTAGCCCCCAACAGCCTTTTTTTCATAACACTTTAACCAGAGTGACGGGAGAGCGGCATTTCAGAAAACGTGCTTATCTCGGCGAGAAAAAGCGATTTCGGCAATAAAATTTAAAACGCGTGTAAAACATAAACCAAACGATGAAATTGGTTATTTCTTCATGTATAATGATCAACTCGATACTCCCTAGCCCCCAACAGCCTTTTTTTTTCATAACACTTTAACCAGAGTGACGGGAGAGCGGCATTTCAGAAAACGTGCTTATCTCGGCGAGAAAAAGCGATTTCGGCAATAAAATTTAAAACGCGTGTAAAACATAAACCAAACGATGAAATTGGTTATTTCTTCATGTATAATGATCAACTCGATACTCCCTAGCCCCCAACAGCCTTTTTTTTCATAACACTTTAACCAGAGTGACGGGAGAGCGGCATTTCAGAAAACGTGCTTATCTCGGCGAGAAAAAGCGATTTCGGCAATAAAATTTAAAACGCGTGTAAAACATAAACCAAACGATGAAATTGGTTATTTCTTCATGTATAATGATCAACTCGATACTCCCTAGCCCCCAACAGCCTTTTTTTTCATAACACTTTAACCAGAGTGACGGGAGAGCGGCATTTCAGAAAACGTGCTTATCTCGGCGAGAAAAAGCGATTTCGGCAATAAAATTTAAAACGCGTGTAAAACATAAACCAAACGATGAAATTGGTTATTTCTTCATGTATAATGATCAACTCGATACTCCCTAGCCCCCAACAGCCTTTTTTTTCATAACACTTTAACCAGAGTGACGGGAGAGCGGCATTTCAGAAAACGTGCTTATCTCGGCGAGAAAAAGCGATTTCGGCAATAAAATTTAAAACGCGTGTAAAACATAAACCAAACGATGAAATTGGTTATTTCTTCATGTATAATGATCAACTCGATACTCCCTAGCCCCCAACAGCCTTTTTTTTCATAACACTTTAACCAGAGTGACGGGATAGCGGCATTTCAGAAAACGTGCTTATCTCGGCGAGAAAAAGCGATTTCGGCAATAAAAATTAAAACGCGTGTAAAACATAAACCAAACGATGAAATTGGTTATTTCTTCATGTATAATGATCAACTCGATACTCCCTAGCCCCCAACAGCCTTTTTTTTTCATAACACTTTAACCAGAGTGACGGGAGAGCGGCATTTCAGAAAACGTGCTTATCTCGGCGAGAAAAAGCGATTTCGGCAATAAAATTTAAAACACGTGTAAAACATAAACCAAACGATGAAATTGGTTATTTCTTCATGTATAATGATCAACTCGATACTCCCTAGCCCCCAACAGCCTTTTTTTTCATAACACTTTAACCAGAGTGACGGGATAGCGGCATTTCAGAAAACGTGCTTATCTCGGCGAGAAAAAGCGATTTCGGCAATAAAATTTAAAACGCGTGTAAAACATAAACCAAACGATGAAATTGGTTATTTCTTCATGTATAATGATCAACTCGATACTCCCTAGCCCCCAACAGCCTTTTTTTTCATAACACTTTAACCAGAGTGACGGGAGAGTGGCATTTCAGAAAACGTGCTTATCTCGGCGAGAAAAAGCGATTTCGGCAATAAAATTTAAAACGCGTGTAAAACATAAACCAAACGATGAAATTGGTTATTTCTTCATGTATAATGATCAACTCGATACTCCCTAGCCCCCAACAGCCTTTTTTTTCATAACACTTTAACCAGAGTGACGGGAGAGCGGCATTTCAGAAAACGTGCTTATCTCGGCGAGAAAAAGCGATTTCGGCAACAAAATTTAAAACGCGTGTAAAACATAAACCAAACGATGAAATTGGTTATTTCTTCATGTATAATGATCAACTCGATACTCCCTAGCCCCCAACAGCCTTTTTTTTCATAACACTTTAACCAGAGTGACGGGAGAGCGGCATTTCAGAAAACGTGCTTATCTCGGCGAGAAAAAGCGATTTCGGCAATAAAATTTAAAACGCGTGTAAAACATAAACCAAACGATGAAATTGGTTATTTCTTCATGTATAATGATCAACTCGATACTCCCTAGCCCCCAACAGCCTTTTTTTTCATAACACTTTAACCAGAGTGACGGAGAGCGGCATTTCAGAAAACGTGCTTATCTCGGCGAGAAAAAGCGATTTCGGCAATAAAATTTAAAACGCGTGTAAAACATAAACCAAACGATGAAATTGGTTATTTCTTCATGTATAATGATCAACTCGATACTCCCTAGCCCCCAACAGCCTTTTTTTTCATAACACTTTAACCAGAGTGACGGGAGAGCGGCATTTCAGAAAACGTGCTTATCTCGGCGAGAAAAAGCGATTTCGGCAATAAAATTTAAAACGCGTGTAAAACATAAACCAAACGATGAAATTGGTTATTTCTTCATGTATAAGGATCAACTCGATACTCCCTAGCCCCCAACAGCCTTTTTTTTCATAACACTTTAACCAGAGTGACGGGAGAGCGGCATTTCAGAAAACGTGCTTATCTCGGCGAGAAAAAGCGATTTCGGCAATAAAATTTAAAACGCGTGTAAAACATAAACCAAACGATGAAATTGGTTATTTCTTCATGTATAATGATCAACTCGATACTCCCTAGCCCCCAACAGCCTTTTTTTTCATAACACTTTAACCAGAGTGACGGGAGAGCGGCATTTCAGAAAAGGTGCTTATCCGGCGAGAAAAAGCGATTTCGGCAATAAAATTTAAAACGCGTGTAAAACATAAACCAAACGATGAAATTGGTTATTTCTTCATGTATAATGATCAACTCGATACTCCCTAGCCCCCAACAGCCTTTTTTTTCATAACACTTTAACCAGAGTGACGGGAGAGCGGCATTTCAGAAAACGTGCTTATCTCGGCGAGAAAAAGCGATTTCGGCAATAAAATTTAAAACGCGTGTAAAACATAAACCAAACGATGAAATTGGTTATTTCTTCATGTATAATGATCAACTCGATACTCCCTAGCCCCCAACAGCCTTTTTTTTCATAACACTTTAACCAGAGTGACGGGAGAGCGGCATTTCAGAAAACGTGCTTATCTCGGCGAGAAAAAGCGATTTCGGCAATAAAATTTAAAACGCGTGTAAAACATAAACCAAACGATGAAATTGGTTATTTCTTCATGTATAATGATCAACTCGATACTCCCTAGCCCCCAACAGCCTTTTTTTTCATAACACTTTAACCAGAGTGACGGGAGAGCGGCATTTCAGAAAACGTGCTTATCTCGGCGAGAAAAAGCGATTTCGGCAATAAAATTTAAAACGCGTGTAAAACATAAACCAAACGATGAAATTGGTTATTTCTTCATGTATAATGATCAACTCGATACTCCCTAGCCCCCAACAGCCTTTTTTTTCATAACACTTTAACCAGAGTGACGGGAGAGCGGCATTTCAGAAAACGTGCTTATCTCGGCGAGAAAAAGCGATTTCGGCAATAAAATTTAAAACGCGTGTAAAACATAAACCAAACGATGAAATTGGTTATTTCTTCATGTATAATGATCAACTCGATACTCCCTAGCCCCCAACAGCCTTTTTTTTCATAACACTTTAACCAGAGTGACGGGATAGCGGCATTTCAGAAAACGTGCTTATCTCGGCGAGAAAAAGCGATTCCGGCAATAAAATTTAAAACGCGTGTAAAACATAAACCAAACGATGAAATTGGTTATTTCTTCATGTATAATGATCAACTCGATACTCCCTAGCCCCCAACAGCCTTTTTTTTCATAACACTTTAACCAGAGTGACGGGAGAGCGGCATTTCAGAAAACGTGCTTATCTCGGCGAGAAAAAGCGATTTCGGCAATAAAATTTAAAACATGTGTAAAACATAAACCAAACGATGAAATTGGTTATTTCTTCATGTATAATGATCAACTCGATACTCCCTAGCCCCCAACAGCCTTTTTTTTCATAACACTTTAACCAGAGTGACGGGAGAGCGGCATTTCAGAAAACGTGCTTATCTCGGCGAGAAAAAGCGATTTCGGCAATAAAATTTAAAACGCGTGTAAAACATAAACCAAACGATGAAATTGGTTATTTCTTCATGTATAATGATCAACTCGATACTCCCTAGCCCCCAACAGCCTTTTTTTTCATAACACTTTAACCAGAGTGACGGGAGAGCGGCATTTCAGAAAACGTGCTTATCTCGGCGAGAAAAAGCGATTTCGGCAATAAAATTTAAAACGCGTGTAAAACATAAACCAAACGATGAAATTGGTTATTTCTTCATGTATAATGATCAACTCGATACTCCCTAGCCCCCAACAGCCTTTTTTTTCATAACACTTTAACCAGAGTGACGGGAGAGCGGCATTTCAGAAAACGTGCTTATCTCGGCGAGAAAAAGCGATTTCGGCAATAAAATTTAAAACGCGTGTAAAACATAAACCAAACGATGAAATTGGTTATTTCTTCATGTATAATGATCAACTCGATACTCCCTAGCCCCCAACAGCCTTTTTTTTCATAACACTTTAACCAGAGTGACGGGAGAGCGGCATTTCAGAAAACGTGCTTATCTCGGCGAGAAAAAGCGATTTCGGCAATAAAATTTAAAACGCGTGTAAAACATAAACCAAACGATGAAATTGGTTATTTCTTCATGTATAATGATCAACTCGATACTCCCTAGCCCCCAACAGCCTTTTTTTTCATAACACTTTAACCAGAGTGACGGGAGAGCGGCATTTCAGAAAACGTGCTTATCTCGGCGAGAAAAAGCGATTTCGGCAATAAAATTTAAAACGCGTGTAAAACATAAACCAAACGATGAAATTGGTTATTTCTTCATGTATAATGATCAACTCGATACTCCCTAGCCCCCAACAGCCTTTTTTTTCATAACACTTTAACCAGAGTGACGGGAGAGCGGCATTTCAGAAAACGTATTTATCTCGGCGAGAAAAAGCGATTTCGGCAATAAAATTTAAAACGCGTGTAAAACATAAACCAAACGATGAAATTGGTTATTTCTTCATGTATAATGATCAACTCGATACTCCCTAGCCCCCAACAGCCTTTTTTTTCATAACACTTTAACCAGAGTGACGGGAGAGCGGCATTTCAGAAAACGTGCTTATCTCGGTGAGAAAAAGCGATTTCGGCAATAAAATTTAAAACGCGTGTAAAACATAAACCAAACGATGAAATTGGTTATTTCTTCATGTATAATGATCAACTCGATACTCCCTAGCCCCCAACAGCCTTTTTTTTCATAACACTTTAACCAGAGTGACGGGAGAGCGGCATTTCAGAAAACGTGCTTATCTCGGCGAGAAAAAGCGATTTCGGCAATAAAATTTAAAACGCGTGTAAAACATAAACCAAACGATGAAATTGGTTATTTCTTCATGTATAATGATCAACTCGATACTCCCTAGCCCCCAACAGCCTTTTTTTTCATAACACTTTAACCAGAGTGACGGGAGAGCGGCATTTCAGAAAACGTGCTTATCTCGGCGAGAAAAAGCGATTTCGGCAATAAAATTTAAAACGCGTGTAAAACATAAACCAAACGATGAAATTGGTTATTTCTTCATGTATAATGATCAACTCGATACTCCCTAGCCCCCAACAGCCTTTTTTTTCATAACACTTTAACCAGAGTGACGGGAGAGCGGCATTTCAGAAAACGTGCTTATCTCGGCGAGAAAAAGCGATTTCGGCAATAAAATTTAAAACGCGTGTAAAACATAAACCCAACGATGAAATTGGTTATTTCTTCATGTATAATGATCAACTCGATACTCCCTAGCCCCCAACAGCCTTTTTTTTCATAACACTTTAACCAGAGTGACGGGAGAGCGGCATTTCAGAAAACGTGCTTATCTCGGCGAGAAAAAGCGATTTCGGCAATAAAATTTAAAACGCGTGTAAAACATAAACCAAACGATGAAATTGGTTATTTCTTCATGTATAATGATCAACTCGATACTCCCTAGCCCCCAACAGCCTTTTTTTTCATAACACTTTAACCAGAGTGACGGGAGAGCGGCATTTCAGAAAACGTGCTTATCTCGGCGAGAAAAAGCGATTTCGGCAATAAAATTTAAAACGCGTGTAAAACATAAACCAAACGATGAAATTGGTTATTTCTTCATGTATAATGATCAACTCGATACTCCCTAGCCCCCAACAGCCTTTTTTTTCATAACACTTTAACCAGAGTGACGGGAGAGCGGCATTTCAGAAAACGTGCTTATCTCGGCGAGAAAAAGCGATTTCGGCAATAAAATTTAAAACGCGTGTAAAACATAAACCAAACGATGAAATTGGTTATTTCTTCATGTATAATGATCAACTCGATACTCCCTAGCCCCCAACAGCCTTTTTTTTCATAACACTTTAACCAGAGTGACGGGAGAGCGGCATTTCAGAAAACGTGCTTATCTCGGCGAGAAAAAGCGATTTCGGCAATAAAATTTAAAACGCGTGTAAAACATAAACCAAACGATGAAATTGGTTATTTCTTCATGTATAATGATCAACTCGATACTCCCTAGCCCCCAACAGCCTTTTTTTTCATAACACTTTAACCAGGGTGACGGGAGAGTGGCATTTCAGAAAACGTGCTTATCTCGGCGAGAAAAAGCGATTTCGGCAATAAAATTTAAAACGCGTGTAAAACATAAACCAAACGATGAAATTGGTTATTTCTTCATGTATAATGATCAACTCGATACTCCCTAGCCCCCAACAGCCTTTTTTTTCATAACACTTTAACCAGAGTGACGGGAGAGCGGTATTTCAGAAAACGTGCTTATCTCGGCGAGAAAAAGCGATTTCGGCAATAAAATTTAAAACGCGTGTAAAACATAAACCAAACGATGAAATTGGTTATTTCTTCATGTATAATGATCAACTCGATACTCCCTAGCCCCCAACAGCCTTTTTTTCATAACACTTTAACCAGAGTGACGGGAGACCGGCATTTCAGAAAACGTGCTTATCTCGGCGAGAAAAAGCGATTTCGGCAATAAAATTTAAAACGCGTGTAAAACATAAACCAAACGATGAAATTGGTTATTTCTTCATGTATAATGATCAACTCGATACTCCCTAGCCCCCAACAGCCTTTTTTTTCATAACACTTTAACCAGAGTGACGGGAGAGCGGCATTTCAGAAAACGTGCTTATCTCGGCGAGAAAAAGCGATTTCGGCAATAAAATTTAAAACGCGTGTAAAACATAAACCAAACGATGAAATTGGTTATTTCTTCATGTATAATGATCAACTCGATACTCCCTAGCCCCCAACAGCCTTTTTTTTCATAACACTTTAACCAGAGTGACGGGAGAGCGGCATTTCAGAAAACGTGCTTATCTCGGCGAGAAAAAGCGATTTCGGCAATAAAATTTAAAACGCGTGTAAAACATAAACCAAACGATGAAATTGGTTATTTCTTCATGTATAATGATCAACTCGATACTCCCTAGCCCCCAACAGCCTTTTTTTTTCATAACACTTTAACCAGAGTGACGGGAGAGCGGCATTTCAGAAAACGTGCTTATCTCGGCGAGAAAAAGCGATTTCGGCAATAAAATTTAAAACGCGTGTAAAACATAAACCAAACGATGAAATTGGTTATTTCTTCATGTATAATGATCAACTCGATACTCCCTAGCCCCCAACAGCCTTTTTTTTCATAACACTTTAACCAGAGTGACGGGAGAGCGGCATTTCAGAAAACGTGCTTATCTCGGCGAGAAAAAGCGATTTCGGCAATAAAATTTAAAACGCGTGTAAAACATAAACCAAACGATGAAATTGGTTATTTCTTCATGTATAATGATCAACTCGATACTCCCTAGCCCCCAACAGCCTTTTTTTTCATAACACTTTAACCAGAGTGACGGGAGAGCGGCATTTCAGAAAACGTGCTTATCTCGGCGAGAAAAAGCGATTTCGGCAATAAAATTTAAAACGCGTGTAAAACATAAACCAAACGATGAAATTGGTTATTTCTTCATGTATAATGATCAACTCGATACTCCCTAGCCCCCAACAGCCTTTTTTTTCATAACACTTTAACCAGAGTGACGGGAGAGCGGCATTTCAGAAAACGTGCTTATCTCGGCGAGAAAAAGCGATTTCGGCAATAAAATTTAAAACGCGTGTAAAACATAAACCAAACGATGAAATTGGTTATTTCTTCATGTATAATGATCAACTCGATACTCCCTAGCCCCCAACAGCCTTTTTTTTCATAACACTTTAACCAGAGTGACGGGAGAGCGGCATTTCAGAAAACGTGCTTATCTCGGCGAGACAAAGCGATTTCGGCAATAAAATTTAAAACGCGTGTAAAACATAAACCAAACGATGAAATTGGTTATTTCTTCATGTATAATGATCAACTCGATACTCCCTAGCCCCCAACAGCCTTTTTTTCATAACACTTTAACCAGAGTGACGGGAGAGCGGCATTTCAGAAAACGTGCTTATCTCGGCGAGAAAAAGCGATTTCGGCAATAAAATTTAAAACGCGTGTAAAACCGGGCCGCCCGGTTCTTTTTTTGAACCAGCCCGGTTCTTTTTACACTTCCAGCTGGAGCTCACGAGCGGCTTTTTGGACAAGATCACGCCGTGTTAGGCTTCCAGAGCCCCGGCTAAGCAATTTTACCGGGCCGCCCGGTTCTTTTTTTTAACCAGCCCGGTTCTTTTTACACTTCCAGCTGGAGCTCACGAGCGGCTTTTTGGACAAGATCACGCCTGGTTAGGCTTCCAGAGCCCTGGCTAAGCAATTTTAACGGGCCGCCCGGTTCTTTTTTTTTAACAAGCCCGGTTCTTTTTGCACATCCAGCTGGAGCTCAGCAGCGGCTTTTTGGACAAGATCACGCCGTGTTAGGCTTCCAGAGCCCCGGCTAAGCAATTTTACCGGGTCGCCCGGTTCTTTTTTTTTAACCAGCCCGGTTCTTTTTACACTTCCAGCTGGAGCTCAGCAGCGGCTTTTTGCACAGTATCACGCCGGGTTAGGCTTCCAGGACCCCGGCTAAGCAATTTTACCGGGCCGCCCGGTTCTTTTTTTTAACCAGCCCGGTTCTTTTTACACTTCCAGCTGGAGCTCAGCAGCGACTTTTTGGACAAGATCACGCCGTGTTAGGCTTCCAGAGCCCCGGCTAAGCAATTTTAACGGGTCGCCCGGTTCTTTTTTTTAACCAGCCCGGTTCTTTTTACACTTCCAGCTGGAGCTCAGCAGCGGCTTTTTGGACAAGATCACGCCGTGTTAGGCTTCCAGAGCCCCGGCTAAGCAATTTTACCGGGTCGCCCGGTTCTTTTTTTAACCAGCCCGGTTCTTTTTTTAACCAGCCCGGTTCTTTTTACACTTCCAGCTGGAGCTCAGCAGCGGCTTTTTGCACAGTATCACGCCGGGTTATGCTTCCAGGACCCTGGCTAAGCAATTTTACCGGGCCGCCCGGTTCTTTTTTTTAACCAGCCCAGTTCTTTTTACACTTCCAGCTGGAGCTCAGCAGCGGCTTTTTGGACAAGATCACGCCGTGTTAGGCTTCCAGAGCCCCGGCTAAGCAATTTTACCGGGTCGCCCGGTTCTTTTTTTTTAACCAGCCCGGTTCTTTTTACACTTCCAGCTGGAGCTCAGCAGCGGCTTTTTGGACAAGATCACGCCGTGTTAGGCTTCCAGAGCCCCGGCTAAGCAATTTTACCGGGTCGCCCGGTTCTTTTTTTAACCAGCCCGGTTCTTTTTTAAACCAATCCGGTTCTTTTTACACTTCCAGCTGGAGCTCAGCAGCGTGTAAAACATAAACCAAACGATGAAATTGGTTATTTCTTCATGTATAATGATCAACTCGATACTCCCTAGCCCCCAACAGCCATTTTTTTCATAACACTTTAACCAGAGTGACGGGAAAGCGGCATTTCAGAAAACGTGCTTATCTCGGCGAGAAAAAGCGATTTCGGCAATAAAATTTAAAACGCGTGTAAAACATAAACCAAACGATGAAATTGGTTATTTCTTCATATATAATGATCAACTCGATACTCACTAGCCCCCAACAGCCTTTTTTTTCATAACACTTTAACCAGAGTGACAGGAGAGCGGCATTTCAGAAAACGTGCTTATCTCGGCGAGAAAAAGCAATTTCGGCAATAAAATTTAAAACGCGTGTAAAACATAAACCAAACGATGAAATTGGTTATTTCTTCATGTATAATGATCAACTCGATACTCCCTAGCCCCCAACAGCCTTTTTTTTCATAACACTTTAACCAGAGTGACGGGAGAGCGGCATTTCAGAAAACGTGCTTATCTCGGCGAGAAAAAGCGATTTCGGCAATAAAATTTAAAACGCGTGTAAAACATAAACCAAACGATGAAATTGGTTATTTCTTCATGTATAATGATCAACTCGATACTCCCTAGCCCCCAACAGCCTTTTTTTTTCATAACACTTTAACCAGAGTGACGGGAGAGCGGCATTTCAGAAAACGTGCTTATCTCGGCGAGAAAAAGCGATTTCGGCAATAAAATTTA
This sequence comes from Syngnathus leptorhynchus, assembly GCF_054491065.1. Lineage (NCBI taxonomy): Eukaryota > Metazoa > Chordata > Actinopteri > Syngnathiformes > Syngnathidae > Syngnathus > Syngnathus leptorhynchus. Next base: position 310,686 of record NW_028232037.1, read on the forward strand.
AAACGCGTGTAAAACATAAACCAAACGATGAAATTGGTTATTTCTTCATGTATAATGATCAACTCGATACTCCCTAGCCCCCAACAGCCTTTTTTTTCATAACACTTTAACCAGAGTGACGGGAGAGCGGCATTTCAGAAAACGTGCTTATCTCGGCGAGAAAAAGCGATTTCGGCAATAAAATTTAAAACGCGTGTAAAACATAAACCAAACGATGAAATTGGTTATTTCTTCATGTATAATGATCAACTCGATACTCCCTAGCCCCCAACAGCCTTTTTTTTCATAACACTTTAACCAGAGTGACGGGAGAGCGGCATTTCAGAAAACGTGCTTATCTCGGCGAGAAAAAGCGATTTCGGCAATAAAATTTAAAACGCGTGTAAAACATAAACCAAACGATGAAATTGGTTATTTCTTCATGTATAATGATCAACTCGATACTCCCTAGCCCCCAACAGCCTTTTTTTTCATAACACTTTAACCAGAGTGACGGGAGAGCGGCATTTCAGAAAACGTGCTTATCTCGGCGAGAAAAAGCGATTTCGGCAATAAAATTTAAAACGCGTGTAAAACATAAACCAAACGATGAAATTGGTTATTTCTTCATATATAATGATCAACTCGATACTCCCTAGCCCCCAACAGCCTTTTTTTTTCATAACACTTTAACCAGAGTGACGGGAGAGCGGCATTTCAGAAAACGTGCTTATCTCGGCGAGAAAAAGCGATTTCGGCAATAAAATTTAAAACGCGTGTAAAACCGGGCCGCCCGGTTCTTTTTTTGAACCAGCCCGGTTCTTTTTACACTTCCAGCTGGAGCTCACGAGCGGCTTTTTGGACAAGATCACGCCGTGTTAGGCTTCCAGAGCCCCGGCTAAGCAATTTTACCGGGCCGCCCGGTTCTTTTTTTTAACCAGCCCGGTTCTTTTTACACTTCCAGCTGGAGCTCACGAGCGGCTTTTTGGACAAGATCACGCCTGGTTAGGCTTCCAGAGCCCTGGCTAAGCAATTTTAACGGGCCGCCCGGTTCTTTTTTTTTAACAAGCCCGGTTCTTTTTGCACATCCAGCTGGAGCTCAGCAGCGGCTTTTTGGACAAGATCACGCCGTGTTAGGCTTCCAGAGCCCCGGCTAAGCAATTTTACCGGGTCGCCCGGTTCTTTTTTTTTAACCAGCCCGGTTCTTTTTACACTTCCAGCTGGAGCTCAGCAGCGGCTTTTTGCACAGTATCACGCCGGGTTAGGCTTCCAGGACCCCGGCTAAGCAATTTTACCGGGCCGCCCGGTTCTTTTTTTTAACCAGCCCGGTTCTTTTTACACTTCCAGCTGGAGCTCAGCAGCGACTTTTTGGACAAGATCACGCCGTGTTAGGCTTCCAGAGCCCCGGCTAAGCAATTTTAACGGGTCGCCCGGTTCTTTTTTTTAACCAGCCCGGTTCTTTTTACACTTCCAGCTGGAGCTCAGCAGCGGCTTTTTGGACAAGATCACGCCGTGTTAGGCTTCCAGAGCCCCGGCTAAGCAATTTTACCGGGTCGCCCGGTTCTTTTTTTAACCAGCCCGGTTCTTTTTACACTTCCAGCTGGAGCTCAGCAGCGGCTTTTTGCACAGTATCACGCCGGGTTATGCTTCCAGGACCCTGGCTAAGCAATTTTACCGGGCCGCCCGGTTCTTTTTTTTAACCAGCCCAGTTCTTTTTACACTTCCAGCTGGAGCTCAGCAGCGGCTTTTTGGACAAGATCACGCCGTGTTAGGCTTCCAGAGCCCCGGCTAAGCAATTTTACCGGGTCGCCCGGTTCTTTTTTTTAACCAGCCCGGTTCTTTTTACACTTCCAGCTGGAGCTCAGCAGCGGCTTTTTGGACAAGATCACGCCGTGTTAGGCTTCCAGAGCCCCGGCTAAGCAATTTTACCGGGTCGCCCGGTTCTTTTTTTAACCAGCCCGGTTCTTTTTTAAACCAATCCGGTTCTTTTTACACTTCCAGCTGGAGCTCAGCAGCGTGTAAAACATAAACCAAACGATGAAATTGGTTATTTCTTCATGTATAATGATCAACTCGATACTCCCTAGCCCCCAACAGCCTTTTTTTTCATAACACTTTAACCAGAGTGACGGGAAAGCGGCATTTCAGAAAACGTGCTTATCTCGGCGAGAAAAAGCGATTTCGGCAATAAAATTTAAAACGCGTGTAAAACATAAACCAAACGATGAAATTGGTTATTTCTTCATATATAATGATCAACTCGATACTCACTAGCCCCCAACAGCCTTTTTTTTCATAACACTTTAACCAGAGTGACAGGAGAGCGGCATTTCAGAAAACGTGCTTATCTCGGCGAGAAAAAGCGATTTCGGCAATAAAATTTAAAACGCGTGTAAAACATAAACCAAACGATGAAATTGGTTATTTCTTCATGTATAATGATCAACTCGATACTCCCTAGCCCCCAACAGCCTTTTTTTTCATAACACTTTAACCAGAGTGACGGGAGAGCGGCATTTCAGAAAACGTGCTTATCTCGGCGAGAAAAAGCGATTTCGGCAATAAAATTTAAAACGCGTGTAAAACATAAACCAAACGATGAAATTGGTTATTTCTTCATGTATAATGATCAACTCGATACTCCCTAGCCCCCAACAGCCTTTTTTTTCATAACACTTTAACCAGAGTGACGGGAGAGCGGCATTTCAGAAAACGTGCTTATCTCGGCGAGAAAAAGCGATTTCGGCAATAAAATTTAAAACGCGTGTAAAACATAAACCAAACGATGAAATTGGTTATTTCTTCATGTATAATGATCAACTCGATACTCCCTAGCCCCCAACAGCCTTTTTTTTCATAACACTTTAACAAGAGTGACGGGAGAGCGGCATTTCAGAAAACGTGCTTATCTCGGCGAGAAAAAGCGATTTCGGCAATAAAATTTAAAACGCGTGTAAAACATAAACCAAACGATGAAATTGGTTATTTCTTCATATATAATGATCAACTCGATACTCCCTAGCCCCCAACAGCCTTTTTTTTCATAACACTTTAACCAGAGTGACAGGAGAGCGGCATTTCAGAAAACGTGCTTATCTCGGCGAGAAAAAGCGATTTCGGCAATAAAATTTAAAACGCGTGTAAAACATAAACCAAACGATGAAATTGGTTATTTCTTCATGTATAATGATCAACTCGATACTCCCTAGCCCCCAACAGCCTTTTTTTTCATAACACTTTAACCAGAGTGACGGGATAGCGGCATTTCAGAAAACGTGCTTATCTCGGCGAGAAAAAGCGATTTCGGCAATAAAATTTAAAACGCGTGTAAAACATAAACCAAACGATGAAATTGGTTATTTCTTCATGTATAATGATCAACTCGATACTCCCTAGCCCCCAACAGCCTTCTTTTTCATAACACTTTAACCAGAGTGACGGGATAGCGGCATTTCAGAAAACGTGCTTATCTCGGCGAGAAAAAGCGATTTCGGCAATAAAATTTAAAACGCGTGTAAAACATAAACCAAACGATGAAATTGGTTATTTCTTCATGTATAATGATCAACTCGATACTCCCTAGCCCCCAACAGCCTTTTTTTCATAACACTTTAACCAGAGTGACGGGAGAGTGGCATTTCAGAAAACGTGCTTATCTCGGCGAGAAAAAGCGATTTCGGCAATAAAATTTAAAACGCGTGTAAAACATAAACCAAACGATGAAATTGGTTATTTCTTCATGTATAATGATCAACTCGATACTCCCTAGCCCCCAACAGCCTTTTTTTTCATAACACTTTAACCAGAGTGACGGGAGAGCGGCATTTCAGAAAACGTGCTTATCTCGGCGAGAAAAAGCGATTTCGGCAATAAAATTTAAAACGCGTGTAAAACATAAACCAAACGATGAAATTGGTTATTTCTTCATGTATAGTGATCAACTCGATACTCCCTAGCCCCCAACAGCCTTTTTTTTCATAACACTTTAACTAGAGTGACGGGAGAGCGGCATTTCAGAAAACGTGCTTATCTCGGCGAGAAAAAGCGATTTCGGCAATAAAATTTAAAACGCGTGTAAAACATAAACCAAACGATGAAATTGGTTATTTCTTCATGTATAATGATCAACTCGATACTCCCTAGCCCCCAACAGCCTTTTTTTTCATAACACTTTAACCAGAGTGACGGGAGAGCGGCATTTCAGAAAACGTGCTTATCTCGGCGAGAAAAAGCGATTTCGGCAATAAAATTTAAAACGCGTGTAAAACATAAACCAAACGATGAAATTGGTTATTTCTTCATGTATAATGATCAACTCGATACTCCCTAGCCCCCAACAGCCTTTTTTTTCATAACACTTTAACCAGAGTGACGGGAGAGCGGCATTTCAGAAAACGTGCTTATCTCGGCGAGAAAAAGCGATTTCGGCAATAAAATTTAAAACGCGTCTAAAACATAAACCAAACGATGAAATTGGTTATTTCTTCATGTATAATGATCAACTCGATACTCCCTAGCCCCCAACAGCCTTTTTTTTCATAACACTTTAACCAGAGTGACGGGAGACCGGCATTTCAGAAAACGTGCTTATCTCGGCGAGAAAAAGCGATTTCGGCAATAAAATTTAAAACGCGTGTAAAACATAAACCAAACGATGAAATTGGTTATTTCTTCATGTATAATGATCAACTCGATACTCCCTAGCCCCCAACAGCCTTTTTTTTTCATAACACTTTAACCAGAGTGACGGGAGACCGGCATTTCAGAAAACGTGCTTATCTCGGCGAGAAAAAGCGATTTCGGCAATAAAATTTAAAACGCGTGTAAAACATAAACCAAACGATGAAATTGGTTATTTCTTCATGTATATTGATCAACTCGATACTCCCTAGCCCCCAACAGCCTTTTTTTTCATAACACTTTAACCAGAGTGACGGGAGAGCGGCATTTCAGAAAACGTGCTTATCTCGGCGAGAAAAAGCGATTTCGGCAATAAAATTTAAAACGCGTGTAAAACATAAACCAAACGATGAAATTGGTTATTTCTTCATGTATAATGATCAACTCGATACTCCCTAGCCCCCAACAGCCTTTTTTTTCATAACACTTTAACCAGAGTGACGGGAGAGCGGCATTTCAGAAAACGTGCTTATCTCGGCGAGAAAAAGCGATTTCGGCAATAAAATTTAAAACGCGTGTAAAACATAAACCAAACGATGAAATTGGTTATTTCTTCATGTATAATGATCAACTCGATACTCCCTAGCCCCCAACAGCCTTTTTTTTCATAACACTTTAACCAGAGTGACGGGAGAGCGGCATTTCAGAAAACGTGCTTATCTCGGCGAGAAAAAGCGATTTCGGCAATAAAATTTAAAACGCGTGTAAAACATAAACCAAACGATGAAATTGGTTATTTCTTCATGTATAATGATCAACTCGATACTCCCTAGCCCCCAACAGCCTTTTTTTTCATAACACTTTAACCAGAGTGACGGGAGAGCGGCATTTCAGAAAACGTGCTTATCTCGGCGAGAAAAAGCGATTTCGGCAATAAAATTTAAAACGCGTGTAAAACATAAACCAAACGATGAAATTGGTTATTTCTTCATGTATAATGATCAACTCGATACTCCCTAGCCCCCAACAGCCTTTTTTTTCATAACACTTTAACCAGAGTGACGGGAGAGCGGCATTTCAGAAAACGTGCTTATCTCGGCGAGAAAAAGCGATTTCGGCAATAAAATTTAAAACGCGTGTAAAACATAAACCAAACGATGAAATTGGTTATTTCTTCATGTATAATGATCAACTCGATACTCCCTAGCCCCCAACAGCCTTTTTTTTCATAACACTTTAACCAGAGTGACGGGAGAGCGGCATTTCAGAAAACGTGCTTATCTCGGCGAGAAAAAGCGATTTCGGCAATAAAATTTAAAACGCGTGTAAAACATAAACCAAACGATGAAATTGGTTATTTCTTCATGTATAATGATCAACTCGATACTCCCTAGCCCCCAACAGCCTTTTTTTTCATAACACTTTAACCAGAGTGACGGGAGAGCGGCATTTCAGAAAACGTGCTTATCTCGGCGAGAAAAAGCGATTTCGGCAATAAAATTTAAAACGCGTGTAAAACATAAACCAAACGATGAAATTGGTTATTTCTTCATGTATAATGATCAACTCGATACTCCCTAGCCCCCAACAGCCTTTTTTTTCATAACACTTTAACCAGAGTGACGGGAGAGCGGCATTTCAGAAAACGTGCTTATCTCGGCGAGAAAAAGCGATTTCGGCAATAAAATTTAAAACGCGTGTAAAACATAAACCAAACGATGAAATTGGTTATTTCTTCATGTATAATGATCAACTCGATACTCCCTAGCCCCCAACAGCCTTTTTTTTCATAACACTTTAACCAGAGTGACGGGAGAGCGGCATTTCAGAAAACGTGCTTATCTCGGCGAGAGAAAAAGCGATTTCGGCAATAAAATTTAAAACGCGTGTAAAACATAAACCAAACGATGAAATTGGTTATTTCTTCATGTATAATGATCAACTCGATACTCCCTAGCCCCCAACAGCCTTTTTTTCATAACACTTTAACAAGAGTGACGGGAGAGCGGCATTTCAGAAAACGTGCTTATCTCGGCGAGAAAAAGCGATTTCGGCAATAAAATTTAAAACGCGTGTAAAACATAAACCAAACGATGAAATTGGTTATTTCTTCATATATAATGATCAACTCGATACTCCCTAGCCCCCAACAGCCTTTTTTTTCATAACACTTTAACCAGAGTGACAGGAGAGCGGCATTTCAGAAAACGTGCTTATCTCGGCGAGAAAAAGCGATTTCGGCAATAAAATTTAAAACGCGTGTAAAACATAAACCAAACGATGAAATTGGTTATTTCTTCATGTATAATGATCAACTCGATACTCCCTAGCCCCCAACAGCCTTTTTTTTCATAACACTTTAACCAGAGTGACGGGATAGCGGCATTTCAGAAAACGTGCTTATCTCGGCGAGAAAAAGCGATTTCGGCAATAAAATTTAAAACGCGTGTAAAACATAAACCAAACGATGAAATTGGTTATTTCTTCATGTATAATGATCAACTCGATACTCCCTAGCCCCCAACAGCCTTCTTTTTCATAACACTTTAACCAGAGTGACGGGATAGCGGCATTTCAGAAAACGTGCTTATCTCGGCGAGAAAAAGCGATTTCGGCAATAAAATTTAAAACGCGTGTAAAACATAAACCAAACGATGAAATTGGTTATTTCTTCATGTATAATGATCAACTCGATACTCCCTAGCCCCCAACAGCCTTTTTTTCATAACACTTTAACCAGAGTGACGGGAGAGCGGCATTTCAGAAAACGTGCTTATCTCGGCGAGAAAAAGCGATTTCGGCAATAAAATTTAAAACGCGTGTAAAACATAAACCAAACGATGAAATTGGTTATTTCTTCATGTATAATGATCAACTCGATACTCCCTAGCCCCCAACAGCCTTTTTTTTCATAACACTTTAACCAGAGTGACGGGAGAGCGGCATTTCAGAAAACGTGCTTATCTCGGCGAGAAAAAGCGATTTCGGCAATAAAATTTAAAACGCGTGTAAAACATAAACCAAACGATGAAATTGGTTATTTCTTCATGTATAATGATCAACTCGATACTCCCTAGCCCCCAACAGCCTTTTTTTTCATAACACTTTAACCAGAGTGACGGGAGAGCGGCATTTCAGAAAACGTGCTTATCTCGGCGAGAAAAAGCGATTTCGGCAATAAAATTTAAAACGCGTGTAAAACATAAACCAAACGATGAAATTGGTTATTTCTTCATGTATAATGATCAACTCGATACTCCCTAGCCCCCAACAGCCTTTTTTTTCATAACACTTTAACCAGAGTGACGGGAGAGCGGCATTTCAGAAAACGTGCTTATCTCGGCGAGAAAAAGCGATTTCGGCAATAAAATTTAAAACGCGTGTAAAACATAAACCAAACGATGAAATTGGTTATTTCTTCATGTATAATGATCAACTCGATACTCCCTAGCCCCCAACAGCCTTTTTTTTCATAACACTTTAACCAGAGTGACGGGAGAGCGGCATTTCAGAAAACGTGCTTATCTCGGCGAGAAAAAGCGATTTCGGCAATAAAATTTAAAACGCGTGTAAAACATAAACCAAACGATGAAATTGGTTATTTCTTCATGTATAATGATCAACTCGATACTCCCTAGCCCCCAACAGCCTTTTTTTTCATAACACTTTAACCAGAGTGACGGGAGAGCGGCATTTCAGAAAACGTGCTTATCTCGGCGAGAAAAAGCGATTTCGGCAATAAAATTTAAAACGCGTGTAAAACATAAACCAAACGATGAAATTGGTTATTTCTTCATGTATAATGATCAACTCGATACTCCCTAGCCCCCAACAGCCTTTTTTTTCATAACACTTTAACCAGAGTGACGGGAGAGCGGCATTTCAGAAAACGTGCTTATCTCGGCGAGAAAAAGCGATTTCGGCAATAAAATTTAAAACGCGTGTAAAACATAAACCAAACGATGAAATTGGTTATTTCTTCATGTATAATGATCAACTCGATACTCCCTAGCCCCCAACAGCCTTTTTTTTCATAACACTTTAACCAGAGTGACGGGAGAGCGGCATTTCAGAAAACGTGCTTATCTCGGCGAGAAAAAGCGATTTCGGCAATAAAATTTAAAACGCGTGTAAAACATAAACCAAACGATGAAATTGGTTATTTCTTCATGTATAATGATCAACTCGATACTCCCTAGCCCCCAACAGCCTTTTTTTTCATAACACTTTAACCAGAGTGACGGGAGAGCGGCATTTCAGAAAACGTGCTTATCTCGGCGAGAAAAAGCGATTTCGGCAATAAAATTTAAAACGCGTGTAAAACATAAACCAAACGATGAAATTGGTTATTTCTTCATGTATAATGATCAACTCGATACTCCCTAGCCCCCAACAGCCTTTTTTTTCATAACACTTTAACCAGAGTGACGGGAGAGCGGCATTTCAGAAAACGTGCTTATCTCGGCGAGAAAAAGCGATTTCGGCAATAAAATTTAAAACGCGTGTAAAACATAAACCAAACGATGAAATTGGTTATTTCTTCATGTATAATGATCAACTCGATACTCCCTAGCCCCCAACAGCCTTTTTTTTCATAACACTTTAACCAGAGTGACGGGAGAGCGGCATTTCAGAAAACGTGCTTATCTCGGCGAGAAAAAGCGATTTCGGCAATAAAATTTAAAACGCGTGTAAAACATAAACCAAACGATGAAATTGGTTATTTCTTCATGTATAATGATCAACTCGATACTCCCTAGCCCCCAACAGCCTTTTTTTTCATAACACTTTAACCAGAGTGACGGGAGAGCGGCATTTCAGAAAACGTGCTTATCTCGGCGAGAAAAAGCGATTTCGGCAATAAAATTTAAAACGCGTGTAAAACATAAACCAAACGATGAAATTGGTTATTTCTTCATGTATAATGATCAACTCGATACTCCCTAGCCCCCAACAGCCTTTTTTTTCATAACACTTTAACCAGAGTGACGGGAGAGCGGCATTTCAGAAAACGTGCTTATCTCGGCGAGAAAAAGCGATTTCGGCAATAAAATTTAAAACGCGTGTAAAACATAAACCAAACGATGAAATTGGTTATTTCTTCATGTATAATGATCAACTCGATACTCCCTAGCCCCCAACAGCCTTTTTTTTCATAACACTTTAACCAGAGTGACGGGAGAGCGGCATTTCAGAAAACGTGCTTATCTCGGCGAGAAAAAGCGATTTCGGCAATAAAATTTAAAACGCGTGTAAAACATAAACCAAACGATGAAATTGGTTATTTCTTCATGTATAATGATCAACTCGATACTCCCTAGCCCCCAACAGCCTTTTTTTTCATAACACTTTAACCAGAGTGACGGGAGAGCGGCATTTCAGAAAACGTGCTTATCTCGGCGAGAAAAAGCGATTTCGGCAATAAAATTTAAAACGCGTGTAAAACATAAACCAAACGATGAAATTGGTTATTTCTTCATGTATAATGATCAACTCGATACTCCCTAGCCCCCAACAGCCTTTTTTTTCATAACACTTTAACCAGAGTGACGGGAGAGCGGCATTTCAGAAAACGTGCTTATCTCGGCGAGAAAAAGCGATTTCGGCAATAAAATTTAAAACGCGTGTAAAACATAAACCAAACGATGAAATTGGTTATTTCTTCATGTATAATGATCAACTCGATACTCCCTAGCCCCCAACAGCCTTTTTTTTCATAACACTTTAACCAGAGTGACGGGAGAGCGGCATTTCAGAAAACGTGCTTATCTCGGCGAGAAAAAGCGATTTCGGCAATAAAATTTAAAACGCGTGTAAAACATAAACCAAACGATGAAATTGGTTATTTCTTCATGTATAATGATCAACTCGATACTCCCTAGCCCCCAACAGCCTTTTTTTTCATAACACTTTAACCAGAGTGACGGGAGAGCGGCATTTCAGAAAACGTGCTTATCTCGGCGAGAAAAAGCGATTTCGGCAATAAAATTTAAAACGCGTGTAAAACATAAACCAAACGATGAAATTGGTTATTTCTTCATGTATAATGATCAACTCGATACTCCCTAGCCCCCAACAGCCTTTTTTTTCATAACACTTTAACCAGAGTGACGGGAGAGCGGCATTTCAGAAAACGTGCTTATCTCGGCGAGAAAAAGCGATTTCGGCAATAAAATTTAAAACGCGTGTAAAACATAAACCAAACGATGAAATTGGTTATTTCTTCATGTATAATGATCAACTCGATACTCCCTAGCCCCCAACAGCCTTTTTTTTCATAACACTTTAACCAGAGTGACGGGAGAGCGGCATTTCAGAAAACGTGCTTATCTCGGCGAGAAAAAGCGATTTCGGCAATAAAATTTAAAACGCGTGTAAAACATAAACCAAACGATGAAATTGGTTATTTCTTCATGTATAATGATCAACTCGATACTCCCTAGCCCCCAACAGCCTTTTTTTTCATAACACTTTAACCAGAGTGACGGGAGAGCGGCATTTCAGAAAACGTGCTTATCTCGGCGAGAAAAAGCGATTTCGGCAATAAAATTTAAAACGCGTGTAAAACATAAACCAAACGATGAAATTGGTTATTTCTTCATGTATAATGATCAACTCGATACTCCCTAGCCCCCAACAGCCTTTTTTTTCATAACACTTTAACCAGAGTGACGGGAGAGCGGCATTTCAGAAAACGTGCTTATCTCGGCGAGAAAAAGCGATTTCGGCAATAAAATTTAAAACGCGTGTAAAACATAAACCAAACGATGAAATTGGTTATTTCTTCATGTATAATGATCAACTCGATACTCCCTAGCCCCCAACAGCCTTTTTTTTCATAACACTTTAACCAGAGTGACGGGAGAGCGGCATTTCAGAAAACGTGCTTATCTCGGCGAGAAAAAGCGATTTCGGCAATAAAATTTAAAACGCGTGTAAAACATAAACCAAACGATGAAATTGGTTATTTCTTCATGTATAATGATCAACTCGATACTCCCTAGCCCCCAACAGCCTTTTTTTTCATAACACTTTAACCAGAGTGACGGGAGAGCGGCATTTCAGAAAACGTGCTTATCTCGGCGAGAAAAAGCGATTTCGGCAATAAAATTTAAAACGCGTGTAAAACATAAACCAAACGATGAAATTGGTTATTTCTTCATGTATAATGATCAACTCGATACTCCTAGCCCCCAACAGCCTTTTTTTTCATAACACTTTAACCAAAGTGACGGGAGAGCGGCATTTCAGAAAACGTGCTTATCTCGGCGAGAAAAAGCGATTTCGGCAATAAAATTTAAAACGCGTGTAAAACATAAACCAAACGATGAAATTGGTTATTTCTTCATGTATAATGATCAACTCGATACTCCCTAGCCCCCAACAGCCTTTTTTTTCATAACACTTTAACCAGAGTGACGGGAGAGCGGCATTTCAGAAAACGTGCTTATCTCGGCGAGAAAAAGCGATTTCGGCAATAAAATTTAAAACGCGTGTAAAACATAAACCAAACGATGAAATTGGTTATTTCTTCATGTATAATGATCAACTCGATACTCCCTAGCCCCCAACAGCCTTTTTTTTCATAACACTTTAACCAGAGTGACGGGAGAGCGGCATTTCAGAAAACGTGCTTATCTCGGCGAGAAAAAGCGATTTCGGCAATAAAATTTAAAACGCGTGTAAAACATAAACCAAACGATGAAATTGGTTATTTCTTCATGTATAATGATCAACTCGATACTCCCTAGCCCCCAACAGCCTTTTTTTTCATAACACTTTAACCAGAGTGACGGGAGAGCGGCATTTCAGAAAACGTGCTTATCTCGGCGAGAAAAAGCGATTTCGGCAATAAAATTTAAAACGCGTGTAAAACATAAACCAAACGATGAAATTGGTTATTTCTTCATGTATAATGATCAACTCGATACTCCCTAGCCCCCAACAGCCTTTTTTTTCATAACACTTTAACCAGAGTGACGGGAGAGCGGCATTTCAGAAAACGTGCTTATCTCGGCGAGAAAAAGCGATTTCGGCAATAAAATTTAAAACGCGTGTAAAACATAAACCAAACGATGAAATTGGTTATTTCTTCATGTATAATGATCAACTCGATACTCCCTAGCCCCCAACAGCCTTTTTTTTCATAACACTTTAACCAGAGTGACGGGAGAGCGGCATTTCAGAAAACGTGCTTATCTCGGCGAGAAAAAGCGATTTCGGCAATAAAATTTAAAACGCGTGTAAAACATAAACCAAACGATGAAATTGGTTATTTCTTCATGTCATAATGATCAACTCGATACTCCCTAGCCCCCAACAGCCTTTTTTTTCATAACACTTTAACCAGAGTGACGGGAGAGCGGCATTTCAGAAAACGTGCTTATCTCGGCGAGAAAAAGCGATTTCGGCAATAAAATTTAAAACGCGTGTAAAACATAAACCAAACGATGAAATTGGTTATTTCTTCATGTATAATGATCAACTCGATACTCCCTAGCCCCCAACAGCCTTTTTTTTCATAACACTTTAACCAGAGTGACGGGAGAGCGGCATTTCAGAAAACGTGCTTATCTCGGCGAGAAAAAGCGATTTCGGCAATAAAATTTAAAACGCGTGTAAAACATAAACCAAACGATGAAATTGGTTATTTCTTCATGTATAATGATCAACTCGATACTCCCTAGCCCCCAACAGCCTTTTTTTTCATAACACTTTAACCAGAGTGACGGGAGAGCGGCATTTCAGAAAACGTGCTTATCTCGGCGAGAAAAAGCGATTTCGGCAATAAAATTTAAAACGCGTGTAAAACATAAACCAAACGATGAAATTGGTTATTTCTTCATGTATAATGATCAACTCGATACTCCCTAGCCCCCAACAGCCTTTTTTTTCATAACACTTTAACCAGAGTGACGGGAGAGCGGCATTTCAGAAAACGTGCTTATCTCGGCGAGAAAAAGCGATTTCGGCAATAAAATTTAAAACGCGTGTAAAACATAAACCAAACGATGAAATTGGTTATTTCTTCATGTATAATGATCAACTCGATACTCCCTAGCCCCCAACAGCCTTTTTTTTCATAACACTTTAACCAGAGTGACGGGAGAGCGGCATTTCAGAAAACGTGCTTATCTCGGCGAGAAAAAGCGATTTCGGCAATAAAATTTAAAACGCGTGTAAAACATAAACCAAACGATGAAATTGGTTATTTCTTCATGTATAATGATCAACTCGATACTCCCTAGCCCCCAACAGCCTTTTTTTTCATAACACTTTAACCAGAGTGACGGGAGAGCGGCATTTCAGAAAACGTGCTTATCTCGGCGAGAAAAAGCGATTTCGGCAATAAAATTTAAAACGCGTGTAAAACATAAACCAAACGATGAAATTGGTTATTTCTTCATGTATAATGATCAACTCGATACTCCCTAGCCCCCAACAGCCTTTTTTTTCATAACACTTTAACCAGAGTGACGGGAGAGCGGCATTTCAGAAAACGTGCTTATCTCGGCGAGAAAAAGCGATTTCGGCAATAAAATTTAAAACGCGTGTAAAACATAAACCAAACGATGAAATTGGTTATTTCTTCATGTATAATGATCAACTCGATACTCCCTAGCCCCCAACAGCCTTTTTTTTCATAACACTTTAACCAGAGTGACGGGAGAGCGGCATTTCAGAAAACGTGCTTATCTCGGCGAGAAAAAGCGATTTCGGCAATAAAATTTAAAACGCGTGTAAAACATAAACCAAACGATGAAATTGGTTATTTCTTCATGTATAATGATCAACTCGATACTCCCTAGCCCCCAACAGCCTTTTTTTTCATAACACTTTAACCAGAGTGACGGGAGAGCGGCATTTCAGAAAACGTGCTTATCTCGGCGAGAAAAAGCGATTTCGGCAATAAAATTTAAAACGCGTGTAAAACATAAACCAAACGATGAAATTGGTTATTTCTTCATGTATAATGATCAACTCGATACTCCCTAGCCCCCAACAGCCTTTTTTTTCATAACACTTTAACCAGAGTGACGGGAGAGCGGCATTTCAGAAAACGTGCTTATCTCGGCGAGAAAAAGCGATTTCGGCAATAAAATTTAAAACGCGTGTAAAACATAAACCAAACGATGAAATTGGTTATTTCTTCATGTATAATGATCAACTCGATACTCCCTAGCCCCCAACAGCCTTTTTTTTCATAACACTTTAACCAGAGTGACGGGAGAGCGGCATTTCAGAAAACGTGCTTATCTCGGCGAGAAAAAGCGATTTCGGCAATAAAATTTAAAACGCGTGTAAAACATAAACCAAACGATGAAATTGGTTATTTCTTCATGTATAATGATCAACTCGATACTCCCTAGCCCCCAACAGCCTTTTTTTTCATAACACTTTAACCAGAGTGACGGGAGAGCGGCATTTCAGAAAACGTGCTTATCTCGGCGAGAAAAAGCGATTTCGGCAATAAAATTTAAAACGCGTGTAAAACATAAACCAAACGATGAAATTGGTTATTTCTTCATGTATAATGATCAACTCGATACTCCCTAGCCCCCAACAGCCTTTTTTTTCATAACACTTTAACCAGAGTGACGGGAGAGCGGCATTTCAGAAAACGTGCTTATCTCGGCGAGAAAAAGCGATTTCGGCAATAAAATTTAAAACGCGTGTAAAACATAAACCAAACGATGAAATTGGTTATTTCTTCATGTATAATGATCAACTCGATACTCCCTAGCCCCCAACAGCCTTTTTTTTCATAACACTTTAACCAGAGTGACGGGAGAGCGGCATTTCAGAAAACGTGCTTATCTCGGCGAGAAAAAGCGATTTCGGCAATAAAATTTAAAACGCGTGTAAAACATAAACCAAACGATGAAATTGGTTATTTCTTCATGTATAATGATCAACTCGATACTCCCTAGCCCCCAACAGCCTTTTTTTTCATAACACTTTAACCAGAGTGACGGGAGAGCGGCATTTCAGAAAACGTGCTTATCTCGGCGAGAAAAAGCGATTTCGGCAATAAAATTTAAAACGCGTGTAAAACATAAACCAAACGATGAAATTGGTTATTTCTTCATGTATAATGATCAACTCGATACTCCCTAGCCCCCAACAGCCTTTTTTTTCATAACACTTTAACCAGAGTGACGGGAGAGCGGCATTTCAGAAAACGTGCTTATCTCGGCGAGAAAAAGCGATTTCGGCAATAAAATTTAAAACGCGTGTAAAACATAAACCAAACGATGAAATTGGTTATTTCTTCATGTATAATGATCAACTCGATACTCCCTAGCCCCCAACAGCCTTTTTTTTCATAACACTTTAACCAGAGTGACGGGAGAGCGGCATTTCAGAAAACGTGCTTATCTCGGCGAGAAAAAGCGATTTCGGCAATAAAATTTAAAACGCGTGTAAAACATAAACCAAACGATGAAATTGGTTATTTCTTCATGTATAATGATCAACTCGATACTCCCTAGCCCCCAACAGCCTTTTTTTTCATAACACTTTAACCAGAGTGACGGGAGAGCGGCATTTCAGAAAACGTGCTTATCTCGGCGAGAAAAAGCGATTTCGGCAATAAAATTTAAAACGCGTGTAAAACATAAACCAAACGATGAAATTGGTTATTTCTTCATGTATAATGATCAACTCGATACTCCCTAGCCCCCAACAGCCTTTTTTTTCATAACACTTTAACCAGAGTGACGGGAGAGCGGCATTTCAGAAAACGTGCTTATCTCGGCGAGAAAAAGCGATTTCGGCAATAAAATTTAAAACGCGTGTAAAACATAAACCAAACGATGAAATTGGTTATTTCTTCATGTATAATGATCAACTCGATACTCCCTAGCCCCCAACAGCCTTTTTTTTCATAACACTTTAACCAGAGTGACGGGAGAGCGGCATTTCAGAAAACGTGCTTATCTCGGCGAGAAAAAGCGATTTCGGCAATAAAATTTAAAACGCGTGTAAAACATAAACCAAACGATGAAATTGGTTATTTCTTCATGTATAATGATCAACTCGATACTCCCTAGCCCCCAACAGCCTTTTTTTTCATAACACTTTAACCAGAGTGACGGGAGAGCGGCATTTCAGAAAACGTGCTTATCTCGGCGAGAAAAAGCGATTTCGGCAATAAAATTTAAAACGCGTGTAAAACATAAACCAAACGATGAAATTGGTTATTTCTTCATGTATAATGATCAACTCGATACTCCCTAGCCCCCAACAGCCTTTTTTTTCATAACACTTTAACCAGAGTGACGGGAGAGCGGCATTTCAGAAAACGTGCTTATCTCGGCGAGAAAAAGCGATTTCGGCAATAAAATTTAAAACGCGTGTAAAACATAAACCAAACGATGAAATTGGTTATTTCTTCATGTATAATGATCAACTCGATACTCCCTAGCCCCCAACAGCCTTTTTTTTCATAACACTTTAACCAGAGTGACGGGAGAGCGGCATTTCAGAAAACGTGCTTATCTCGGCGAGAAAAAGCGATTTCGGCAATAAAATTTAAAACGCGTGTAAAACATAAACCAAACGATGAAATTGGTTATTTCTTCATGTATAATGATCAACTCGATACTCCCTAGCCCCCAACAGCCTTTTTTTTCATAACACTTTAACCAGAGTGACGGGAGAGCGGCATTTCAGAAAACGTGCTTATCTCGGCGAGAAAAAGCGATTTCGGCAATAAAATTTAAAACGCGTGTAAAACATAAACCAAACGATGAAATTGGTTATTTCTTCATGTATAATGATCAACTCGATACTCCCTAGCCCCCAACAGCCTTTTTTTTCATAACACTTTAACCAGAGTGACGGGAGAGCGGCATTTCAGAAAACGTGCTTATCTCGGCGAGAAAAAGCGATTTCGGCAATAAAATTTAAAACGCGTGTAAAACATAAACCAAACGATGAAATTGGTTATTTCTTCATGTATAATGATCAACTCGATACTCCCTAGCCCCCAACAGCCTTTTTTTTCATAACACTTTAACCAGAGTGACGGGAGAGCGGCATTTCAGAAAACGTGCTTATCTCGGCGAGAAAAAGCGATTTCGGCAATAAAATTTAAAACGCGTGTAAAACATAAACCAAACGATGAAATTGGTTATTTCTTCATGTATAATGATCAACTCGATACTCCCTAGCCCCCAACAGCCTTTTTTTTCATAACACTTTAACCAGAGTGACGGGAGAGCGGCATTTCAGAAAACGTGCTTATCTCGGCGAGAAAAAGCGATTTCGGCAATAAAATTTAAAACGCGTGTAAAACATAAACCAAACGATGAAATTGGTTATTTCTTCATGTATAATGATCAACTCGATACTCCCTAGCCCCCAACAGCCTTTTTTTTCATAACACTTTAACCAGAGTGACGGGAGAGCGGCATTTCAGAAAACGTGCTTATCTCGGCGAGAAAAAGCGATTTCGGCAATAAAATTTAAAACGCGTGTAAAACATAAACCAAACGATGAAATTGGTTATTTCTTCATGTATAATGATCAACTCGATACTCCCTAGCCCCCAACAGCCTTTTTTTTCATAACACTTTAACCAGAGTGACGGGAGAGCGGCATTTCAGAAAACGTGCTTATCTCGGCGAGAAAAAGCGATTTCGGCAATAAAATTTAAAACGCGTGTAAAACATAAACCAAACGATGAAATTGGTTATTTCTTCATGTATAATGATCAACTCGATACTCCCTAGCCCCCAACAGCCTTTTTTTTCATAACACTTTAACCAGAGTGACGGGAGAGCGGCATTTCAGAAAACGTGCTTATCTCGGCGAGAAAAAGCGATTTCGGCAATAAAATTTAAAACGCGTGTAAAACATAAACCAAACGATGAAATTGGTTATTTCTTCATGTATAATGATCAACTCGATACTCCCTAGCCCCCAACAGCCTTTTTTTTCATAACACTTTAACCAGAGTGACGGGAGAGCGGCATTTCAGAAAACGTGCTTATCTCGGCGAGAAAAAGCGATTTCGGCAATAAAATTTAAAACGCGTGTAAAACATAAACCAAACGATGAAATTGGTTATTTCTTCATGTATAATGATCAACTCGATACTCCCTAGCCCCCAACAGCCTTTTTTTTCATAACACTTTAACCAGAGTGACGGGAGAGCGGCATTTCAGAAAACGTGCTTATCTCGGCGAGAAAAAGCGATTTCGGCAATAAAATTTAAAACGCGTGTAAAACATAAACCAAACGATGAAATTGGTTATTTCTTCATGTATAATGATCAACTCGATACTCCCTAGCCCCCAACAGCCTTTTTTTTCATAACACTTTAACCAGAGTGACGGGAGAGCGGCATTTCAGAAAACGTGCTTATCTCGGCGAGAAAAAGCGATTTCGGCAATAAAATTTAAAACGCGTGTAAAACATAAACCAAACGATGAAATTGGTTATTTCTTCATGTATAATGATCAACTCGATACTCCCTAGCCCCCAACAGCCTTTTTTTTCATAACACTTTAACCAGAGTGACGGGAGAGCGGCATTTCAGAAAACGTGCTTATCTCGGCGAGAAAAAGCGATTTCGGCAATAAAATTTAAAACGCGTGTAAAACATAAACCAAACGATGAAATTGGTTATTTCTTCATGTATAATGATCAACTCGATACTCCCTAGCCCCCAACAGCCTTTTTTTTCATAACACTTTAACCAGAGTGACGGGAGAGCGGCATTTCAGAAAACGTGCTTATCTCGGCGAGAAAAAGCGATTTCGGCAATAAAATTTAAAACGCGTGTAAAACATAAACCAAACGATGAAATTGGTTATTTCTTCATGTATAATGATCAACTCGATACTCCCTAGCCCCCAACAGCCTTTTTTTTCATAACACTTTAACCAGAGTGACGGGAGAGCGGCATTTCAGAAAACGTGCTTATCTCGGCGAGAAAAAGCGATTTCGGCAATAAAATTTAAAACGCGTGTAAAACATAAACCAAACGATGAAATTGGTTATTTCTTCATGTATAATGATCAACTCGATACTCCCTAGCCCCCAACAGCCTTTTTTTTCATAACACTTTAACCAGAGTGACGGGAGAGCGGCATTTCAGAAAACGTGCTTATCTCGGCGAGAAAAAGCGATTTCGGCAATAAAATTTAAAACGCGTGTAAAACATAAACCAAACGATGAAATTGGTTATTTCTTCATGTATAATGATCAACTCGATACTCCCTAGCCCCCAACAGCCTTTTTTTTCATAACACTTTAACCAGAGTGACGGGAGAGCGGCATTTCAGAAAACGTGCTTATCTCGGCGAGAAAAAGCGATTTCGGCAATAAAATTTAAAACGCGTGTAAAACATAAACCAAACGATGAAATTGGTTATTTCTTCATGTATAATGATCAACTCGATACTCCCTAGCCCCCAACAGCCTTTTTTTTCATAACACTTTAACCAGAGTGACGGGAGAGCGGCATTTCAGAAAACGTGCTTATCTCGGCGAGAAAAAGCGATTTCGGCAATAAAATTTAAAACGCGTGTAAAACATAAACCAAACGATGAAATTGGTTATTTCTTCATGTATAATGATCAACTCGATACTCCCTAGCCCCCAACAGCCTTTTTTTTCATAACACTTTAACCAGAGTGACGGGAGAGCGGCATTTCAGAAAACGTGCTTATCTCGGCGAGAAAAAGCGATTTCGGCAATAAAATTTAAAACGCGTGTAAAACATAAACCAAACGATGAAATTGGTTATTTCTTCATGTATAATGATCAACTCGATACTCCCTAGCCCCCAACAGCCTTTTTTTTCATAACACTTTAACCAGAGTGACGGGAGAGCGGCATTTCAGAAAACGTGCTTATCTCGGCGAGAAAAAGCGATTTCGGCAATAAAATTTAAAACGCGTGTAAAACATAAACCAAACGATGAAATTGGTTATTTCTTCATGTATAATGATCAACTCGATACTCCCTAGCCCCCAACAGCCTTTTTTTTCATAACACTTTAACCAGAGTGACGGGAGAGCGGCATTTCAGAAAACGTGCTTATCTCGGCGAGAAAAAGCGATTTCGGCAATAAAATTTAAAACGCGTGTAAAACATAAACCAAACGATGAAATTGGTTATTTCTTCATGTATAATGATCAACTCGATACTCCCTAGCCCCCAACAGCCTTTTTTTTCATAACACTTTAACCAGAGTGACGGGAGAGCGGCATTTCAGAAAACGTGCTTATCTCGGCGAGAAAAAGCGATTTCGGCAATAAAATTTAAAACGCGTGTAAAACATAAACCAAACGATGAAATTGGTTATTTCTTCATGTATAATGATCAACTCGATACTCCCTAGCCCCCAACAGCCTTTTTTTTCATAACACTTTAACCAGAGTGACGGGAGAGCGGCATTTCAGAAAACGTGCTTATCTCGGCGAGAAAAAGCGATTTCGGCAATAAAATTTAAAACGCGTGTAAAACATAAACCAAACGATGAAATTGGTTATTTCTTCATGTATAATGATCAACTCGATACTCCCTAGCCCCCAACAGCCTTTTTTTTCATAACACTTTAACCAGAGTGACGGGAGAGCGGCATTTCAGAAAACGTGCTTATCTCGGCGAGAAAAAGCGATTTCGGCAATAAAATTTAAAACGCGTGTAAAACATAAACCAAACGATGAAATTGGTTATTTCTTCATGTATAATGATCAACTCGATACTCCCTAGCCCCCAACAGCCTTTTTTTTCATAACACTTTAACCAGAGTGACGGGAGAGCGGCATTTCAGAAAACGTGCTTATCTCGGCGAGAAAAAGCGATTTCGGCAATAAAATTTAAAACGCGTGTAAAACATAAACCAAACGATGAAATTGGTTATTTCTTCATGTATAATGATCAACTCGATACTCCCTAGCCCCCAACAGCCTTTTTTTTCATAACACTTTAACCAGAGTGACGGGAGAGCGGCATTTCAGAAAACGTGCTTATCTCGGCGAGAAAAAGCGATTTCGGCAATAAAATTTAAAACGCGTGTAAAACATAAACCAAACGATGAAATTGGTTATTTCTTCATGTATAATGATCAACTCGATACTCCCTAGCCCCCAACAGCCTTTTTTTTCATAACACTTTAACCAGAGTGACGGGAGAGCGGCATTTCAGAAAACGTGCTTATCTCGGCGAGAAAAAGCGATTTCGGCAATAAAATTTAAAACGCGTGTAAAACATAAACCAAACGATGAAATTGGTTATTTCTTCATGTATAATGATCAACTCGATACTCCCTAGCCCCCAACAGCCTTTTTTTTCATAACACTTTAACCAGAGTGACGGGAGAGCGGCATTTCAGAAAACGTGCTTATCTCGGCGAGAAAAAGCGATTTCGGCAATAAAATTTAAAACGCGTGTAAAACATAAACCAAACGATGAAATTGGTTATTTCTTCATGTATAATGATCAACTCGATACTCCCTAGCCCCCAACAGCCTTTTTTTTCATAACACTTTAACCAGAGTGACGGGAGAGCGGCATTTCAGAAAACGTGCTTATCTCGGCGAGAAAAAGCGATTTCGGCAATAAAATTTAAAACGCGTGTAAAACATAAACCAAACGATGAAATTGGTTATTTCTTCATGTATAATGATCAACTCGATACTCCCTAGCCCCCAACAGCCTTTTTTTTCATAACACTTTAACCAGAGTGACGGGAGAGCGGCATTTCAGAAAACGTGCTTATCTCGGCGAGAAAAAGCGATTTCGGCAATAAAATTTAAAACGCGTGTAAAACATAAACCAAACGATGAAATTGGTTATTTCTTCATGTATAATGATCAACTCGATACTCCCTAGCCCCCAACAGCCTTTTTTTTCATAACACTTTAACCAGAGTGACGGGAGAGCGGCATTTCAGAAAACGTGCTTATCTCGGCGAGAAAAAGCGATTTCGGCAATAAAATTTAAAACGCGTGTAAAACATAAACCAAACGATGAAATTGGTTATTTCTTCATGTATAATGATCAACTCGATACTCCCTAGCCCCCAACAGCCTTTTTTTTCATAACACTTTAACCAGAGTGACGGGAGAGCGGCATTTCAGAAAACGTGCTTATCTCGGCGAGAAAAAGCGATTTCGGCAATAAAATTTAAAACGCGTGTAAAACATAAACCAAACGATGAAATTGGTTATTTCTTCATGTATAATGATCAACTCGATACTCCCTAGCCCCCAACAGCCTTTTTTTTCATAACACTTTAACCAGAGTGACGGGAGAGCGGCATTTCAGAAAACGTGCTTATCTCGGCGAGAAAAAGCGATTTCGGCAATAAAATTTAAAACGCGTGTAAAACATAAACCAAACGATGAAATTGGTTATTTCTTCATGTATAATGATCAACTCGATACTCCCTAGCCCCCAACAGCCTTTTTTTTCATAACACTTTAACCAGAGTGACGGGAGAGCGGCATTTCAGAAAACGTGCTTATCTCGGCGAGAAAAAGCGATTTCGGCAATAAAATTTAAAACGCGTGTAAAACATAAACCAAACGATGAAATTGGTTATTTCTTCATGTATAATGATCAACTCGATACTCCCTAGCCCCCAACAGCCTTTTTTTTCATAACACTTTAACCAGAGTGACGGGAGAGCGGCATTTCAGAAAACGTGCTTATCTCGGCGAGAAAAAGCGATTTCGGCAATAAAATTTAAAACGCGTGTAAAACATAAACCAAACGATGAAATTGGTTATTTCTTCATGTATAATGATCAACTCGATACTCCCTAGCCCCCAACAGCCTTTTTTTTCATAACACTTTAACCAGAGTGACGGGAGAGCGGCATTTCAGAAAACGTGCTTATCTCGGCGAGAAAAAGCGATTTCGGCAATAAAATTTAAAACGCGTGTAAAACATAAACCAAACGATGAAATTGGTTATTTCTTCATGTATAATGATCAACTCGATACTCCCTAGCCCCCAACAGCCTTTTTTTTCATAACACTTTAACCAGAGTGACGGGAGAGCGGCATTTCAGAAAACGTGCTTATCTCGGCGAGAAAAAGCGATTTCGGCAATAAAATTTAAAACGCGTGTAAAACATAAACCAAACGATGAAATTGGTTATTTCTTCATGTATAATGATCAACTCGATACTCCCTAGCCCCCAACAGCCTTTTTTTTCATACACACTTTAACCAGAGTGACGGGAGAGCGGCATTTCAGAAAACGTGCTTATCTCGGCGAGAAAAAGCGATTTCGGCAATAAAATTTAAAACGCGTGTAAAACATAAACCAAACGATGAAATTGGTTATTTCTTCATGTATAATGATCAACTCGATACTCCCTAGCCCCCAACAGCCTTTTTTTTCATAACACTTTAACCAGAGTGACGGGAGAGCGGCATTTCAGAAAACGTGCTTATCTCGGCGAGAAAAAGCGATTTCGGCAATAAAATTTAAAACGCGTGTAAAACATAAACCAAACGATGAAATTGGTTATTTCTTCATGTATAATGATCAACTCGATACTCCCTAGCCCCCAACAGCCTTTTTTTTCATAACACTTTAACCAGAGTGACGGGAGAGCGGCATTTCAGAAAACGTGCTTATCTCGGCGAGAAAAAGCGATTTCGGCAATAAAATTTAAAACGCGTGTAAAACATAAACCAAACGATGAAATTGGTTATTTCTTCATGTATAATGATCAACTCGATACTCCCTAGCCCCCAACAGCCTTTTTTTTCATAACACTTTAACCAGAGTGACGGGAGAGCGGCATTTCAGAAAACGTGCTTATCTCGGCGAGAAAAAGCGATTTCGGCAATAAAATTTAAAACGCGTGTAAAACATAAACCAAACGATGAAATTGGTTATTTCTTCATGTATAATGATCAACTCGATACTCCCTAGCCCCCAACAGCCTTTTTTTTCATAACACTTTAACCAGAGTGACGGGAGAGCGGCATTTCAGAAAACGTGCTTATCTCGGCGAGAAAAAGCGATTTCGGCAATAAAATTTAAAACGCGTGTAAAACATAAACCAAACGATGAAATTGGTTATTTCTTCATGTATAATGATCAACTCGATACTCCCTAGCCCCCAACAGCCTTTTTTTTCATAACACTTTAACCAGAGTGACGGGAGAGCGGCATTTCAGAAAACGTGCTTATCTCGGCGAGAAAAAGCGATTTCGGCAATAAAATTTAAAACGCGTGTAAAACATAAACCAAACGATGAAATTGGTTATTTCTTCATGTATAATGATCAACTCGATACTCCCTAGCCCCCAACAGCCTTTTTTTTCATAACACTTTAACCAGAGTGACGGGAGAGCGGCATTTCAGAAAACGTGCTTATCTCGGCGAGAAAAAGCGATTTCGGCAATAAAATTTAAAACGCGTGTAAAACATAAACCAAACGATGAAATTGGTTATTTCTTCATGTATAATGATCAACTCGATACTCCCTAGCCCCCAACAGCCTTTTTTTTCATAACACTTTAACCAGAGTGACGGGAGAGCGGCATTTCAGAAAACGTGCTTATCTCGGCGAGAAAAAGCGATTTCGGCAATAAAATTTAAAACGCGTGTAAAACATAAACCAAACGATGAAATTGGTTATTTCTTCATGTATAATGATCAACTCGATACTCCCTAGCCCCCAACAGCCTTTTTTTTCATAACACTTTAACCAGAGTGACGGGAGAGCGGCATTTCAGAAAACGTGCTTATCTCGGCGAGAAAAAGCGATTTCGGCAATAAAATTTAAAACGCGTGTAAAACATAAACCAAACGATGAAATTGGTTATTTCTTCATGTATAATGATCAACTCGATACTCCCTAGCCCCCAACAGCCTTTTTTTTCATAACACTTTAACCAGAGTGACGGGAGAGCGGCATTTCAGAAAACGTGCTTATCTCGGCGAGAAAAAGCGATTTCGGCAATAAAATTTAAAACGCGTGTAAAACATAAACCAAACGATGAAATTGGTTATTTCTTCATGTATAATGATCAACTCGATACTCCCTAGCCCCCAACAGCCTTTTTTTTCATAACACTTTAACCAGAGTGACGGGAGAGCGGCATTTCAGAAAACGTGCTTATCTCGGCGAGAAAAAGCGATTTCGGCAATAAAATTTAAAACGCGTGTAAAACATAAACCAAACGATGAAATTGGTTATTTCTTCATGTATAATGATCAACTCGATACTCCCTAGCCCCCAACAGCCTTTTTTTTCATAACACTTTAACCAGAGTGACGGGAGAGCGGCATTTCAGAAAACGTGCTTATCTCGGCGAGAAAAAGCGATTTCGGCAATAAAATTTAAAACGCGTGTAAAACATAAACCAAACGATGAAATTGGTTATTTCTTCATGTATAATGATCAACTCGATACTCCCTAGCCCCCAACAGCCTTTTTTTTCATAACACTTTAACCAGAGTGACGGGAGAGCGGCATTTCAGAAAACGTGCTTATCTCGGCGAGAAAAAGCGATTTCGGCAATAAAATTTAAAACGCGTGTAAAACATAAACCAAACGATGAAATTGGTTATTTCTTCATGTATAATGATCAACTCGATACTCCCTAGCCCCCAACAGCCTTTTTTTTCATAACACTTTAACCAGAGTGACGGGAGAGCGGCATTTCAGAAAACGTGCTTATCTCGGCGAGAAAAAGCGATTTCGGCAATAAAATTTAAAACGCGTGTAAAACATAAACCAAACGATGAAATTGGTTATTTCTTCATGTATAATGATCAACTCGATACTCCCTAGCCCCCAACAGCCTTTTTTTTCATAACACTTTAACCAGAGTGACGGGAGAGCGGCATTTCAGAAAACGTGCTTATCTCGGCGAGAAAAAGCGATTTCGGCAATAAAATTTAAAACGCGTGTAAAACATAAACCAAACGATGAAATTGGTTATTTCTTCATGTATAATGATCAACTCGATACTCCCTAGCCCCCAACAGCCTTTTTTTTCATAACACTTTAACCAGAGTGACGGGAGAGCGGCATTTCAGAAAACGTGCTTATCTCGGCGAGAAAAAGCGATTTCGGCAATAAAATTTAAAACGCGTGTAAAACATAAACCAAACGATGAAATTGGTTATTTCTTCATGTATAATGATCAACTCGATACTCCCTAGCCCCCAACAGCCTTTTTTTTCATAACACTTTAACCAGAGTGACGGGAGAGCGGCATTTCAGAAAACGTGCTTATCTCGGCGAGAAAAAGCGATTTCGGCAATAAAATTTAAAACGCGTGTAAAACATAAACCAAACGATGAAATTGGTTATTTCTTCATGTATAATGATCAACTCGATACTCCCTAGCCCCCAACAGCCTTTTTTTTCATAACACTTTAACCAGAGTGACGGGAGAGCGGCATTTCAGAAAACGTGCTTATCTCGGCGAGAAAAAGCGATTTCGGCAATAAAATTTAAAACGCGTGTAAAACATAAACCAAACGATGAAATTGGTTATTTCTTCATGTATAATGATCAACTCGATACTCCCTAGCCCCCAACAGCCTTTTTTTTCATAACACTTTAACCAGAGTGACGGGAGAGCGGCATTTCAGAAAACGTGCTTATCTCGGCGAGAAAAAGCGATTTCGGCAATAAAATTTAAAACGCGTGTAAAACATAAACCAAACGATGAAATTGGTTATTTCTTCATGTATAATGATCAACTCGATACTCCCTAGCCCCCAACAGCCTTTTTTTTCATAACACTTTAACCAGAGTGACGGGAGAGCGGCATTTCAGAAAACGTGCTTATCTCGGCGAGAAAAAGCGATTTCGGCAATAAAATTTAAAACGCGTGTAAAACATAAACCAAACGATGAAATTGGTTATTTCTTCATGTATAATGATCAACTCGATACTCCCTAGCCCCCAACAGCCTTTTTTTTCATAACACTTTAACCAGAGTGACGGGAGAGCGGCATTTCAGAAAACGTGCTTATCTCGGCGAGAAAAAGCGATTTCGGCAATAAAATTTAAAACGCGTGTAAAACATAAACCAAACGATGAAATTGGTTATTTCTTCATGTATAATGATCAACTCGATACTCCCTAGCCCCCAACAGCCTTTTTTTTCATAACACTTTAACCAGAGTGACGGGAGAGCGGCATTTCAGAAAACGTGCTTATCTCGGCGAGAAAAAGCGATTTCGGCAATAAAATTTAAAACGCGTGTAAAACATAAACCAAACGATGAAATTGGTTATTTCTTCATGTATAATGATCAACTCGATACTCCCTAGCCCCCAACAGCCTTTTTTTTCATAACACTTTAACCAGAGTGACGGGAGAGCGGCATTTCAGAAAACGTGCTTATCTCGGCGAGAAAAAGCGATTTCGGCAATAAAATTTAAAACGCGTGTAAAACATAAACCAAACGATGAAATTGGTTATTTCTTCATGTATAATGATCAACTCGATACTCCCTAGCCCCCAACAGCCTTTTTTTTCATAACACTTTAACCAGAGTGACGGGAGAGCGGCATTTCAGAAAACGTGCTTATCTCGGCGAGAAAAAGCGATTTCGGCAATAAAATTTAAAACGCGTGTAAAACATAAACCAAACGATGAAATTGGTTATTTCTTCATGTATAATGATCAACTCGATACTCCCTAGCCCCCAACAGCCTTTTTTTTCATAACACTTTAACCAGAGTGACGGGAGAGCGGCATTTCAGAAAACGTGCTTATCTCGGCGAGAAAAAGCGATTTCGGCAATAAAATTTAAAACGCGTGTAAAACATAAACCAAACGATGAAATTGGTTATTTCTTCATGTATAATGATCAACTCGATACTCCCTAGCCCCCAACAGCCTTTTTTTTCATAACACTTTAACCAGAGTGACGGGAGAGCGGCATTTCAGAAAACGTGCTTATCTCGGCGAGAAAAAGCGATTTCGGCAATAAAATTTAAAACGCGTGTAAAACATAAACCAAACGATGAAATTGGTTATTTCTTCATGTATAATGATCAACTCGATACTCCCTAGCCCCCAACAGCCTTTTTTTTCATAACACTTTAACCAGAGTGACGGGAGAGCGGCATTTCAGAAAACGTGCTTATCTCGGCGAGAAAAAGCGATTTCGGCAATAAAATTTAAAACGCGTGTAAAACATAAACCAAACGATGAAATTGGTTATTTCTTCATGTATAATGATCAACTCGATACTCCCTAGCCCCCAACAGCCTTTTTTTTCATAACACTTTAACCAGAGTGACGGGAGAGCGGCATTTCAGAAAACGTGCTTATCTCGGCGAGAAAAAGCGATTTCGGCAATAAAATTTAAAACGCGTGTAAAACATAAACCAAACGATGAAATTGGTTATTTCTTCATGTATAATGATCAACTCGATACTCCCTAGCCCCCAACAGCCTTTTTTTTCATAACACTTTAACCAGAGTGACGGGAGAGCGGCATTTCAGAAAACGTGCTTATCTCGGCGAGAAAAAGCGATTTCGGCAATAAAATTTAAAACGCGTGTAAAACATAAACCAAACGATGAAATTGGTTATTTCTTCATGTATAATGATCAACTCGATACTCCCTAGCCCCCAACAGCCTTTTTTTTCATAACACTTTAACCAGAGTGACGGGAGAGCGGCATTTCAGAAAACGTGCTTATCTCGGCGAGAAAAAGCGATTTCGGCAATAAAATTTAAAACGCGTGTAAAACATAAACCAAACGATGAAATTGGTTATTTCTTCATGTATAATGATCAACTCGATACTCCCTAGCCCCCAACAGCCTTTTTTTTCATAACACTTTAACCAGAGTGACGGGAGAGCGGCATTTCAGAAAACGTGCTTATCTCGGCGAGAAAAAGCGATTTCGGCAATAAAATTTAAAACGCGTGTAAAACATAAACCAAACGATGAAATTGGTTATTTCTTCATGTATAATGATCAACTCGATACTCCCTAGCCCCCAACAGCCTTTTTTTTCATAACACTTTAACCAGAGTGACGGGAGAGCGGCATTTCAGAAAACGTGCTTATCTCGGCGAGAAAAAGCGATTTCGGCAATAAAATTTAAAACGCGTGTAAAACATAAACCAAACGATGAAATTGGTTATTTCTTCATGTATAATGATCAACTCGATACTCCCTAGCCCCCAACAGCCTTTTTTTTCATAACACTTTAACCAGAGTGACGGGAGAGCGGCATTTCAGAAAACGTGCTTATCTCGGCGAGAAAAAGCGATTTCGGCAATAAAATTTAAAACGCGTGTAAAACATAAACCAAACGATGAAATTGGTTATTTCTTCATGTATAATGATCAACTCGATACTCCCTAGCCCCCAACAGCCTTTTTTTTCATAACACTTTAACCAGAGTGACGGGAGAGCGGCATTTCAGAAAACGTGCTTATCTCGGCGAGAAAAAGCGATTTCGGCAATAAAATTTAAAACGCGTGTAAAACATAAACCAAACGATGAAATTGGTTATTTCTTCATGAATAATGATCAACTCGATACTCCCTAGCCCCCAACAGCCTTTTTTTTCATAACACTTTAACCAGAGTGACGGGAGAGCGGCATTTCAGAAAACGTGCTTATCTCGGCGAGAAAAAGCGATTTCGGCAATAAAATTTAAAACGCGTGTAAAACATAAACCAAACGATGAAATTGGTTATTTCTTCATGTATAATGATCAACTCGATACTCCCTAGCCCCCAACAGCCTTTTTTTTCATAACACTTTAACCAGAGTGACGGGAGAGCGGCATTTCAGAAAACGTGCTTATCTCGGCGAGAAAAAGCGATTTCGGCAATAAAATTTAAAACGCGTGTAAAACATAAACCAAACGATGAAATTGGTTATTTCTTCATGTATAATGATCAACTCGATACTCCCTAGCCCCCAACAGCCTTTTTTTTCATAACACTTTAACCAGAGTGACGGGAGAGCGGCATTTCAGAAAACGTGCTTATCTCGGCGAGAAAAAGCGATTTCGGCAATAAAATTTAAAACGCGTGTAAAACATAAACCAAACGATGAAATTGGTTATTTCTTCATGTATAATGATCAACTCGATACTCCCTAGCCCCCAACAGCCTTTTTTTTCATAACACTTTAACCAGAGTGACGGGAGAGCGGCATTTCAGAAAACGTGCTTATCTCGGCGAGAAAAAGCGATTTCGGCAATAAAATTTAAAACGCGTGTAAAACATAAACCAAACGATGAAATTGGTTATTTCTTCATGTATAATGATCAACTCGATACTCCCTAGCCCCCAACAGCCTTTTTTTTCATAACACTTTAACCAGAGTGACGGGAGAGCGGCATTTCAGAAAACGTGCTTATCTCGGCGAGAAAAAGCGATTTCGGCAATAAAATTTAAAACGCGTGTAAAACATAAACCAAACGATGAAATTGGTTATTTCTTCATGTATAATGATCAACTCGATACTCCCTAGCCCCCAACAGCCTTTTTTTTCATAACACTTTAACCAGAGTGACGGGAGAGCGGCATTTCAGAAAACGTGCTTATCTCGGCGAGAAAAAGCGATTTCGGCAATAAAATTTAAAACGCGTGTAAAACATAAACCAAACGATGAAATTGGTTATTTCTTCATGTATAATGATCAACTCGATACTCCCTAGCCCCCAACAGCCTTTTTTTTCATAACACTTTAACCAGAGTGACGGGAGAGCGGCATTTCAGAAAACGTGCTTATCTCGGCGAGAAAAAGCGATTTCGGCAATAAAATTTAAAACGCGTGTAAAACATAAACCAAACGATGAAATTGGTTATTTCTTCATGTATAATGATCAACTCGATACTCCCTAGCCCCCAACAGCCTTTTTTTTCATAACACTTTAACCAGAGTGACGGGAGAGCGGCATTTCAGAAAACGTGCTTATCTCGGCGAGAAAAAGCGATTTCGGCAATAAAATTTAAAACGCGTGTAAAACATAAACCAAACGATGAAATTGGTTATTTCTTCATGTATAATGATCAACTCGATACTCCCTAGCCCCCAACAGCCTTTTTTTTCATAACACTTTAACCAGAGTGACGGGAGAGCGGCATTTCAGAAAACGTGCTTATCTCGGCGAGAAAAAGCGATTTCGGCAATAAAATTTAAAACGCGTGTAAAACATAAACCAAACGATGAAATTGGTTATTTCTTCATGTATAATGATCAACTCGATACTCCCTAGCCCCCAACAGCCTTTTTTTTCATAACACTTTAACCAGAGTGACGGGAGAGCGGCATTTCAGAAAACGTGCTTATCTCGGCGAGAAAAAGCGATTTCGGCAATAAAATTTAAAACGCGTGTAAAACATAAACCAAACGATGAAATTGGTTATTTCTTCATGTATAATGATCAACTCGATACTCCCTAGCCCCCAACAGCCTTTTTTTTCATAACACTTTAACCAGAGTGACGGGAGAGCGGCATTTCAGAAAACGTGCTTATCTCGGCGAGAAAAAGCGATTTCGGCAATAAAATTTAAAACGCGTGTAAAACATAAACCAAACGATGAAATTGGTTATTTCTTCATGTATAATGATCAACTCGATACTCCCTAGCCCCCAACAGCCTTTTTTTTCATAACACTTTAACCAGAGTGACGGGAGAGCGGCATTTCAGAAAACGTGCTTATCTCGGCGAGAAAAAGCGATTTCGGCAATAAAATTTAAAACGCGTGTAAAACATAAACCAAACGATGAAATTGGTTATTTCTTCATGTATAATGATCAACTCGATACTCCCTAGCCCCCAACAGCCTTTTTTTTCATAACACTTTAACCAGAGTGACGGGAGAGCGGCATTTCAGAAAACGTGCTTATCTCGGCGAGAAAAAGCGATTTCGGCAATAAAATTTAAAACGCGTGTAAAACATAAACCAAACGATGAAATTGGTTATTTCTTCATGTATAATGATCAACTCGATACTCCCTAGCCCCCAACAGCCTTTTTTTTCATAACACTTTAACCAGAGTGACGGGAGAGCGGCATTTCAGAAAACGTGCTTATCTCGGCGAGAAAAAGCGATTTCGGCAATAAAATTTAAAACGCGTGTAAAACATAAACCAAACGATGAAATTGGTTATTTCTTCATGTATAATGATCAACTCGATACTCCCTAGCCCCCAACAGCCTTTTTTTTCATAACACTTTAACCAGAGTGACGGGAGAGCGGCATTTCAGAAAACGTGCTTATCTCGGCGAGAAAAAGCGATTTCGGCAATAAAATTTAAAACGCGTGTAAAACATAAACCAAACGATGAAATTGGTTATTTCTTCATGTATAATGATCAACTCGATACTCCCTAGCCCCCAACAGCCTTTTTTTTCATAACACTTTAACCAGAGTGACGGGAGAGCGGCATTTCAGAAAACGTGCTTATCTCGGCGAGAAAAAGCGATTTCGGCAATAAAATTTAAAACGCGTGTAAAACATAAACCAAACGATGAAATTGGTTATTTCTTCATGTATAATGATCAACTCGATACTCCCTAGCCCCCAACAGCCTTTTTTTTCATAACACTTTAACCAGAGTGACGGGAGAGCGGCATTTCAGAAAACGTGCTTATCTCGGCGAGAAAAAGCGATTTCGGCAATAAAATTTAAAACGCGTGTAAAACATAAACCAAACGATGAAATTGGTTATTTCTTCATGTATAATGATCAACTCGATACTCCCTAGCCCCCAACAGCCTTTTTTTTCATAACACTTTAACCAGAGTGACGGGAGAGCGGCATTTCAGAAAACGTGCTTATCTCGGCGAGAAAAAGCGATTTCGGCAATAAAATTTAAAACGCGTGTAAAACATAAACCAAACGATGAAATTGGTTATTTCTTCATGTATAATGATCAACTCGATACTCCCTAGCCCCCAACAGCCTTTTTTTTCATAACACTTTAACCAGAGTGACGGGAGAGCGGCATTTCAGAAAACGTGCTTATCTCGGCGAGAAAAAGCGATTTCGGCAATAAAATTTAAAACGCGTGTAAAACATAAACCAAACGATGAAATTGGTTATTTCTTCATGTATAATGATCAACTCGATACTCCCTAGCCCCCAACAGCCTTTTTTTTCATAACACTTTAACCAGAGTGACGGGAGAGCGGCATTTCAGAAAACGTGCTTATCTCGGCGAGAAAAAGCGATTTCGGCAATAAAATTTAAAACGCGTGTAAAACATAAACCAAACGATGAAATTGGTTATTTCTTCATGTATAATGATCAACTCGATACTCCCTAGCCCCCAACAGCCTTTTTTTTCATAACACTTTAACCAGAGTGACGGGAGAGCGGCATTTCAGAAAACGTGCTTATCTCGGCGAGAAAAAGCGATTTCGGCAATAAAATTTAAAACGCGTGTAAAACATAAACCAAACGATGAAATTGGTTATTTCTTCATGTATAATGATCAACTCGATACTCCCTAGCCCCCAACAGCCTTTTTTTTCATAACACTTTAACCAGAGTGACGGGAGAGCGGCATTTCAGAAAACGTGCTTATCTCGGCGAGAAAAAGCGATTTCGGCAATAAAATTTAAAACGCGTGTAAAACATAAACCAAACGATGAAATTGGTTATTTCTTCATGTATAATGATCAACTCGATACTCCCTAGCCCCCAACAGCCTTTTTTTTCATAACACTTTAACCAGAGTGACGGGAGAGCGGCATTTCAGAAAACGTGCTTATCTCGGCGAGAAAAAGCGATTTCGGCAATAAAATTTAAAACGCGTGTAAAACATAAACCAAACGATGAAATTGGTTATTTCTTCATGTATAATGATCAACTCGATACTCCCTAGCCCCCAACAGCCTTTTTTTTCATAACACTTTAACCAGAGTGACGGGAGAGCGGCATTTCAGAAAACGTGCTTATCTCGGCGAGAAAAAGCGATTTCGGCAATAAAATTTAAAACGCGTGTAAAACATAAACCAAACGATGAAATTGGTTATTTCTTCATGTATAATGATCAACTCGATACTCCCTAGCCCCCAACAGCCTTTTTTTTCATAACACTTTAACCAGAGTGACGGGAGAGCGGCATTTCAGAAAACGTGCTTATCTCGGCGAGAAAAAGCGATTTCGGCAATAAAATTTAAAACGCGTGTAAAACATAAACCAAACGATGAAATTGGTTATTTCTTCATGTATAATGATCAACTCGATACTCCCTAGCCCCCAACAGCCTTTTTTTTCATAACACTTTAACCAGAGTGACGGGAGAGCGGCATTTCAGAAAACTTGCTTATCTCGGCGAGAAAAAGCGATTTCGGCAATAGAATTTAAAACGCGTGTAAAACATAAACCAAACGATGAAATTGGTTTTTTCTTCATGTATAATGATCAACTCGATACTCCCTAGCCCCCAACAGCCTTTTTTTTCATAACACTTTAACCAGAGTGACGGGAGAGCGGCATTTCAGAAAACGTGCTTATCTCGGCGAGAAAAAGCGATTTCGGCAATAAAATTTAAAACGCGTGTAAAACATAAACCAAACGATGAAATTGGTTATTTCTTCATGTATAATGATCAACTCGATACTCCCTAGCCCCCAACAGCCTTTTTTTTCACAACACTTTAACCAGATTGACGGGAGAGCGGCATTTCAGAAAACGTGCTTGGCGAGAAAAAGCGATTTCGGCAATAAAATTTAAAACGCGTGTAAAACATAAACCAAACGATGAAATTGGTTATTTCTTCATGTATAATGATCAACTCGATACTCCCTAGCCCCCAACAGCCTTTTTTTTCATAACACTTTAACCAGAGTGACGGGAGAGCGGCATTTCAGAAAACGTGCTTATCTCGGCGAGAAAAAGCGATTTCGGCAATAAAATTTAAAACGCGTGTAAAACATAAACCAAACGATGAAATTGGTTATTTCTTCATGTATAATGATCAACTCGATACTCCCTAGCCCCCAACAGCCTTTTTTTTCATAACACTTTAACCAGAGTGACGGGAGAGCGGCATTTCAGAAAACGTGCTTATCTCGGCGAGATAAAGCGATTTCGGCAATAAAATTTAAAACGCGTGTAAAACATAAACCAAACGATGAAATGGGTTATTTCTTCATGTATAATGATCAACTCGATACTCCCTAGCCCCCAACAGCCTTTTTTTTCATAACACTTTAACCAGAGTGACGGGAGAGCGGCATTTCAGAAAACGTGCTTATCTCGGCGAGAAAAAGCGATTTCGGCAATAAAATTTAAAACGCGTGTAAAACATAAACCAAACGATGAAATTGGTTATTTCTTCATGTATAATGATCAACTCGATACTCCCTAGCCCCCAACAGCCTTTTTTTTCATAACACTTTAACCAGAGTGACGGGAGAGCGGCATTTCAGAAAACGTGCTTATCTCGGCGAGAAAAAGCGATTTCGGCAATAAAATTTAAAACGCGTGTAAAACATAAACCAAACGATGAAATTGGTTATTTCTTCATGTATAATGATCAACTCGATACTCCCTAGCCCCCAACAGCCTTTTTTTTCATAACACTTTAACCAGAGTGACGGGAGAGCGGCATTTCAGAAAACGTGCTTATCTCGGCGAGAAAAAGCGATTTCGGCAATAAAATTTAAAACGCGTGTAAAACATAAACCAAACGATGAAATTGGTTATTTCTTCATGTATAATGATCAACTCGATACTCCCTAGCCCCCAACAGCCTTTTTTTTCATAACACTTTAACCAGAGTGACGGGAGAGCGGCATTTCAGAAAACGTGCTTATCTCGGCGAGAAAAAGCGATTTCGGCAATAAAATTTAAAACGCGTGTAAAACATAAACCAAACGATGAAATTGGTTATTTCTTCATGTATAATGATCAACTCGATACTCCCTAGCCGCCAACAGCCTTTTTTTTCATAACACTTTAACCAGAGTGACGGGAGAGCGGCATTTCAGAAAACGTGCTTATCTCGGCGAGAAAAAGCGATTTCGGCAATAAAATTTAAAACGCGTGTAAAACATAAACCAAACGATGAAATTGGTTATTTCTTCATGTATAATGATCAACTCGATACTCCCTAGCCCCCAACAGCCTTTTTTTTCATAACACTTTAACCAGAGTGACGGGAGAGCGGCATTTCAGAAAACGTGCTTATCTCGGCGAGAAAAAGCGATTTCGGCAATAAAATTTAAAACGCGTGTAAAACATAAACCAAACGATGAAATTGGTTATTTCTTCATGTATAATGATCAACTCGATACTCCCTAGCCCCCAACAGCCTTTTTTTTCATAACACTTTAACCAGAGTGACGGGAGAGCGGCATTTCAGAAAACTTGCTTATCTCGGCGAGAAAAAGCGATTTCGGCAATAAAATTTAAAACGCGTGTAAAACATAAACCAAACGATGAAATGGGTTATTTCTTCATGTATAATGATCAACTCGATACTCCCTAGCCCCCAACAGCCTTTTTTTTCATAACACTTTAACCAGAGTGACGGGAGAGCGGCATTTCAGAAAACGTGCTTATCTCGGCGAGAAAAAGCGATTTCGGCAATAAAATTTAAAACGCGTGTAAAACATAAACCAAACGATGAAATTGGTTATTTCTTCATGTATAATGATCAACTCGATACTCCCTAGCCCCCAACAGCCTTTTTTTTCATAACACTTTAACCAGAGTGACGGGAGAGCGGCATTTCAGAAAACGTGCTTATCTCGGCGAGAAAAAGCGATTTCGGCAATAAAATTTAAAACGCGTGTAAAACATAAACCAAACGATGAAATTGGTTATTTCTTCATGTATAATGATCAACTCGATACTCCCTAGCCCCCAACAGCCTTTTTTTTCATAACACTTTAACCAGAGTGACGGGAGAGCGGCATTTCAGAAAACGTGCTTATCTCGGCGAGAAAAAGCGATTTCGGCAATAAAATTTAAAACGCGTGTAAAACATAAACCAAACGATGAAATTGGTTATTTCTTCATGTATAATGATCAACTCGATACTCCCTAGCCCCCAACAGCCTTTTTTTTCATAACACTTTAACCAGAGTGACGGGAGAGCGGCATTTCAGAAAACGTGCTTATCTCGGCGAGAAAAAGCGATTTCGGCAATAAAATTTAAAACGCGTGTAAAACATAAACCAAACGATGAAATTGGTTATTTCTTCATGTATAATGATCAACTCGATACTCCCTAGCCCCCAACAGCCTTTTTTTTCATAACACTTTAACCAGAGTGACGGGAGAGCGGCATTTCAGAAAACGTGCTTATCTCGGCGAGAAAAAGCGATTTCGGCAATAAAATTTAAAACGCGTGTAAAACATAAACCAAACGATGAAATTGGTTATTTCTTCATGTATAATGATCAACTCGATACTCCCTAGCCCCCAACAGCCTTTTTTTTCATAACACTTTAACCAGAGTGACGGGAGAGCGGCATTTCAGAAAACGTGCTTATCTCGGCGAGAAAAAGCGATTTCGGCAATAAAATTTAAAACGCGTGTAAAACATAAACCAAACGATGAAATTGGTTATTTCTTCATGTATAATGATCAACTCGATACTCCCTAGCCCCCAACAGCCTTTTTTTTCATAACACTTTAACCAGAGTGACGGGAGAGCGGCATTTCAGAAAACGTGCTTATCTCGGCGAGAAAAAGCGATTTCGGCAATAAAATTTAAAACGCGTGTAAAACATAAACCAAACGATGAAATTGGTTATTTCTTCATGTATAATGATCAACTCGATACTCCCTAGCCCACAACAGCCTTTTTTTTCATAACACTTTAACCAGAGTGACGGGAGAGCGGCATTTCAGAAAACGTGCTTATCTCGGCGAGAAAAAGCGATTTCGGCAATAAAATTTAAAACGCGTGTAAAACATAAACCAAACGATGAAATTGGTTATTTCTTCATGTATAATGATCAACTCGATACTCCCTAGCCCCCAACAGCCTTTTTTTTCATAACACTTTAACCAGAGTGACGGGAGAGCGGCATTTCAGAAAACGTGCTTATCTCGGCGAGAAAAAGCGATTTCGGCAATAAAATTTAAAACGCGTGTAAAACATAAACCAAACGATGAAATTGGTTATTTCTTCATGTATAATGATCAACTCGATACTCCCTAGCCCCCAACAGCCTTTTTTTTCATAACACTTTAACCAGAGTGACGGGAGAGCGGCATTTCAGAAAACTTGCTTATCTCGGCGAGAAAAAGCGATTTCGGCAATAGAATTTAAAACGCGTGTAAAACATAAACCAAACGATGAAATTGGTTTTTTCTTCATGTATAATGATCAACTCGATACTCCCTAGCCCCCAACAGCCTTTTTTTTCATAACACTTTAACCAGAGTGACGGGAGAGCGGCATTTCAGAAAACGTGCTTATCTCGGCGAGAAAAAGCGATTTCGGCAATAAAATTTAAAACGCGTGTAAAACATAAACCAAACGATGAAATTGGTTATTTCTTCATGTATAATGATCAACTCGATACTCCCTAGCCCCCAACAGCCTTTTTTTTCATAACACTTTAACCACAGTGACGGGAGAGCGGCATTTCAGAAAACGTGCTTATCTCGGCGAGAAAAAGCGATTTCGGCAATAAAATTTAAAACGCGTGTAAAACATAAACCAAACGATGAAATTGGTTATTTCTTCATGTATAATGATCAACTCGAGTCGAGCTCCAGGGAGAGAGGCTGATTTTTTGCTTTTTGAGGCCGACCGACGAACCGGCGCGGGGCGGACTCAAAAGCCCGCAGAGCCGTAGGCACTTAGAAAAGTTTCGCCTTTGGCTGTGAGCTCCAGGGGGAGAGGCTGGTTTTGCGTTATTTCAGGCCGGCTGGAGAACCGGCGCGGGTCGGACGCACAATCCCCGCAGAGCCGTGGGCACTTAGAAAATTTTCGCCAAGTTGGCTCTGAGCGCC
This sequence comes from Syngnathus leptorhynchus, assembly GCF_054491065.1. Taxonomy (NCBI): domain Eukaryota; kingdom Metazoa; phylum Chordata; class Actinopteri; order Syngnathiformes; family Syngnathidae; genus Syngnathus; species Syngnathus leptorhynchus. The sequence continues at coordinate 350,200 of NW_028232037.1, forward strand.
TGGTACCTAATATGGAAGTATAGAGGCCGACTTTCGGGCAAGATCACGCCGCGTTAGGCTTCCAGGACCCCGGCTAAGCAATTTTACCGGCCCGCCCGGTTCTTTTTTTGAACCAGTCCGGTTCTTTTTACACTTCCAGCTGGAGCTCAGCAGCGGCTTTTGGCGCAAGATCACGCCGGGTTAGGCTTCCAGGACCTCGGCTAAGCAATTCTACCGGGCCGCCCGGTTCTTTTTTTGAACCAGCCCGGTTCTTTTTACACTTCCAGCTGAAGCTCACGAGCGGCTTTTGGGACAAGATCACGCCGTGTTAGGCTTCCAGAGCCCCGGCTAAGCAATTTTACCGGCCCGCCCGGTTCTTTTTTTTTTAACCAGCCCGGTTCTTTTTACACTTCCAGCTGGAGCTCAGCAGCGGCTTTTTGGACAATATCACGCCGGGTTAGGCTTCCAGGACCCCGGCTAAGCAATTTTACCGGGCCGCCCGGTTCTTTTTTTTAACCAGCCCGGTTCTTTTTACACTTCCAGCTGGAGCTCACGAGCGGCTTTTTGGACAAGATCACGCCTGGTTAGGCTTCCAGAGCCCCGGCTAAGCAATTTTAACGGGCCGCCCGGTTCTTTTTTTTAACCAGCCTGGTTCTTTTTACACTTCCAGCTGGAGCTCAGCAGCGGCTTTTTGGACAAGATCACGCCGTGTTAGGCTTCCAGAGCCCCGGCTAAGCAATTTTACCGGGTCGCCCGGTTCTTTTTTTAACCAGCCCGGTTCTTTTTACACTTCCAGCTGGAGCTCAGCAGCGGCTTTTTGCACAGTATCACGCCGGGTTAGGCTTCCAGGACCCCGGCTAGGCAATTTTACCGGGCCGCCCGGTTCTTTTTTTTAACCAGCCCGGTTCTTTTTACACTTCCAGCTGGAGCTCAGCAGCGGCTTTTTGGACAAGATCACGCCGTGTTAGGCTTCCAGAGCCCCGGCTAAGCAATTTTACCGGGTCGCCCGGTTCTTTTTTTTAACCAGCCCGGTTCTTTTTACACTTCCAGCTGGAGCTCAGCAGCGGCTTTTTGGACAAGATCACGCCGTGTTAGGCTTCCAGAGCCCCGGCTAAGCAATTTTACCGGGTCGCCCGGTTCTTTTTTTAACCAGCCCGGTTCTTTTTACACATCCAGCTGGAGCTCAGCAGCGTGTAAAACATAAACCAAACGATGAAATTGGTTATTTCTTCATGTATAATGATCAACTCGATACTCCCTAGCCCCCAACAGCCTTTTTTTTCATAACACTTTAACCAGAGTGACGGGAGAGCGGCATTTCAGAAAACTTGCTTATCTCGGCGAGAAAAAGCGATTTCGGCAATAGAATTTAAAACGCGTGTAAAACATAAACCAAACGATGAAATTGGTTTTTTCTTCATGTATAATGATCAACTCGATACTCCCTAGCCCCCAACAGCCTTTTTTTTCATAACACTTTAACCAGAGTGACGGGAGAGCGGCATTTCAGAAAACGTGCTTATCTCGGCGAGAAAAAGCGATTTCGGCAATAAAATTTAAAACGCGTGTAAAACATAAACCAAACGATGAAATTGGTTATTTCTTCATGTATAATGATCAACTCGATACTCCCTAGCCCCCAACAGCCTTTTTTTTCATAACACTTTAACCACAGTGACGGGAGAGCGGCATTTCAGAAAACGTGCTTATCTCGGCGAGAAAAAGCGATTTCGGCAATAAAATTTAAAACGCGTGTAAAACATAAACCAAACGATGAAATTGGTTATTTCTTCATGTATAATGATCAACTCGATACTCCCTAGCCCCCAACAGCCTTTTTTTTCATAACACTTTAACCAGAGTGACGGGAGAGCGGCATTTCAGAAAACGTGCTTATCTCGGCGAGAAAAAGCGATTTCGGCAATAAAATTTAAAACGCGTGTAAAACATAAACCAAACGATGAAATTGGTTATTTCTTCATGTATAATGATCAACTCGATACTCCCTAGCCCCCAACAGCCTTTTTTTTCATAACACTTTAACCAGAGTGACGGGAGAGCGGCATTTCAGAAAACGTGCTTATCTCGGCGAGAAAAAGCGATTTCGGCAATAAAATTTAAAACGCGTGTAAAACATAAACCAAACGATGAAATTGGTTATTTCTTCATGTATAATGATCAACTCGATACTCCCTAGCCCCCAACAGCCTTTTTTTTCACAACACTTTAACCAGAGTGACGGGAGAGCGGCATTTCAGAAAACGTGCTTATCTCGGCGAGAAAAAGTGATTTTGGCAATAAAATTTAAAACGCGTGTAAAACATAAACCAAACGATGAAATTGGTTATTTCTTCATGTATAATGATCAACTCGATACTCCCTAGCCCCCAACAGCCTTTTTTTTCATAACACTTTAACCAGAGTGACGGGAAAGCGGCATTTCAGAAAACGTGCTTATCTCGGCGAGAAAAAGCGATTTCGGCAATAAAATTTAAAACGCGTGTAAAACATAAACCAAACGATTAAATTGGTTATTTCTTCATGTATAATGATCAACTCGATACTCCCTAGCCCCCAACAGCCTTTTTTTTCATAACACTTTAACCAGAGTGACGGGAGAGCGGCATTTCAGAAAACGTGCTTATCTCGGCGAGAAAAAGCGATTTCGGCAATAAAATTTAAAACGCGTGTAAAACATAAACCAAACGATGAAATTGGTTATTTCTTCATGTATAATGATCAACTCGATACTCCCTAGCCCCCAACAGCCTTTTTTTTCATAATACTTTAACCAGAGTGACGGGAGACCGGCATTTCAGAAAACGTGCTTATCTCGGCGAGAAAAAGCGATTTCGGCAATAAAATTTAAAACGCGTGTAAAACATAAACCAAACGATAAAAATTGGTTATTTCTTCATGTATAATGATCAACTCGATACTCCCTAGCCCCCAACAGCCTTTTTTTTCATAACACTTTAGCCAGAGTGACGGGAGAGCGGCATTTCAGAAAACGTGCTTATCTCGGCGAGAAAAAGCGATTTCAGCAATAAAATTTAAAACGCGTGTAAAACATAAACCAAACGATGAAATTGGTTATTTCTTCATGTATAATGATCAACTCGATACTCCCTAGCCCCCAACAGCCTTTTTTTTCATAACACTTTAACCAGAGTGACGGGAGAGCGGCATATCAGAAAACGTGCTTATCTCGGCGAGAAAAAGCGATTTCGGCAATAAAATTTAAAACGCGTGTAAAACATAAACCAAACGATGAAATTGGTTATTTCTTCATGTATAATGATCAACTCGATACTCCCTAGCCCCCAACAGCCTTTTTTTTCATAACACTTTAACCAGAGTGACGGGAGAGCGGCATTTCAGAAAACGTGCTTATCTCGGCGAGAAAAAGCGATTTCGGCAATAAAATTTAAAACGCGTGTAAAACATAAACCAAACGATGAAATTGGTTATTTCTTCATGTATAATGATCAACTCGATACTCCCTAGCCCCCAACAGCCTTTTTTTTCATAACACTTTAACCAGAGTGACGGGAGAGCGGCATTTCAGAAAACGTGCTTATCTCGGCGAGAAAAAGCGATTTCGGCAATAAAATTTAAAACGCGTGTAAAACATAAACCAAACGATGAAATTGGTTATTTCTTCATGTATAATGATCAACTCGATACTCCCTAGCCCCCAACAGCCTTTTTTTTCACAACACTTTAACCAGAGTGACGGGAGAGCGGCATTTCAGAAAACGTGCTTATCTCGGCGAGAAAAAGCGATTTCGGCAATAAAATTTAAAACGCGTGTAAAACATAAACCAAACGATGAAATTGGTTATTTCTTCATGTATAATGATCAACTCGATACTCCCTAGCCCCCAACAGCCTTTTTTTTCATAACACTTTAACCAGAGTGACGGGAAAGCGGCATTTCAGAAAACGTGCTTATCTCGGCGAGAAAAAGCGATTTCGGCAATAAAATTTAAAACGCGTGTAAAACATAAACCAAACGATGAAATTGGTTATTTCTTCATGTATAATGATCAACTCGATACTCCCTAGCCCCCAACAGCCTTTTTTTTCATAACACTTTAACCAGAGTGACGGGAGAGCGGCATTTCAGAAAACGTGCTTATCTCGGCGAGAAAAAGCGATTTCGGCAATAAAATTTAAAACGCGTGTAAAACATAAACCAAACGATGAAATTGGTTATTTCTTCATGTATAATGATCAACTCGATACTCCCTAGCCCCCAACAGCCTTTTTTTTCATAATACTTTAACCAGAGTGACGGGAGACCGGCATTTCAGAAAACGTGCTTATCTCGGCGAGAAAAAGCGATTTCGGCAATAAAATTTAAAACGCGTGTAAAACATAAACCAAACGATAAAAATTGGTTATTTCTTCATGTATAATGATCAACTCGATACTCCCTAGCCCCCAACAGCCTTTTTTTTCATAACACTTTAGCCAGAGTGACGGGAGAGCGGCATTTCAGAAAACGTGCTTATCTCGGCGAGAAAAAGCGATTTCAGCAATAAAATTTAAAACGCGTGTAAAACATAAACCAAACGATGAAATTGGTTATTTCTTCATGTATAATGATCAACTCGATACTCCCTAGCCCCCAACAGCCTTTTTTTTCATAACACTTTAACCAGAGTGACGGGAGAGCGGCATTTCAGAAAACTTGCTTATCTCGGCGAGAAAAAGCGATTTCGGCAATAAAATTTAAAACGCGTGTAAAACATAAACCAAACGATGAAATTGGTTATTTCTTCATGTATAATGATCAACTCGATACTCCCTAGCCCCCAACAGCCTTTTTTTTCATAACACTTTAACCAGAGTGACGGGAGAGCGGCATTTCAGAAAACGTGCTTATCTCGGCGAGAAAAAGCGATTTCGGCAATAAAATTTAAAACGCGTGTAAAACATAAACCAAACGATGAAATTGGTTATTTCTTCATGTATAATGATCAACTCGATACTCCCTAGCCCCCAACAGCCTTTTTTTTTTTTATAACACTTTAACCAGAGTGACAGGAGAGCGGCATTTCAGAAAACGTGCTTATCTCGGCGAGAAAAAGCGATTTCGGCAATAAAATTTAAAACGCGTGTAAAACATAAACCAAACGATGAAATTGGTTATTTCTTCATGTATAATGATCAACTCGATACTCCCTAGCCCCCAACAGCCTTTTTTTTCATAACACTTTAACCAGAGTGACGGGAGAGCGGCATTTCAGAAAACGTGCTTATCTCGGCGAGAAAAAGCGATTTCGGCAATAAAATTTAAAATGCGTGTAAAACATAAACCAAACAATGAAATTGGTTATTTCTTCATGTATAATAATCAACTCGATACTCCCTAGCCCCCAACAGCCTTTTTTTCCATAACACTTTAACCAGAGTGACGGGAGAGCGGCATTTCAGAAAACGTGCTTATTTCGGCGAGAAAAAGCGATTTCGGCAATAAAATTTAAAACGCGTGTAAAACATAAACCAAACGATGAAATTGGTTATTTCTTATTGTATAATGATCAACTCGATACTCCCTAGCCCCCAACAGCCTTTTTTTTCATAACACTTTAACCAGAGTGACGGGAGAGCGGCATTTCAGAAAACGTGCTTATCTCGGCGAGAAAAAGCGATTTCGGCAATAAAATTTAAAACGCGTGTAAAACATAAACCAAACGATGAAATTGGTTATTTCTTCATGTATAATGATCAATTCGATACTCCCTAGCCCCCAACAGCCTTTTTTTTCATAACACTTTAACCAGAGTGACGGGAGAGCGGCATTTCAGAAAACGTGCTTATCTCGGCGAGAAAAAGCGATTTCGGCAATAAAATTTAAAACGCGTGTAAAACATAAACCAAACGATGAAATTGGTTATTTCTTCATGTATAATGATCAACTCGATACTCCCTAGCCCCCAACAGCCTTTTTTTTCATAACACTTTAACCAGAGTGACGGGAGAGCGGCATTTCAGAAAACGTGCTTATCTCGGCGAGAAAAAGCGATTTCGGCAATAAAATTTAAAACGCGTGTAAAACATAAACCAAACGATGAAATTGGTTATTTCTTCATGTATAATGATCAACTCGATACTCCCTAGCCCCCAACAGCCTTTTTTTTCATAACACTTTAACCAGAGTGACGGGAGAGCGGCATTTCAGAAAACGTGCTTATCTCGGCGAGAAAAAGCGATTTCGGCAATAAAATTTAAAACGCGTGTAAAACATAAACCAAACGATGAAATTGGTTATTTCTTCATGTATAATGATCAACTCGATACTCCCTAGCCCCCAACAGCCTTTTTTTTCATAACACTTTAACCACAGTGACGGGAGAGCGGCATTTCAGAAAACGTGCTTATCTCGGCGAGAAAAAGCGATTTCGGCAATAAAATTTAAAACGCGTGTAAAACATAAACCAAACGATGAAATTGGTTATTTCTTCATGTATAATGATCAACTTGAGTCGAGCTCCAGGGAGAGAGGCTGATTTTTTGCTTTTTGAGGCCGACCGACGAACCGGCGCGGGGCGGACTCAAAAGCCCGCAGAGCCGTAGGCACTTAGAAAAGTTTCGCCTTTGGCTGTGAGCTCCAGGGGGAGAGGCTGGTTTTGCGTTATTTCAGGCCGGCTGGAGAACCGGCGTGGGTCGGACGCACAATCCCCGCAGAGCCGTGGGCACTTAGAAAATTTTCGCCAAGTTGGCTCTGAGCGCCTGGTACCTAATATGGAAGTATAGAGGCCGACTTTCGGGCAAGATCACGCCGCGTTAGGCTTCCAGGACCCCGGCTAAGCAATTTTACCGGCCCGCCCGGTTCTTTTTTTGAACCAGTCCGGTTCTTTTTACACTTCCAGCTGGAGCTCAGCAGCGGCTTTTGGCGCAAGATCACGCCGGGTTAGTCTTCCAGGACCTCGGCTAAGCAATTCTACCGGGCGGCCCGGTTCTTTTTTTGAACCAGCCCGGTTCTTTTTACACTTCCAGCTGAAGCTCACGAGCGGCTTTTGGGACAAGATCACGCCGTGTTAGGCTTCCAGAGCCCCGGCTAAGCAATTTTACCGGCCCGCCCGGTTCTTTTTTTTTAACCAGCCCGGTTCTTTTTACACTTCCAGCTGGAGCTCAGCAGCGGCTTTTTGGACAATATCACGCCGGGTTAGGCTTCCAGGACCCCGGCTAAGCAATTTTACCGGGCCGCCCGGTTCTTTTTTTTAACCAGCCCGGTTCTTTTTACACTTCCAGCTGGAGCTCACGAGCGGCTTTTTGGACAAGATCACGCCTGGTTAGGCTTCCAGAGCCCCGGCTAAGCAATTTTAACGGGCCGCCCGGTTCTTTTTTTTAACCAGCCTGGTTCTTTTTACACTTCCAGCTGGAGCTCAGCAGCGGCTTTTTGGACAAGATCACGCCGTGTTAGGCTTCCAGAGCCCCGGCTAAGCAATTTTACCGGGTCGCCCGGTTCTTTTTTTAACCAGCCCGGTTCTTTTTACACTTCCAGCTGGAGCTCAGCAGCGGCTTTTTGCACAGTATCACGCCGGGTTAGGCTTCCAGGACCCCGGCTAGGCAATTTTACCGGGCCGCCCGGTGCTTTTTTTTAACCAGCCCGGTTCTTTTTACACTTCCAGCTGGAGCTCAGCAGCGGCTTTTTGGACAAGATCACGCCGTGTTAGGCTTCCAGAGCCCCGGCTAAGCAATTTTACCGGGTCGCCCGGTTCTTTTTTTTAACCAGCCCGGTTCTTTTTACACTTCCAGCTGGAGCTCAGCAGCGGCTTTTTGGACAAGATCACGCCGTGTTAGGCTTCCAGAGCCCCGGCTAAGCAATTTTACCGGGTCGCCCGGTTCTTTTTTTAACCAGCCCGGTTCTTTTTACACATCCAGCTGGAGCTCAGCAGCGTGTAAAACATAAACCAAACGATGAAATTGGTTATTTCTTCATGTATAATGATCAACTCGATACTCCCTAGCCCCCAACAGCCTTTTTTTTCATAACACTTTAACCAGAGTGACGGGAGAGCGGCATTTCAGAAAACGTGCTTATCTCGGCGAGAAAAAGCGATTTCGGCAATAAAATTTAAAACGCGTGTAAAACATAAACCAAACGATGAAATTGGTTATTTCTTCATGTATAATGATCAACTCGATACTCCCTAGCCCCCAACAGCCTTTTTTTTCATAACACTTTAACCAGAGTGACGGGAGAGCGGCATTTCAGAAAACGTGCTTATCTTGGCGAGAAAAAGCGATTTCGGCAATAAAATTTAAAACGCGTGTAAAACATAAACCAAACGATGAAATTGGTTATTTCTTCATGTATAATGATCAACTCGATACTCCCTAGCCCCCAACAGCCTTTTTTTTCATAACACTTTATCCAGAGTGACGGGAGAGCGGCATTTCAGAAAACGTGCTTATCTCGGCGAGAAAAAGCGATTTCGGCAATAAAATTTAAAACGCGTGTAAAACATAAACCAAACGATGAAATTGGTTATTTCTTCATGTATAATGATCAACTCGATACTCCCTAGCCCCCAACAGCCTTTTTTTTCATAACACTTTAACCAGAGTGACGGGAGAGCGGCATTTCAGAAAACGTGCTTATCTCGGCGAGAAAAAGCGATTTCGGCAATAAAATTTAAAACGCGTGTAAAACATAAACCAAACGATGAAATTGGTTATTTCTTCATGTATAATGATCAACTCGATACTCCCTAGCCCCCAACAGCCTTTTTTTTCATAACACTTTAACCAGAGTGACGGGAGAGCGGCATTTCAGAAAACGTGCTTATCTCGGCGAGAAAAAGCGATTTCGGCAATAAAATTTAAAACGCGTGTAAAACATAAACCAAACGATGAAATTGGTTATTTCTTCATGTATAATGATCAACTCGATACTCCCTAGCCCCCAACAGCCTTTTTTTTCACAACACTTTAACCAGAGTGACGGGAGAGCGGCATTTCAGAAAACGTGCTTATCTCGGCGAGAAAAAGTGATTTTGGCAATAAAATTTAAAACGCGTGTAAAACATAAACCAAACGATGAAATTGGTTATTTCTTCATGTATAATGATCAACTCGATACTCCCTAGCCCCCAACAGCCTTTTTTTTCATAACACTTTAACCAGAGTGACGGGAAAGCGGCATTTCAGAAAACGTGCTTATCTCGGCGAGAAAAAGCGATTTCGGCAATAAAATTTAAAACGCGTGTAAAACATAAACCAAACGATTAAATTGGTTATTTCTTCATGTATAATGATCAACTCGATACTCCCTAGCCCCCAACAGCCTTTTTTTTCATAACACTTTAACCAGAGTGACGGGAGAGCGGCATTTCAGAAAACGTGCTTATCTCGGCGAGAAAAAGCGATTTCGGCAATAAAATTTAAAACGCGTGTAAAACATAAACCAAACGATGAAATTGGTTATTTCTTCATGTATAATGATCAACTCGATACTCCCTAGCCCCCAACAGCCTTTTTTTTCATAATACTTTAACCAGAGTGACGGGACACCGGCATTTCAGAAAACGTGCTTATCTCGGCGAGAAAAAGCGATTTCGGCAATAAAATTTAAAACGCGTGTAAAACATAAACCAAACGATAAAAATTGGTTATTTCTTCATGTATAATGATCAACTCGATACTCCCTAGCCCCCAACAGCCTTTTTTTTCATAACACTTTAGCCAGAGTGACGGGAGAGCGGCATTTCAGAAAACGTGCTTATCTCGGCGAGAAAAAGCGATTTCAGCAATAAAATTTAAAACGCGTGTAAAACATAAACCAAACGATGAAATTGGTTATTTCTTCATGTATAATGATCAACTCGATACTCCCTAGCCCCCAACAGCCTTTTTTTTCATAACACTTTAACCAGAGTGACGGGAGAGCGGCATATCAGAAAACGTGCTTATCTCGGCGAGAAAAAGCGATTTCGGCAATAAAATTTAAAACGCGTGTAAAACATAAACCAAACGATGAAATTGGTTATTTCTTCATGTATAATGATCAACTCGATACTCCCTAGCCCCCAACAGCCTTTTTTTTCATAACACTTTAACCAGAGTGACGGGAGAGCGGCATTTCAGAAAACGTGCTTATCTCGGCGAGAAAAAGCGATTTCGGCAATAAAATTTAAAACGCGTGTAAAACATAAACCAAACGATGAAATTGGTTATTTCTTCATGTATAATGATCAACTCGATACTCCCTAGCCCCCAACAGCCTTTTTTTTCATAACACTTTAACCAGAGTGACGGGAGAGCGGCATTTCAGAAAACGTGCTTATCTCGGCGAGAAAAAGCGATTTCGGCAATAAAATTTAAAACGCGTGTAAAACATAAACCAAACGATGAAATTGGTTATTTCTTCATGTATAATGATCAACTCGATACTCCCTAGCCCCCAACAGCCTTTTTTTTCACAACACTTTAACCAGAGTGACGGGAGAGCGGCATTTCAGAAAACGTGCTTATCTCGGCGAGAAAAAGCGATTTCGGCAATAAAATTTAAAACGCGTGTAAAACATAAACCAAACGATGAAATTGGTTATTTCTTCATGTATAATGATCAACTCGATACTCCCTAGCCCCCAACAGCCTTTTTTTTCATAACACTTTAACCAGAGTGACGGGAAAGCGGCATTTCAGAAAACGTGCTTATCTCGGCGAGAAAAAGCGATTTCGGCAATAAAATTTAAAACGCGTGTAAAACATAAACCAAACGATGAAATTGGTTATTTCTTCATGTATAATGATCAACTCGATACTCCCTAGCCCCCAACAGCCTTTTTTTTCATAACACTTTAACCAGAGTGACGGGAGAGCGGCATTTCAGAAAACGTGCTTATCTCTGCGAGAAAAAGCGATTTCAGCAATAAAATTTAAAACGCGTGTAAAACATAAACCAAACGATGAAATTGGTTATTTCTTCATGTATAATGATCAACTCGATACTCCCTAGCCCCCAACAGCCTTTTTTTTCATAACACTTTAACCAGAGTGACGGGAGAGCGGCATTTCAGAAAACTTGCTTATCTCGGCGAGAAAAAGCGATTTCGGCAATAAAATTTAAAACGCGTGTAAAACATAAACCAAACGATGAAATTGGTTATTTCTTCATGTATAATGATCAACTCGATACTCCCTAGCCCCCAACAGCCTTTTTTTTCATAACACTTTAACCAGAGTGACGGGAGAGCGGCATTTCAGAAAACGTGCTTATCTCGGCGAGAAAAAGCGATTTCGGCAATAAAATTTAAAACGCGTGTAAAACATAAACCAAACGATGAAATTGGTTATTTCTTCATGTATAATGATCAACTCGATACTCCCTAGCCCCCAACAGCCTTTTTTTTTTTTATAACACTTTAACCAGAGTGACAGGAGAGCGGCATTTCAGAAAACGTGCTTATCTCGGCGAGAAAAAGCGATTTCGGCAATAAAATTTAAAACGCGTGTAAAACATAAACCAAACGATGAAATTGGTTATTTCTTCATGTATAATGATCAACTCGATACTCCCTAGCCCCCAACAGCCTTTTTTTTCATAACACTTTAACCAGAGTGACGGGAGAGCGGCATTTCAGAAAACGTGCTTATCTCGGCGAGAAAAAGCGATTTCGGCAATAAAATTTAAAATGCGTGTAAAACATAAACCAAACAATGAAATTGGTTATTTCTTCATGTATAATAATCAACTCGATACTCCCTAGCCCCCAACAGCCTTTTTTTCCATAACACTTTAACCAGAGTGACGGGAGAGCGGCATTTCAGAAAACGTGCTTATTTCGGCGAGAAAAAGCGATTTCGGCAATAAAATTTAAAACGCGTGTAAAACATAAACCAAACGATGAAATTGGTTATTTCTTATTGTATAATGATCAACTCGATACTCCCTAGCCCCCAACAGCCTTTTTTTTCATAACACTTTAACCAGAGTGACGGGAGAGCGGCATTTCAGAAAACGTGCTTATCTCGGCGAGAAAAAGCGATTTCGGCAATAAAATTTAAAACGCGTGTAAAACATAAACCAAACGATGAAATTGGTTATTTCTTCATGTATAATGATCAATTCGATACTCCCTAGCCCCCAACAGCCTTTTTTTTCATAACACTTTAACCAGAGTGACGGGAGAGCGGCATTTCAGAAAACGTGCTTATCTCGGCGAGAAAAAGCGATTTCGGCAATAAAATTTAAAACGCGTGTAAAACATAAACCAAACGATGAAATTGGTTATTTCTTCATGTATAATGATCAACTCGATACTCCCTAGCCCCCAACAGCCTTTTTTTTCATAACACTTTAACCAGAGTGACGGGAGAGCGGCATTTCAGAAAACGTGCTTATCTCGGCGAGAAAAAGCGATTTCGGCAATAAAATTTAAAACGCGTGTAAAACATAAACCAAACGATGAAATTGGTTATTTCTTCATGTATAATGATCAACTCGATACTCCCTAGCCCCCAACAGCCTTTTTTTTCACAACACTTTAACCAGAGTGACGGGAGAGCGGCATTTCAGAAAACGTGCTTATCTCGGCGAGAAAAAGCGATTTCGGCAATAAAATTTAAAACGCGTGTAAAACATAAACCAAACGATGAAATTGGTTATTTCTTCATGTATAATGATCAACTCGATACTCCCTAGCCCCCAACAGCGTTTTTTTTCATAACACTTTAACCAGAGTGACGGGAGAGCGGCATTTCAGAAAACATGCTTATCTCGGCGAGAAAAAGCGATTTCGGCAATAAAATTTAAAACGCGTGTAAAACATAAACCAAACGATGAAATTGGTTATTTCTTCATGTATAATGATCAACTCGATACTCCCTAGCCCCCAACAGCCTTTTTTTTCATAACACTTTAACCAGAGTGACGGGAGAGCGGCATTTCAGAAAACGTGCTTATCTCGGCGAGAAAAAGCGATTTCGGCAATAAAATTTAAAACGCGTGTAAAACATAAACCAAACGATGAAATTGGTTATTTCTTCATGTATAATGATCAACTCGATACTCCCTAGCCCCCAACAGCCTTTTTTTTCATAACACTTTAACCAGAGTGACGGGAGAGCGGCATTTCAGAAAACGTGCTTATCTCGGCGAGAAAAAGCGATTTCGGCAATAAAATTTAAAACGCGTGTAAAACATAAACCAAACGATGAAATTGGTTATTTCTTCATGTATAATGATCAACTCGATACTCCCTAGCCCTCAACAGCCTTTTTTTTCATAACACTTTAACCAGAGTGACGGGAGAGCGGCATTTCAGAAAACGTGCTTATCTCGGCGAGAAAAAGCGATTTCGGCAATAAAATTTAAAACGCGTGTAAAACATAAACCAAACGATGAAATTGGTTATTTCTTCATGTATAATGATCAACTCGATACTCCCTAGCCCCCAACAGCCTTTTTTTAATAACACTTTAACCAGAGTGACGGGAGAGCGGCATTTCAGAAAACGTGCTTATCTCGGCGAGAAAAAGCGATTTCGGCAATAAAATTTAAAACGCGTGTAAAACATAAACCAAACGATGAAATTGGTTATTTCTTTATGTATAATGATCAACTCGATACTCCCTAGCCCCCAACAGCCTTTTTTTTTCATAACACTTTAACCAGAGTGACGGGAGAGCGGCATTTCAGAAAACGTGCTTATCTCGGCGAGAAAAAGCGATTTCGGCAATAAAATTTAAAACGCGTGTAAAACATAAACCAAACGATGAAATTGGTTATTTCCTCATGTATAATGATCAACTCGATACTCCCTAGCCCCCAACAGCCTTTTTTTTCATAACACTTTAACCAGAGTGACGGGAGAGCGGCATTTCAGAAAACGTGCTTATCTCGGCGAGAAAAAGCGATTTCGGCAATAAAATTTAAAACGCGTGTAAAACATAAACCAAACGATGAAATTGTTTATTTCTTCATGTATAATGATCAACTCGATACTCCCTAGCCCCCAACAGCCTTTTTTTTCACAACACTTTAACCAGAGTGACGGGAGAGCGGCATTTCAGAAAACGTGCTTATCTCGGCGAGAAAAAGCGATTTCGGCAATAAAATTTAAAACGCGTGTAAAACATAAACCAAACGATGAAATTGGTTATTTCTTCATGTATAATGATCAACTCGATACTCCCTAGCCCCCAACAGCCTTTTTTTTCATAACACTTTAACCAGAGTGACGGGAGAGCGGCATTTCAGAAAACGTGCTTATCTCGGCGAGAAAAAGCGATTTCGGCAATAAAATTTAAAACGCGTGTAAAACATAAACCAAACGATGAAATTGGTTATTTCTTCATGTATAATGATCAACTCGATACTCCCTAGCCCCTGAAGGAATATAAGAATTTGATCTTGAAATAGTTCATTAGACATCTTGTGCATGAGAGTATGAAACTGCTGAGTGTGTGACAGTGGGAACAAAACAAAATATGTGGTTGGTGCGAGGACGTCTGCGTTCCAGAACAAAAAGATCATCCAGGAGCAGCAACAAGGACGACCCACAGGGCCATCTGATTGATAACAACAATTGGTGACCCTATATGGAAATCTACAACCAGGAGGAGCGAGCAAGTTATTCGGCAGGAGAAGAAAGACCAATGAGAGCAAGCTAAAGTTAACTGCAGTTGACACATAGCCAATAGAATAATGACAGAATGCCTTTGTTGATGTGCCATTTGCATATTGTGTAGTATAATTAATGGCTGGGCAACTCGGATGTAGAGTACGTCTGCTGGTTGGCAACAGAGGCGTACAGAGGTGTACTGAGAGGGACCCGAGACCCAGGTGATGTATTAGATTTGTGTGTTAGGAATAAATCCACTCGTGTGTGAAAATGCCGGCTTCCTGATACCTTTCTATTGCAGAACGAGCGCGCATATTGTTGGATGAGTGGCAGTTGGGTAAAGTCACAAATTGGAGTCAGATTAGTAACTCGAGTTCATGTTAAATTAGAAAAATATTCCAACAATTTATGGTGACCCTGACGTGATGCATGAGAGGTAAAAGAGTCTGGGACTCTAAAGAAGTCTGGGACTTCAGTAACCACAAGAGTCTGGGACTCTGGGTCTGGGACCCACGTCCACACCAGGTGACGGCCTGATAAAGACGCCACACGTCCGACCGTCTTTCCTCTTGGGCCCACAGTGAGACAAGGTAAGCAGATTCCTTTTCAAATTCTGCACATTGGCAACGCTAAATTATAAGAGGAAGGATGAGCGGAACAGTGAAAGTGTGTAGTAGGGTATAAAATCTGGGATTTACCTACTAGAATAGTTTGGAACTATTTGCGGTTACTATACGGTTTAAAATCTGGGATTTACGTATCAGTACAAGTGTGGACTTAGTAGGGTATAAAATCTGGGATTTACCTACTAGAATAGTTTGGAACTATTCGTGGTTACGATACGGTTTAAAATCTGGGATTTACGTATCAGTGTGAAAGCAGTGTGAGTGGGAGTGAGAGTGTGGAATCTAAAATTGTTCTGCGTAAAGAGTGGTTGGGAGACACACGAGTGGATTTAAAGATGGCGGATAAGAGGAAGTGGGATAATGGTCTCGGGTCCCTCCAAATTAAAGGTCCCTCAGGATCCCTCCAAATTAAAAGTCCCTTCAAATTAAGGGTCCCTTCAAATTAAGGGTTCCCTTCAAATTAAGGGTCCCTTCAAATTAATGGAATAAAAAGTAAGAAAAAAAGAAAAAAGAAACGGAAATTATCTTAAATGTACAGGAAATTAGCATTAAAGGAAAAGTAAGAGAGAAACACTGAAGTTAAAATTTGCAAAATAAAAGGAAAATAATTACAAATAGCGTCTAAAAGTAAAATAGAGAATAAATCAGACAAGTAAGATGAGCAAAAAGGTGTTCTTAGTGTGCTCTTTGTGGTCGTTTATGTTGTGCACCAAACGTGTGTGTGCGTGTGCGCAGAGGATCCTCATGAATGAGTGTGTGTATGTATACGTGTGTGTGAGTGAGATGGGTGTCCTATGGAAGAAATTAGTCATGGAGAATGTTCAGGAGCCTGTTGAGCGATAATAGGGAAGTTGAGAAGTAGACGATGAGTATGTTTAAGTTGGTTGGAGAAACTAAGATGATTGAGGTGTGGCAGTAGAGAAAATAAGGTGTGTGGCAGTAGAGACTATAAAGTGTGTGACAGAAAGTGACTAGAAAGGTGGCCTGATAGGATGAGAATAAGAGACAAAAAAATGTTAAGTAGAAGACAGTGAAAGATGTTGAATGTGAACATGATGAAGGGGGAACAGTAAAGTAGGCCTGCCCTTTGAGAGGGTGAGATTGAGGAGCGTGCCTGCGCTTGCGCGTAGTCGTGGGTCTGTGCTATGCTCGTGTGTGTGGTGGGCCGCCATCATGATTGTTGCAGGAAATGGCCAGCCTGTGAGCAATCAACATTGATGCCGCGTCCCCCTCGCACGTCTTATGGCTGCAATTTTGAAAGATGTGTCAATTAAATGATAATGTAATCGTATGTAGTAATACAACACCTTATATGGGTTCTCTAAGTTATATAAACATACATTTTGTAGAGCTTGTTTGACATGTGCTAAAGAGAATCCATAGGGTTATAATGCCTGATCATAATAGATGCATTCTCAAAATGGATTGAATTGTTTCAAAATTAACACTGAATGCCTTAACAGTGGCAAAAACGTTATGTAAAGAAACAATGACGTTATTGCATGTTAGGTGGCCATCTTGGTTGCTGTTTTGTTAACTTTAACAATATGGTATTTGTGGGAACTAAGAGTCATAATGAATAGGGGAGAGATGAGTTGGCAATTTATATAGAACACTCTCAAAATTATGCTGCATTGTGTTGATTTAAAAAAGATCAATTTGGCCTTTGCAGTGTGATCCGCTGTGTTGCATCTGGCCATGGAGAAAGTATGATGTTTATTTGTGTACTTTGTCAACAACCGATGTAGATGTTAACGAATGAAATTAATATCTTTAAAATGAATGTGGATTGAGACCACAGGTAAACACCCAGGCAGCTACCCTGAAGCTGAGATGATGTTCAGGACGGCGATGCTGAACGGCCTCCCAAATGAGGTGCAAGCGATTATGAGAATTGATCCGGACATTTTGGTCTGTCCGGAACCGAGATTCAAGAGGCATTTGATGCACCATTGCCGCATCTACATGGAAAAAGCAAATAAAGATCAAAAGGAAACTGACGCTCTGGCGACTAGTTTGGTTAAATTACAGTTGGCAAAGTTGCATGGTGAGGCAAAACAAGAAAAGGTTAAACAAAAACAGATGTATCAGACTCCAGTGGGGGCTGGACGGGGCCGAGGCCAAGGGTTCCGTGGTGGATACAGAGGGCGTGGTCGTGGCGCCCCCCTGGGACGAGGGCGGAATTGGTTCGCTCTAGGGACTTGCTTCAACTGTGTGTCCCCTGATCACTGGGCACGAGATTGTAATGGCAACCCACCACCACCAGGGGCGGAGCAGCAGAACCAGCAAGCAGGGCCACCACACCAAAGGGGACCGCAGCAGCCCCGCCCGTGGCCACAGCCGAATCCACAGGGGCAGTATTACCAAGCCGACCCGTGGTACGGCCCGGACGAATAGGGGGGCCTGGGAAGCTCGGGAAGCACTGGTCAGGCAGAGCCAATGCTTCGGTTGACAGTGGCAGACACTCCGGTCCAGATGTTGGTGGACACTGGAGCAACACATTCATCAATCAACATGCCACTGCCAAGTACAGCGTTGTCGAAACGAAATACAACGTTGGTCGGCTTCTCGGGACGTCCTCAGACTCTGCCCTTTACTCGGCCATTGAAAACGGAAATCACAAACACCGGACAGAAACTATATCATTCATATGTTCATGCAATGGACACACCCATCAACTTGATGGGCAGAGACATGTCAGCATTGAGAGCCCAGATTCTGTGCGGCGAGAAGGGACATACAGTGACATTTCCTGACGGACAGGTTCTGGAATGCTCCCAGCCTGTGACACCTCAGGGTCAGTGGTTGATGGCACCACTCCCCACAGTACCAGAAACGGCACGAATCTACTGGGCGAGATTGAATCCTGAGACTCCGTTTGGGAGAGGTGTCTACTCCACGTACCTCCTGTGGAAACCATGGATCCAGGCATTGGCACCGTACCACCCCCCAGTGGATCCATTGCATTGCACTCTATATTATGATAGAGAATCAGATGAGATATATAGAGATGCGTTTGAAGAAATTGAGGGAGATGATTGGACATTACAATCACCATGCATCTTTGTGGGCCCCGAGGGGGTGGCAGCATATGTATAGTTGTCGCCGAAGCAAGAGCAATGGTATCGAATGAGTGAGGAAGGTTTGCCTGTCACTGGCTGTGTCGCCAGGCCATGAGCCCCGCCAATTGGGGCCCATGGTGAAACAATTAACACAACAACATGACTGGATGATGACTGAGATTTCAGATGTGTGGCATTCGGCAGCAACCAAAAGTTACAGAATAATGGCAAAAATGGTAGATGAGTCAGACCTTGAATTGGTCTTCCTGGCCCGCCATCATGGGCGGGAACAGACGGACCATGAGTCTGCACAGGCGATGCTGGATCAAATGCCACAGACCTTATGGTCACAGGGTCCATTCGATGTTGGTTTTTGTCATACGGTTCAGCCGATCCAATTGGAAGTTGATTGCTCCAGTCCGGTCCGCCGTCCTCAATATTGATGGCCGAAGGAAGCAGCCAAAGGTATGGAGGACACAGGGGCACAGTGTCTGCCAATGGTGGGCTTAAAGGTTGACCGCCTGGACAGGCAGGTCAAGAGAGGGAATGTGACAATGGCGGGAATTGGATCCAAGTCGGACTCGAAAGTGTCTGAACAACGACGACGACGATGCAAATGTTTAACTTTATTGACTATTTTCAGAAGTGATGGAGCGAAAGAAGAACGAGTGATGGTGTATCATTCCTGTAATGGAACGGTATGGTATGAAGCAGAGCAAGATGGTGGTAAGACGCTGAAGCCACAGACACAACAACTACTGCTAAATCTGAGGTATAAACAACTGATACAGGTGAAAGCTTGGGTGACAAATTTCAACTGGACTCAACAATGGCTTGATTTGTTAGATAAATTGGACAATTATCAACCACGGTACCAGGACTGGCCCTTGGTACGCCCACAGGAAAGAAAAAGCCAATTTTTTACGGCAATGTTGCACAACAAAATTTCACCTGCCTAAAGTTAAATGGGACTGGCCCTGGGATTGGAAATATCCAGGAGTCATTGTGTAATGAAAATGTGTCTTTGCCAGCAGGACTCCCTCTCGCTCGTGCTGATGTTTGGCTGTGGTGTGGAGCAAAAGTGTTGTACGATAGGCTTCCCTCCAATGCCTCAGGTAAGTGCGCCCTAGTAACGCTGATCATGCCAATTAGTGTGACAGCATTAGACGTGTCCAGAATAAATTGGGAAGGCGTTGGACGGTGGGGAAGAATCCCCTTCCTTGTGAGGAGGAAAAAGGACATGCAAGAATGGTTGAATGCAGGAGACCCCACGTACATAGATGCAATTGGAGTTCCGAGAGGGGTCCCTGATGAATACAAATTGGTGAATCAAGTGGCGGCAGGATGGGAGAGTATTTTCCTGCTCATTACAGTAAACAAAAATGTGGACCGGATTAATTATGTCCACTACAATGTCCAACGATTGGCGAACTTCACCACCTCGGCACTCCAGGCAGTGCATGAGCAATTAGCAGCCACGTCTCTTATGGCATTCCAAAATAGAATAGGTTTAGATATGGTGTTAGCGGAAAGAGGAGGAGTCTGTGGTATTTTTGGGGATCAGTGCTGTACTTTGATTCCCAACAATACGTCTCCTGATGGTCGGCTCACTAAGGCATTGGAGGGTCTGCGCACGCTAAGTAACAAAATGAAGGAGCACTCAGGTGTGAACACCAGTTGGTACTCTGACTGGTTAAACGTCTTTGGCAAATATAAAAGCTTGATTGCATCAGTACTGATTTCTATCGCTGTGTTTGCTGCTATTATGGTGTTATGCGGATGTTGCTGTATTCCATGTATCAGATCATTAACTGTTAAGACAATTGAACGCACGTTGGGGCCACTCCCTCCGGGTGGCCAGTACATGATGATCCCTCAGAAGGACCCCCAGGAGGCGGAGACAGCTGTGGCCCTCCGGGATGTGAGTATGTGAAGGTGGCCTCAGGGACCTGAGGCCATGAGGAGGGTATGAAATGTTCTCCTGATTGTCTACTAGAATTAAATTGTTTGCTGATTTTTAGCTTACGGCTAGTGATTTTTAGCTTGTGTTTAACAAGAAAACAAGGTATTCGAGTGATGACCTCAGTGGTCTGAGGTCATGAGAGGGAATGAAGGAATATAAGAATTTGATCTTGAAATAGTTCATTAGACATCTTGTGCATGAGAGTATGAAACTGCTGAGTGTGTGACAGTGGGAACAAAACAAAATATGTGGTTGGTGCGAGGACGTCTGCGTTCCAGAACAAAAAGATCATCCAGGAGCAGCAACAAGGACGACCCACAGGGCCATCTGATTGATAACAACAATTGGTGACCCTATATGGAAATCTACAACCAGGTGGAGCGAGCAAGTTATTCGGCAGGAGAAGAAAGACCAATGAGAGCAAGCTAAAGTTAACTGCAGTTGACACATAGCCAATAGAATAATGACAGAATGCCTTTGTTGATGTTCCATTTGCATATTGTGTAGTATAATTAATGGCTGGGCAACTCGGATGTAGAGTACGTCTGCTGGTTGGCAACAGAGGCGTACAGAGGTGTACTGAGAGGGACCCGAGACCCAGGTGATGTATTAGATTTGTGTGTTAGGAATAAATCCACTCGTGTGTGAAAATGTCGGCTTCCTGATACCTTTCTATTGCAGAACGAGCGCGCATATTGTTGGATGAGTGGCAGTTGGGTAAAGTCACAAATTGGAGTCAGATTAGTAACTCGAGTTCATGTTAAATTAGAAAAATATTCCAACACCCCCAACAGCCTTTTTTTTCACAACACTTTAACCAGAGTGACGGGAGAGCGGCATTTCAGAAAACGTGCTTATCTCGGCGAGAAAAAGCGATTTCGGCAATAAAATTTAAAACGCGTGTAAAACATAAACCAAACGATGAAATTGGTTATTTCTTCATGTATAATGATCAACTCGATACTCCCTAGCCCCCAACAGCCTTTTTTTTCCATAACACTTTAACCAGAGTGACGGGAGAGCGGCATTTCAGAAAACGTGCTTATCTCGGCGAGAAAAAGCGATTTCGGCAATAAAATTTAAAACGCGTGTAAAACATAAACCAAACGATGAAATTGGTTATTTCTTCATGTATAATGATCAACTCGAGTCGAGCTCCAGGGAGAGAGGCTGATTTTTCGCTTTTTGAGGCCGACCGACGAACTGGCGCGGGGCGGACTCAAAAGCCCGCAGAGCCGTAGGCACTTAGAAAAGTTTCGCCTTTGGCTGTGAGCTCCAGGGGGAGAGGCTGGTTTTGCGTTATTTCAGGCCGG
Source organism: Syngnathus leptorhynchus (assembly GCF_054491065.1). Taxonomy (NCBI): domain Eukaryota; kingdom Metazoa; phylum Chordata; class Actinopteri; order Syngnathiformes; family Syngnathidae; genus Syngnathus; species Syngnathus leptorhynchus. Next base: position 371,725 of record NW_028232037.1, read on the forward strand.
CTGGAGAACCGGCGCGGGTCGGACGCACAATCCCCGCAGAGCCGTGGGCACTTAGAAAATTTTCGCGAAGTTGGCTCTGACCGCCTGGTACCTAATATGGAAGTATAGAGGCCGACTTTCGGGCAAGATCACGCCGCGTTAGGCTTCCAGGACCCCGGCTAAGCAATTTTACCGGGCCGCCCGGTTCTTTTTTTGAACCAGCCCGGTTCTTTTTACACTTCCAGCTGGAGCTCAGCAGCGGCTTTTGGCGCAAGATCACGCCGGGTTAAGCTTCCAGGACCTCGGCTAAGCAATTCTACCGGGCCGCCCGGTTCTTTTTTTGAACCAGCCCGGTTCTTTTTACACTTCCAGCTGGAGCTCACGAGCGGCTTTTTGGACAAGATCACGCCGTGTTAGGCTTCCAGAGCCCCGGCTAAGCAATTTTACCGGCCTGCCCGGTTCTTTTTTTTAACCAGCCCGGTTCTTTTTACACTTCCAGCTGGAGCTCAGCAGCGGCTTTTTGGACAAGATCACGCCGTGTTAGGCTTCCAGAGCCCCGGCTAAGCAATTTTACCGGGTCGCCCGGTTCTTTTTTTAACCAGCCCGGTTCTTTTTTACACTTCCAGCTGGAGCTCAGCAGCGGCTTTTTGCACAGTATCACGCCGGGTTAGGCTTCCAGGACCCCGGCTAGGCAATTTTACAGGGCCGCCCGGTTCTTTTTTTTAACCAGCCCGGTTCTTTTTACACTTCCAGCTGGAGCTCAGCAGCGGCTTTTTGGACAAGATCACGCCGTGTTAGGCTTCCAGAGCCCCGGCTAAACAATTTTACCGGGTCGCCCGGTTCTTTTTTTAACCAGCCCGGTTCTTTTTACACTTCCAGCTGGAGCTCAGCAGCGGCTTTTTGCACAGTATCACGCCGGGTTAGGCTTCCAGGACCCCGGCTAGGCAATTTTACAGGGCCGCCCGGTTCTTTTTTTTAACCAGCCCGGTTCTTTTTACACTTCCAGCTGGAGCTCAGCAGCGGCTTTTTGGACAAGATCACGCCGTGTTAGGCTTCCAGAGCCCCGGCTAAGCAATTTTACCGGGTCGCCCGGTTCTTTTTTTTAACCAGCCCGGTTCTTTTTACACTTCCAGCTGGAGCTCAGCAGCGGCTTTTTGGACAAGATCACGCCGTGTTAGGCTTCCAGAGCCCCGGCTAAGCAATTTTACCGGGTCGCCCGGTTCTTTTTTTTAACCAGCCCGGTTCTTTTTACACTTCCAGCTGGAGCTCAGCAGCGGCTTTTTAGACAAGATCACGCCGTGTTAGGCTTCCAGAACCCCGGCTAAGCAATTTTACCGGGTCGCCCGGTTCTTTTTTTAACCAGCCCGGTTCTTTTTACACATCCAGCTGGAGCTCAGCAGCGTGTAAAACATAAACCAAACGATGAAATTGGTTATTTCTTCATGTATAATGATCAACTCGATATTCCCTAGCCCCCAACAGCCCTTTTTTTCATAACACTTTAACCAGAGTGACGGGAGAGCGGCATTTCAGAAAACGTGCTTATCTCGGCGAGAAAAAGCGATTTCTTCCAGCTGGAGCTCACGAGCGGCTATTTGGACAAGATCACGCCTGGTTAGGCTTCCAGAGCTCCGGCTAAGCAATTTTAACGGGCCGCCCGGTTCTTTTTTTTAACCAGCCCGGTTCTTTTTACACCTCCAGCTGGAGCTCAGCAGCGGCTTTTTGGACAAGATCACGCCGTGTTAGGCTTCCAGAGCCCCGGCAAAGCAATTTTACCGGGTCGCCCGGTTCTTTTTTTTAACCAGCCGGGTTCTTTTTACACTTCCAGCTGGAGCTCAGCAGCGGCTTTTTGGACAAGATCACGCCGTGTTATGCTTCCAGAGCCCCGGCTAAGCAATTTTACCGGGTCGCCCGGTTCTTTATTTACCCAGCCCGGTTCTTTTTACACTTCCAGCTGGAGCTCAGCAGCGGCTTTTTGGACAAGATCACGCCGTGTTAGGCTTCCAGAGCCCCGGCTAAGCAATTTTACCGGGTCGCCCGGTTCTTTTTTTTAACCAGCCCGGTTCTTTTTACACTTCCAGCTGGAGCTCAGCAGCGGCTTTTTGGACAAGATCACGCCGTGTTAGGCTTCCAGAGCCCCGGCTAAGCAATTTTACCGGGTCGCCCGGTTCTTTTTTTTAACCAGCCCGGTTCTTTTTTTAACCAATCCGGTTCTTTTTACACTTCCAGCTGGAGCTCAGCAGCGTGTAAAACATAAACCAAACGATGAAATTGGTTATTTCTTCATGTATAATGATCAACTCGATACTCCCTAGCCCCCAACAGCCTTTTTTTTCATAACACTTTAACCAGAGTGACAAGAGAGCGGCATTTCAGAAAACGTGCTTATCTCGGCGAGAAAAAGCGATTTCGGCAATAAAATTTAAAACGCGTGTAAAACATAAACCAAACGATGAAATTGGTTATTTCTTCATGTATAATGATCAACTCGATACTCCCTAGCCCCCAACAGCCTTTTTTTTCACAACACTTTAACCAGAGTGACGGGAGAGCGGCATTTCAGAAAACGTGCTTATCTCGGCGAGAAAAAGCGATTTCGGCAATAAAATTTAAAACGCGTGTAAAACATAAACCAAACGATGAAATTGGTTATTTCTTCATGTATAATGATCAACTCGATACTCCCTAGCCCCCAACAGCCTTTTTTTTCATAACACTTTAACCAGAGTGACGGGAAAGCGGCATTTCAGAAAACGTGCTTATCTCGGCGAGAAAAAGCGATTTCGGCAATAAAATTTAAAACGCGTGTAAAACATAAACCAAACGATGAAATTGGTTATTTCTTCATGTATAATGATCAACTCGATACTCCCTAGCCCCCAACAGCCTTTTTTTTCATAACACTTTAACCAGAGTGACGGGAGAGCGGCATTTCAGAAAACGTGCTTATCTCGGCGAGAAAAAGCGATTTCGGCAATAAAATTTAAAACGCGTGTAAAACATAAACCAAACGATGAAATTGGTTATTTCTTCATGTATAATGATCAACTCGATACTCCCTAGCCCCCAACAGCCTTTTTTTTCATAACACTTTAACCAGAGTGACGGGAGAGCGGCATTTCAGAAAACGTGCTTATCTCGGCGAGAAAAAGCGATTTCGGCAATAAAATTTAAAACGCGTGTAAAACATAAACCAAACGATGAAATTGGTTATTTCTTCATGTATAATGATCAACTCGATACTCCCTAGCCCCCAACAGCCTTTTTTTTCATAACACTTTAACCAGAGTGACGGGAGAGCGGCATTTCAGAAAACGTGCTCATCTCGGCGAGAAAAAGCGATTTCGGCAATAAAATTTAAAACGCGTGTAAAACATAAACCAAACGATGAAATTGGTTATTTCTTCATGTATAATGATCAACTCGATACTCCCTAGCCCCCAACAGCCTTTTTTTTCATAACACTTTAACCAGAGTGACGGGAGAGCGGCATTTCAGAAAACGTGCTTATCTCGGCGAGAAAAAGCGATTTCGGCAATAAAATTTAAAACGCGTGTAAAACATAAACCAAACGATGAAATTGGTTATTTCTTCATGTATAATGATCAACTCGATACTCCCTAGCCCCCAACAGCCTTTTTTTTCATAACACTTTAACCAGAGTGACGGGAGAGCGGCATTTCAGAAAACGTGCTTATCTCGGCGAGAAAAAGCGATTTCGGCAATAAAATTTAAAACGCGTGTAAAACATAAACCAAACGATGAAATTGGTTATTTCTTCATGTATAATGATCAACTCAATACTCCCTAGCCCCCAACAGTCTTTTTTTTCATAACACTTTAACCAGAGTGACGGGAGAGCGGCATTTCAGAAAACGTGCTTATCTCGGCGAGAAAAAGCGATTTCGGCAATAAAATTTAAAACGCGTGTAAAACATAAACCAAACGATGAAATTGGTTATTTCTTCATGTATAATGATCAACTCGATACTCCCTAGCCCCCAACAGCCTTTTTTTTTTTAAAACACTTTAACCAGAGTGACGGGAGAGCGGCATTTCAGAAAACGTGCTTATCTCGGCGAGAAAAAGCGATTTCGGCAATAAAATTTAAAACGCGTGTAAAACATAAACCAAACGATGAAATTGGTTATTTCTTCATGTATAATGATCAACTCGATACTCCCTAGCCCCCAACAGCCTTTTTTTTCATAACACTTTAACCAGAGTGACGGGAGAGCGGCATTTCTGAAAACGTGCTTATCTCGGCGAGAAAAAGCGATTTCGGCAATAAAATTTAAAACGCGTGTAAAACATAAACCAAACGATGAAATTGGTTATTTCTTCATGTATAATGATCAACTCGATACTCCCTAGCCCCCAACAGCCTTTTTTTTCATAACACTTTAACCAGAGTGACGGGAGAGCGGCATTTCAGAAAACGTGCTTATCTCGGCGAGAAAAAGCGATTTCGGCAATAAAATTTAAAACGCGTGTAAAACATAAACCAAACGATGAAATTGGTTATTTCTTCATGTATAATGATCAACTCGATACTCCCTAGCCCCCAACAGCCTTTTTTTCATAACACTTTAACCAGAGTGACGGGAGAGCGGCATTTCAGAAAACGTGCTTATCTCGGCGAGAAAAAGCAATTTCGGCAATAAAATTTAAAACGCGTGTAAAACATAAACCAAACGATGAAATTGGTTATTTCTTCATGTATAATGATCAACTCGATACTCCCTAGCCCCCAACAGCCTTTTTTTTCATAATACTTTAACCAGAGTGACGGGACACCGGCATTTCAGAAAACGTGCTTATCTCGGCGAGAAAAAGCGATTTCGGCAATAAAATTTAAAACGCGTGTAAAACATAAACCAAACGATGAAATTGGTTATTTCTTCATGTATAATGATCAACTCGATACTCCCTAGCCCCCAACAGCCTTTTTTTTCATAACACTTTAGCCAGAGTGACGGGAGAGCGGCATTTCAGAAAACGTGCTTATCTCGGCGAGAAAAAGCGATTTCAGCAATAAAATTTAAAACGCGTGTAAAACATAAACCAAACGATGAAATTGGTTATTTCTTCATGTATAATGATCAACTCGATACTCCCTAGCCCCCAACAGCCTTTTTTTTCATAACACTTTAACCAGAGTGACGGGAGAGCGGCATTTCAGAAAACGTGCTTATCTCGGCGAGAAAAAGCGATTTCGGCAATAAAATTTAAAACGCGTGTAAAACATAAACCAAACGATAAAATTGGTTATTTCTTCATGTATAATGATCAACTCGATACTCCCTAGCCCCCAACAGCCTTTTTTTTCATAACACTTTAACCAGAGTGACGGGAGAGCGGCATTTCAGAAAACGTGCTTATCTCGGCGAGAAAAAGCGATTTCGGCAATAAAATTTAAAACGCGTGTAAAACATAAACCAAACGATGAAATTGGTTATTTCTTCATGTATAATGATCAACTCGATACTCCCTAGCCCCCAACAGCCTTTTTTTTCAGAACACTTTAACCAGAGTGACGGGAGAGCGGCATTTCAGAAAACGTGCTTATCTCGGCGAGAAAAAGCGATTTCGGCAATAAAATTTAAAACGCGTGTAAAACATAAACCAAACGATGAAATTGGTTATTTCTTCATGTATAATGATCAACTCGATACTCCCTAGCCCCCAACAGCCTTTTTTTTCATAACACTTTAACCAGAGTGACGGGAGAGCGGCATTTCAGAAAACGTGCTTATCTCGGCGAGAAAAAGCGATTTCGGCAATAAAATTTAAAACGCGTGTAAAACATAAACCAAACGATGAAATTGGTTATTTCTTCATGTATAATGATCAACTCGATACTCCCTAGCCCCCAACAGCCTTTTTTTTCATAACACTTTAACCAGAGTGACGGGAGAGCGGCATTTCAGAAAACTTGCTTATCTCGGCGAGAAAAAGCGATTTCGGCAATAAAATTTAAAACGCGTGTAAAACATAAACCAAACGATGAAATTGGTTATTTCTTCATGTATAATGATCAACTCGATACTCCCTAGCCCCCAACAGCCTTTTTTTTCATAACACTTTAACCAGAGTGACGGGAAAGCGGCATTTCAGAAAACGTGCTTATCTCGGCGAGAAAAAGCGATTTCGGCAATAAAATTTAAAACGCGTGTAAAACATAAACCAAACGATGAAATTGGTTATTTCTTCATGTATAATGATCAACTCGATACTCCCTAGCCCCCAACAGCCTTTTTTTTCATAACACTTTAACCAGAGTGACGGGAGAGCGGCATTTCAGAAAACGTGCTTATCTCGGCGAGAAAAAGCGATTTCGGCAATAAAATTTAAAACGCGTGTAAAACATAAACCAAACGATGAAATTGGTTATTTCTTCATGTATAATGATCAACTCGATACTCCCTAGCCCCCAACAGCCTTTTTTTTCATAACACTTTGACCAGAGTGACGGGAGAGCGGCATTTCAGAAAACGTGCTTATCTCGGCGAGAAAAAGCGATTTCGGCAATAAAATTTAAAACGCGTGTAAAACATAAACCAAACGATGAAATTGGTTATTTCTTCATGTATAATGATCAACTCGATACTCCCTAGCCCCCAACAGCCTTTTTTTTCATAACACTTTAACCAGAGTGACGGGAGAGCGGCATTTCAGAAAACGTGCTTATCTCGGCGAGAAAAAGCGATTTCGGCAATAAAATTTAAAACGCGTGTAAAACATAAACCAAACGATGAAATTGGTTATTTCTTCATGTATAATGATCAACTCGATACTCCCTAGCCCCCAACAGCCTTTTTTTTCATAACACTTTAACCACAGTGACGGGAGAGCGGCATTTCAGAAAACGTGCTTATCTCGGCGAGAAAAAGCGATTTCGGCAATAAAATTTAAAACGCGTGTAAAACATAAACCAAACGATGAAATTGGTTATTTCTTCATGTATAATGATCAACTTGAGTCGAGCTCCAGGGAGAGAGGCTGATTTTTTGCTTTTTGAGGCCGACCGACGAACCGGCGCGGGGCGGACTCAAAAGCCCGCAGAGCCGTAGGCACTTAGAAAAGTTTCGCCTTTGGCTGTGAGCTCCAGGGGGAGAGGCTGGTTTTGCGTTATTTCAGGCCGGCTGGAGAACCGGCGTGGGTCGGACGCACAATCCCCGCAGAGCCGTGGGCACTTAGAAAATTTTCGCCAAGTTGGCTCTGAGCGCCTGGTACCTAATATGGAAGTATAGAGGCCGACTTTCGGGCAAGATCACGCCGCGTTAGGCTTCCAGGACCCCGGCTAAGCAATTTTACCGGCCCGCCCGGTTCTTTTTTTGAACCAGTCCGGTTCTTTTTACACTTCCAGCTGGAGCTCAGCAGCGGCTTTTGGCGCAAGATCACGCCGGGTTAGTCTTCCAGGACCTCGGCTAAGCAATTCTACCGGGCGGCCCGGTTCTTTTTTTGAACCAGCCCGGTTCTTTTTACACTTCCAGCTGAAGCTCACGAGCGGCTTTTGGGACAAGATCACGCCGTGTTAGGCTTCCAGAGCCCCGGCTAAGCAATTTTACCGGCCCGCCCGGTTCTTTTTTTTTAACCAGCCCGGTTCTTTTTACACTTCCAGCTGGAGCTCAGCAGCGGCTTTTTGGACAATATCACGCCGGGTTAGGCTTCCAGGACCCCGGCTAAGCAATTTTACCGGGCCGCCCGGTTCTTTTTTTTAACCAGCCCGGTTCTTTTTACACTTCCAGCTGGAGCTCACGAGCGGCTTTTTGGACAAGATCACGCCTGGTTAGGCTTCCAGAGCCCCGGCTAAGCAATTTTAACGGGCCGCCCGGTTCTTTTTTTTAACCAGCCTGGTTCTTTTTACACTTCCAGCTGGAGCTCAGCAGCGGCTTTTTGGACAAGATCACGCCGTGTTAGGCTTCCAGAGCCCCGGCTAAGCAATTTTACCGGGTCGCCCGGTTCTTTTTTTAACCAGCCCGGTTCTTTTTACACTTCCAGCTGGAGCTCAGCAGCGGCTTTTTGCACAGTATCACGCCGGGTTAGGCTTCCAGGACCCCGGCTAGGCAATTTTACCGGGCCGCCCGGTGCTTTTTTTTAACCAGCCCGGTTCTTTTTACACTTCCAGCTGGAGCTCAGCAGCGGCTTTTTGGACAAGATCACGCCGTGTTAGGCTTCCAGAGCCCCGGCTAAGCAATTTTACCGGGTCGCCCGGTTCTTTTTTTTAACCAGCCCGGTTCTTTTTACACTTCCAGCTGGAGCTCAGCAGCGGCTTTTTGGACAAGATCACGCCGTGTTAGGCTTCCAGAGCCCCGGCTAAGCAATTTTACCGGGTCGCCCGGTTCTTTTTTTAACCAGCCCGGTTCTTTTTACACATCCAGCTGGAGCTCAGCAGCGTGTAAAACATAAACCAAACGATGAAATTGGTTATTTCTTCATGTATAATGATCAACTCGATACTCCCTAGCCCCCAACAGCCTTTTTTTTCATAACACTTTAACCAGAGTGACGGGAGAGCGGCATTTCAGAAAACGTGCTTATCTCGGCGAGAAAAAGCGATTTCGGCAATAAAATTTAAAACGCGTGTAAAACATAAACCAAACGATGAAATTGGTTATTTCTTCATGTATAATGATCAACTCGATACTCCCTAGCCCCCAACAGCCTTTTTTTTCATAACACTTTAACCAGAGTGACGGGAGAGCGGCATTTCAGAAAACGTGCTTATCTTGGCGAGAAAAAGCGATTTCGGCAATAAAATTTAAAACGCGTGTAAAACATAAACCAAACGATGAAATTGGTTATTTCTTCATGTATAATGATCAACTCGATACTCCCTAGCCCCCAACAGCCTTTTTTTTCATAACACTTTAACCAGAGTGACGGGAGAGCGGCATTTCAGAAAACGTGCTTATCTCGGCGAGAAAAAGCGATTTCGGCAATAAAATTTAAAACGCGTGTAAAACATAAACCAAACGATGAAATTGGTTATTTCTTCATGTATAATGATCAACTCGATACTCCCTAGCCCCCAACAGCCTTTTTTTTCATAACACTTTAACCAGAGTGACGGGAGAGCGGCATTTCAGAAAACGTGCTTATCTCGGCGAGAAAAAGCGATTTCGGCAATAAAATTTAAAACGCGTGTAAAACATAAACCAAACGATGAAATTGGTTATTTCTTCATGTATAATGATCAACTCGATACTCCCTAGCCCCCAACAGCCTTTTTTTTCATAACACTTTAACCAGAGTGACGGGAGAGCGGCATTTCAGAAAACGTGCTTATCTCGGCGAGAAAAAGCGATTTCGGCAATAAAATTTAAAACGCGTGTAAAACATAAACCAAACGATGAAATTGGTTATTTCTTCATGTATAATGATCAACTCGATACTCCCTAGCCCCCAACAGCCTTTTTTTTCACAACACTTTAACCAGAGTGACGGGAGAGCGGCATTTCAGAAAACGTGCTTATCTCGGCGAGAAAAAGTGATTTTGGCAATAAAATTTAAAACGCGTGTAAAACATAAACCAAACGATGAAATTGGTTATTTCTTCATGTATAATGATCAACTCGATACTCCCTAGCCCCCAACAGCCTTTTTTTTCATAACACTTTAACCAGAGTGACGGGAAAGCGGCATTTCAGAAAACGTGCTTATCTCGGCGAGAAAAAGCGATTTCGGCAATAAAATTTAAAACGCGTGTAAAACATAAACCAAACGATTAAATTGGTTATTTCTTCATGTATAATGATCAACTCGATACTCCCTAGCCCCCAACAGCCTTTTTTTTCATAACACTTTAACCAGAGTGACGGGAGAGCGGCATTTCAGAAAACGTGCTTATCTCGGCGAGAAAAAGCGATTTCGGCAATAAAATTTAAAACGCGTGTAAAACATAAACCAAACGATGAAATTGGTTATTTCTTCATGTATAATGATCAACTCGATACTCCCTAGCCCCCAACAGCCTTTTTTTTCATAATACTTTAACCAGAGTGACGGGACACCGGCATTTCAGAAAACGTGCTTATCTCGGCGAGAAAAAGCGATTTCGGCAATAAAATTTAAAACGCGTGTAAAACATAAACCAAACGATAAAAATTGGTTATTTCTTCATGTATAATGATCAACTCGATACTCCCTAGCCCCCAACAGCCTTTTTTTTCATAACACTTTAGCCAGAGTGACGGGAGAGCGGCATTTCAGAAAACGTGCTTATCTCGGCGAGAAAAAGCGATTTCAGCAATAAAATTTAAAACGCGTGTAAAACATAAACCAAACGATGAAATTGGTTATTTCTTCATGTATAATGATCAACTCGATACTCCCTAGCCCCCAACAGCCTTTTTTTTCATAACACTTTAACCAGAGTGACGGGAGAGCGGCATATCAGAAAACGTGCTTATCTCGGCGAGAAAAAGCGATTTCGGCAATAAAATTTAAAACGCGTGTAAAACATAAACCAAACGATGAAATTGGTTATTTCTTCATGTATAATGATCAACTCGATACTCCCTAGCCCCCAACAGCCTTTTTTTTCATAACACTTTAACCAGAGTGACGGGAGAGCGGCATTTCAGAAAACGTGCTTATCTCGGCGAGAAAAAGCGATTTCGGCAATAAAATTTAAAACGCGTGTAAAACATAAACCAAACGATGAAATTGGTTATTTCTTCATGTATAATGATCAACTCGATACTCCCTAGCCCCCAACAGCCTTTTTTTTCATAACACTTTAACCAGAGTGACGGGAGAGCGGCATTTCAGAAAACGTGCTTATCTCGGCGAGAAAAAGCGATTTCGGCAATAAAATTTAAAACGCGTGTAAAACATAAACCAAACGATGAAATTGGTTATTTCTTCATGTATAATGATCAACTCGATACTCCCTAGCCCCCAACAGCCTTTTTTTTCACAACACTTTAACCAGAGTGACGGGAGAGCGGCATTTCAGAAAACGTGCTTATCTCGGCGAGAAAAAGCGATTTCGGCAATAAAATTTAAAACGCGTGTAAAACATAAACCAAACGATGAAATTGGTTATTTCTTCATGTATAATGATCAACTCGATACTCCCTAGCCCCCAACAGCCTTTTTTTTCATAACACTTTAACCAGAGTGACGGGAAAGCGGCATTTCAGAAAACGTGCTTATCTCGGCGAGAAAAAGCGATTTCGGCAATAAAATTTAAAACGCGTGTAAAACATAAACCAAACGATGAAATTGGTTATTTCTTCATGTATAATGATCAACTCGATACTCCCTAGCCCCCAACAGCCTTTTTTTTCATAACACTTTAACCAGAGTGACGGGAGAGCGGCATTTCAGAAAACGTGCTTATCTCGGCGAGAAAAAGCGATTTCAGCAATAAAATTTAAAACGCGTGTAAAACATAAACCAAACGATGAAATTGGTTATTTCTTCATGTATAATGATCAACTCGATACTCCCTAGCCCCCAACAGCCTTTTTTTTCATAACACTTTAACCAGAGTGACGGGAGAGCGGCATTTCAGAAAACTTGCTTATCTCGGCGAGAAAAAGCGATTTCGGCAATAAAATTTAAAACGCGTGTAAAACATAAACCAAACGATGAAATTGGTTATTTCTTCATGTATAATGATCAACTCGATACTCCCTAGCCCCCAACAGCCTTTTTTTTCATAACACTTTAACCAGAGTGACGGGAGAGCGGCATTTCAGAAAACGTGCTTATCTCGGCGAGAAAAAGCGATTTCGGCAATAAAATTTAAAACGCGTGTAAAACATAAACCAAACGATGAAATTGGTTATTTCTTCATGTATAATGATCAACTCGATACTCCCTAGCCCCCAACAGCCTTTTTTTTTTTTATAACACTTTAACCAGAGTGACAGGAGAGCGGCATTTCAGAAAACGTGCTTATCTCGGCGAGAAAAAGCGATTTCGGCAATAAAATTTAAAACGCGTGTAAAACATAAACCAAACGATGAAATTGGTTATTTCTTCATGTATAATGATCAACTCGATACTCCCTAGCCCCCAACAGCCTTTTTTTTCATAACACTTTAACCAGAGTGACGGGAGAGCGGCATTTCAGAAAACGTGCTTATCTCGGCGAGAAAAAGCGATTTCGGCAATAAAATTTAAAATGCGTGTAAAACATAAACCAAACAATGAAATTGGTTATTTCTTCATGTATAATAATCAACTCGATACTCCCTAGCCCCCAACAGCCTTTTTTTCCATAACACTTTAACCAGAGTGACGGGAGAGCGGCATTTCAGAAAACGTGCTTATTTCGGCGAGAAAAAGCGATTTCGGCAATAAAATTTAAAACGCGTGTAAAACATAAACCAAACGATGAAATTGGTTATTTCTTATTGTATAATGATCAACTCGATACTCCCTAGCCCCCAACAGCCTTTTTTTTCATAACACTTTAACCAGAGTGACGGGAGAGCGGCATTTCAGAAAACGTGCTTATCTCGGCGAGAAAAAGCGATTTCGGCAATAAAATTTAAAACGCGTGTAAAACATAAACCAAACGATGAAATTGGTTATTTCTTCATGTATAATGATCAATTCGATACTCCCTAGCCCCCAACAGCCTTTTTTTTCATAACACTTTAACCAGAGTGACGGGAGAGCGGCATTTCAGAAAACGTGCTTATCTCGGCGAGAAAAAGCGATTTCGGCAATAAAATTTAAAACGCGTGTAAAACATAAACCAAACGATGAAATTGGTTATTTCTTCATGTATAATGATCAACTCGATACTCCCTAGCCCCCAACAGCCTTTTTTTTCATAACACTTTAACCAGAGTGACGGGAGAGCGGCATTTCAGAAAACGTGCTTATCTCGGCGAGAAAAAGCGATTTCGGCAATAAAATTTAAAACGCGTGTAAAACATAAACCAAACGATGAAATTGGTTATTTCTTCATGTATAATGATCAACTCGATACTCCCTAGCCCCCAACAGCCTTTTTTTTCATAACACTTTAACCAGAGTGACGGGAGAGCGGCATTTCAGAAAACGTGCTTATCTCGGCGAGAAAAAGCGATTTCGGCAATAAAATTTAAAACGCGTGTAAAACATAAACCAAACGATGAAATTGGTTATTTCTTCATGTATAATGATCAACTCGATACTCCCTAGCCCCCAACAGCGTTTTTTTTCATAACACTTTAACCAGAGTGACGGGAGAGCGGCATTTCAGAAAACATGCTTATCTCGGCGAGAAAAAGCGATTTCGGCAATAAAATTTAAAACGCGTGTAAAACATAAACCAAACGATGAAATTGGTTATTTCTTCATGTATAATGATCAACTCGATACTCCCTAGCCCCCAACAGCCTTTTTTTTCATAACACTTTAACCAGAGTGACGGGAGAGCGGCATTTCAGAAAACGTGCTTATCTCGGCGAGAAAAAGCGATTTCGGCAATAAAATTTAAAACGCGTGTAAAACATAAACCAAACGATGAAATTGGTTATTTCTTCATGTATAATGATCAACTCGATACTCCCTAGCCCCCAACAGCCTTTTTTTTCATAACACTTTAACCAGAGTGACGGGAGAGCGGCATTTCAGAAAACGTGCTTATCTCGGCGAGAAAAAGCGATTTCGGCAATAAAATTTAAAACGCGTGTAAAACATAAACCAAACGATGAAATTGGTTATTTCTTCATGTATAATGATCAACTCGATACTCCCTAGCCCTCAACAGCCTTTTTTTTCATAACACTTTAACCAGAGTGACGGGAGAGCGGCATTTCAGAAAACGTGCTTATCTCGGCGAGAAAAAGCGATTTCGGCAATAAAATTTAAAACGCGTGTAAAACATAAACCAAACGATGAAATTGGTTATTTCTTCATGTATAATGATCAACTCGATACTCCCTAGCCCCCAACAGCCTTTTTTTAATAACACTTTAACCAGAGTGACGGGAGAGCGGCATTTCAGAAAACGTGCTTATCTCGGCGAGAAAAAGCGATTTCGGCAATAAAATTTAAAACGCGTGTAAAACATAAACCAAACGATGAAATTGGTTATTTCTTTATGTATAATGATCAACTCGATACTCCCTAGCCCCCAACAGCCTTTTTTTTTCATAACACTTTAACCAGAGTGACGGGAGAGCGGCATTTCAGAAAACGTGCTTATCTCGGCGAGAAAAAGCGATTTCGGCAATAAAATTTAAAACGCGTGTAAAACATAAACCAAACGATGAAATTGGTTATTTCCTCATGTATAATGATCAACTCGATACTCCCTAGCCCCCAACAGCCTTTTTTTTCATAACACTTTAACCAGAGTGACGGGAGAGCGGCATTTCAGAAAACGTGCTTATCTCGGCGAGAAAAAGCGATTTCGGCAATAAAATTTAAAACGCGTGTAAAACATAAACCAAACGATGAAATTGTTTATTTCTTCATGTATAATGATCAACTCGATACTCCCTAGCCCCCAACAGCCTTTTTTTTCACAACACTTTAACCAGAGTGACGGGAGAGCGGCATTTCAGAAAACGTGCTTATCTCGGCGAGAAAAAGCGATTTCGGCAATAAAATTTAAAACGCGTGTAAAACATAAACCAAACGATGAAATTGGTTATTTCTTCATGTATAATGATCAACTCGATACTCCCTAGCCCCCAACAGCCTTTTTTTTCATAACACTTTAACCAGAGTGACGGGAGAGCGGCATTTCAGAAAACGTGCTTATCTCGGCGAGAAAAAGCGATTTCGGCAATAAAATTTAAAACGCGTGTAAAACATAAACCAAACGATGAAATTGGTTATTTCTTCATGTATAATGATCAACTCGATACTCCCTAGCCCCTGAAGGAATATAAGAATTTGATCTTGAAATAGTTCATTAGACATCTTGTGCATGAGAGTATGAAACTGCTGAGTGTGTGACAGTGGGAACAAAACAAAATATGTGGTTGGTGCGAGGACGTCTGCGTTCCAGAACAAAAAGATCATCCAGGAGCAGCAACAAGGACGACCCACAGGGCCATCTGATTGATAACAACAATTGGTGACCCTATATGGAAATCTACAACCAGGAGGAGCGAGCAAGTTATTCGGCAGGAGAAGAAAGACCAATGAGAGCAAGCTAAAGTTAACTGCAGTTGACACATAGCCAATAGAATAATGACAGAATGCCTTTGTTGATGTGCCATTTGCATATTGTGTAGTATAATTAATGGCTGGGCAACTCGGATGTAGAGTACGTCTGCTGGTTGGCAACAGAGGCGTACAGAGGTGTACTGAGAGGGACCCGAGACCCAGGTGATGTATTAGATTTGTGTGTTAGGAATAAATCCACTCGTGTGTGAAAATGCCGGCTTCCTGATACCTTTCTATTGCAGAACGAGCGCGCATATTGTTGGATGAGTGGCAGTTGGGTAAAGTCACAAATTGGAGTCAGATTAGTAACTCGAGTTCATGTTAAATTAGAAAAATATTCCAACAATTTATGGTGACCCTGACGTGATGCATGAGAGGTAAAAGAGTCTGGGACTCTAAAGAAGTCTGGGACTTCAGTAACCACAAGAGTCTGGGACTCTGGGTCTGGGACCCACGTCCACACCAGGTGACGGCCTGATAAAGACGCCACACGTCCGACCGTCTTTCCTCTTGGGCCCACAGTGAGACAAGGTAAGCAGATTCCTTTTCAAATTCTGCACATTGGCAACGCTAAATTATAAGAGGAAGGATGAGCGGAACAGTGAAAGTGTGTAGTAGGGTATAAAATCTGGGATTTACCTACTAGAATAGTTTGGAACTATTTGCGGTTACTATACGGTTTAAAATCTGGGATTTACGTATCAGTACAAGTGTGGACTTAGTAGGGTATAAAATCTGGGATTTACCTACTAGAATAGTTTGGAACTATTCGTGGTTACGATACGGTTTAAAATCTGGGATTTACGTATCAGTGTGAAAGCAGTGTGAGTGGGAGTGAGAGTGTGGAATCTAAAATTGTTCTGCGTAAAGAGTGGTTGGGAGACACACGAGTGGATTTAAAGATGGCGGATAAGAGGAAGTGGGATAATGGTCTCGGGTCCCTCCAAATTAAAGGTCCCTCAGGATCCCTCCAAATTAAAAGTCCCTTCAAATTAAGGGTCCCTTCAAATTAAGGGTTCCCTTCAAATTAAGGGTCCCTTCAAATTAATGGAATAAAAAGTAAGAAAAAAAGAAAAAAGAAACGGAAATTATCTTAAATGTACAGGAAATTAGCATTAAAGGAAAAGTAAGAGAGAAACACTGAAGTTAAAATTTGCAAAATAAAAGGAAAATAATTACAAATAGCGTCTAAAAGTAAAATAGAGAATAAATCAGACAAGTAAGATGAGCAAAAAGGTGTTCTTAGTGTGCTCTTTGTGGTCGTTTATGTTGTGCACCAAACGTGTGTGTGCGTGTGCGCAGAGGATCCTCATGAATGAGTGTGTGTATGTATACGTGTGTGTGAGTGAGATGGGTGTCCTATGGAAGAAATTAGTCATGGAGAATGTTCAGGAGCCTGTTGAGCGATAATAGGGAAGTTGAGAAGTAGACGATGAGTATGTTTAAGTTGGTTGGAGAAACTAAGATGATTGAGGTGTGGCAGTAGAGAAAATAAGGTGTGTGGCAGTAGAGACTATAAAGTGTGTGACAGAAAGTGACTAGAAAGGTGGCCTGATAGGATGAGAATAAGAGACAAAAAAATGTTAAGTAGAAGACAGTGAAAGATGTTGAATGTGAACATGATGAAGGGGGAACAGTAAAGTAGGCCTGCCCTTTGAGAGGGTGAGATTGAGGAGCGTGCCTGCGCTTGCGCGTAGTCGTGGGTCTGTGCTATGCTCGTGTGTGTGGTGGGCCGCCATCATGATTGTTGCAGGAAATGGCCAGCCTGTGAGCAATCAACATTGATGCCGCGTCCCCCTCGCACGTCTTATGGCTGCAATTTTGAAAGATGTGTCAATTAAATGATAATGTAATCGTATGTAGTAATACAACACCTTATATGGGTTCTCTAAGTTATATAAACATACATTTTGTAGAGCTTGTTTGACATGTGCTAAAGAGAATCCATAGGGTTATAATGCCTGATCATAATAGATGCATTCTCAAAATGGATTGAATTGTTTCAAAATTAACACTGAATGCCTTAACAGTGGCAAAAACGTTATGTAAAGAAACAATGACGTTATTGCATGTTAGGTGGCCATCTTGGTTGCTGTTTTGTTAACTTTAACAATATGGTATTTGTGGGAACTAAGAGTCATAATGAATAGGGGAGAGATGAGTTGGCAATTTATATAGAACACTCTCAAAATTATGCTGCATTGTGTTGATTTAAAAAAGATCAATTTGGCCTTTGCAGTGTGATCCGCTGTGTTGCATCTGGCCATGGAGAAAGTATGATGTTTATTTGTGTACTTTGTCAACAACCGATGTAGATGTTAACGAATGAAATTAATATCTTTAAAATGAATGTGGATTGAGACCACAGGTAAACACCCAGGCAGCTACCCTGAAGCTGAGATGATGTTCAGGACGGCGATGCTGAACGGCCTCCCAAATGAGGTGCAAGCGATTATGAGAATTGATCCGGACATTTTGGTCTGTCCGGAACCGAGATTCAAGAGGCATTTGATGCACCATTGCCGCATCTACATGGAAAAAGCAAATAAAGATCAAAAGGAAACTGACGCTCTGGCGACTAGTTTGGTTAAATTACAGTTGGCAAAGTTGCATGGTGAGGCAAAACAAGAAAAGGTTAAACAAAAACAGATGTATCAGACTCCAGTGGGGGCTGGACGGGGCCGAGGCCAAGGGTTCCGTGGTGGATACAGAGGGCGTGGTCGTGGCGCCCCCCTGGGACGAGGGCGGAATTGGTTCGCTCTAGGGACTTGCTTCAACTGTGTGTCCCCTGATCACTGGGCACGAGATTGTAATGGCAACCCACCACCACCAGGGGCGGAGCAGCAGAACCAGCAAGCAGGGCCACCACACCAAAGGGGACCGCAGCAGCCCCGCCCGTGGCCACAGCCGAATCCACAGGGGCAGTATTACCAAGCCGACCCGTGGTATGGCCCGGACGAATAGGGGGGCCTGGGAAGCTCGGGAAGCACTGGTCAGGCAGAGCCAATGCTTCGGTTGACAGTGGCAGACACTCCGGTCCAGATGTTGGTGGACACTGGAGCAACACATTCATCAATCAACATGCCACTGCCAAGTACAGCGTTGTCGAAACGAAATACAACGTTGGTCGGCTTCTCGGGACGTCCTCAGACTCTGCCCTTTACTCGGCCATTGAAAACGGAAATCACAAACACCGGACAGAAACTATATCATTCATATGTTCATGCAATGGACACACCCATCAACTTGATGGGCAGAGACATGTCAGCATTGAGAGCCCAGATTCTGTGCGGCGAGAAGGGACATACAGTGACATTTCCTGACGGACAGGTTCTGGAATGCTCCCAGCCTGTGACACCTCAGGGTCAGTGGTTGATGGCACCACTCCCCACAGTACCAGAAACGGCACGAATCTACTGGGCGAGATTGAATCCTGAGACTCCGTTTGGGAGAGGTGTCTACTCCACGTACCTCCTGTGGAAACCATGGATCCAGGCATTGGCACCGTACCACCCCCCAGTGGATCCATTGCATTGCACTCTATATTATGATAGAGAATCAGATGAGATATATAGAGATGCGTTTGAAGAAATTGAGGGAGATGATTGGACATTACAATCACCATGCATCTTTGTGGGCCCCGAGGGGGTGGCAGCATATGTATAGTTGTCGCCGAAGCAAGAGCAATGGTATCGAATGAGTGAGGAAGGTTTGCCTGTCACTGGCTGTGTCGCCAGGCCATGAGCCCCGCCAATTGGGGCCCATGGTGAAACAATTAACACAACAACATGACTGGATGATGACTGAGATTTCAGATGTGTGGCATTCGGCAGCAACCAAAAGTTACAGAATAATGGCAAAAATGGTAGATGAGTCAGACCTTGAATTGGTCTTCCTGGCCCGCCATCATGGGCGGGAACAGACGGACCATGAGTCTGCACAGGCGATGCTGGATCAAATGCCACAGACCTTATGGTCACAGGGTCCATTCGATGTTGGTTTTTGTCATACGGTTCAGCCGATCCAATTGGAAGTTGATTGCTCCAGTCCGGTCCGCCGTCCTCAATATTGATGGCCGAAGGAAGCAGCCAAAGGTATGGAGGACACAGGGGCACAGTGTCTGCCAATGGTGGGCTTAAAGGTTGACCGCCTGGACAGGCAGGTCAAGAGAGGGAATGTGACAATGGCGGGAATTGGATCCAAGTCGGACTCGAAAGTGTCTGAACAACGACGACGACGATGCAAATGTTTAACTTTATTGACTATTTTCAGAAGTGATGGAGCGAAAGAAGAACGAGTGATGGTGTATCATTCCTGTAATGGAACGGTATGGTATGAAGCAGAGCAAGATGGTGGTAAGACGCTGAAGCCACAGACACAACAACTACTGCTAAATCTGAGGTATAAACAACTGATACAGGTGAAAGCTTGGGTGACAAATTTCAACTGGACTCAACAATGGCTTGATTTGTTAGATAAATTGGACAATTATCAACCACGGTACCAGGACTGGCCCTTGGTACGCCCACAGGAAAGAAAAAGCCAATTTTTTACGGCAATGTTGCACAACAAAATTTCACCTGCCTAAAGTTAAATGGGACTGGCCCTGGGATTGGAAATATCCAGGAGTCATTGTGTAATGAAAATGTGTCTTTGCCAGCAGGACTCCCTCTCGCTCGTGCTGATGTTTGGCTGTGGTGTGGAGCAAAAGTGTTGTACGATAGGCTTCCCTCCAATGCCTCAGGTAAGTGCGCCCTAGTAACGCTGATCATGCCAATTAGTGTGACAGCATTAGACGTGTCCAGAATAAATTGGGAAGGCGTTGGACGGTGGGGAAGAATCCCCTTCCTTGTGAGGAGGAAAAAGGACATGCAAGAATGGTTGAATGCAGGAGACCCCACGTACATAGATGCAATTGGAGTTCCGAGAGGGGTCCCTGATGAATACAAATTGGTGAATCAAGTGGCGGCAGGATGGGAGAGTATTTTCCTGCTCATTACAGTAAACAAAAATGTGGACCGGATTAATTATGTCCACTACAATGTCCAACGATTGGCGAACTTCACCACCTCGGCACTCCAGGCAGTGCATGAGCAATTAGCAGCCACGTCTCTTATGGCATTCCAAAATAGAATAGGTTTAGATATGGTGTTAGCGGAAAGAGGAGGAGTCTGTGGTATTTTTGGGGATCAGTGCTGTACTTTGATTCCCAACAATACGTCTCCTGATGGTCGGCTCACTAAGGCATTGGAGGGTCTGCGCACGCTAAGTAACAAAATGAAGGAGCACTCAGGTGTGAACACCAGTTGGTACTCTGACTGGTTAAACGTCTTTGGCAAATATAAAAGCTTGATTGCATCAGTACTGATTTCTATCGCTGTGTTTGCTGCTATTATGGTGTTATGCGGATGTTGCTGTATTCCATGTATCAGATCATTAACTGTTAAGACAATTGAACGCACGTTGGGGCCACTCCCTCCGGGTGGCCAGTACATGATGATCCCTCAGAAGGACCCCCAGGAGGCGGAGACAGCTGTGGCCCTCCGGGATGTGAGTATGTGAAGGTGGCCTCAGGGACCTGAGGCCATGAGGAGGGTATGAAATGTTCTCCTGATTGTCTACTAGAATTAAATTGTTTGCTGATTTTTAGCTTACGGCTAGTGATTTTTAGCTTGTGTTTAACAAGAAAACAAGGTATTCGAGTGATGACCTCAGTGGTCTGAGGTCATGAGAGGGAATGAAGGAATATAAGAATTTGATCTTGAAATAGTTCATTAGACATCTTGTGCATGAGAGTATGAAACTGCTGAGTGTGTGACAGTGGGAACAAAACAAAATATGTGGTTGGTGCGAGGACGTCTGCGTTCCAGAACAAAAAGATCATCCAGGAGCAGCAACAAGGACGACCCACAGGGCCATCTGATTGATAACAACAATTGGTGACCCTATATGGAAATCTACAACCAGGTGGAGCGAGCAAGTTATTCGGCAGGAGAAGAAAGACCAATGAGAGCAAGCTAAAGTTAACTGCAGTTGACACATAGCCAATAGAATAATGACAGAATGCCTTTGTTGATGTGCCATTTGCATATTGTGTAGTATAATTAATGGCTGGGCAACTCGGATGTAGAGTACGTCTGCTGGTTGGCAACAGAGGCGTACAGAGGTGTACTGAGAGGGACCCGAGACCCAGGTGATGTATTAGATTTGTGTGTTAGGAATAAATCCACTCGTGTGTGAAAATGTCGGCTTCCTGATACCTTTCTATTGCAGAACGAGCGCGCATATTGTTGGATGAGTGGCAGTTGGGTAAAGTCACAAATTGGAGTCAGATTAGTAACTCGAGTTCATGTTAAATTAGAAAAATATTCCAACACCCCCAACAGCCTTTTTTTTCACAACACTTTAACCAGAGTGACGGGAGAGCGGCATTTCAGAAAACGTGCTTATCTCGGCGAGAAAAAGCGATTTCGGCAATAAAATTTAAAACGCGTGTAAAACATAAACCAAACGATGAAATTGGTTATTTCTTCATGTATAATGATCAACTCGATACTCCCTAGCCCCCAACAGCCTTTTTTTTCCATAACACTTTAACCAGAGTGACGGGAGAGCGGCATTTCAGAAAACGTGCTTATCTCGGCGAGAAAAAGCGATTTCGGCAATAAAATTTAAAACGCGTGTAAAACATAAACCAAACGATGAAATTGGTTATTTCTTCATGTATAATGATCAACTCGAGTCGAGCTCCAGGGAGAGAGGCTGATTTTTCGCTTTTTGAGGCCGACCGACGAACTGGCGCGGGGCGGACTCAAAAGCCCGCAGAGCCGTAGGCACTTAGAAAAGTTTCGCCTTTGGCTGTGAGCTCCAGGGGGAGAGGCTGGTTTTGCGTTATTTCAGGCCGGCTGGAGAACCGGCGCGGGTCGGACGCACAATCCCCGCAGAGCCGTGGGCACTTAGAAAATTTTCGCGAAGTTGGCTATGACCGCCTGGTACCTAATATGGAAGTATAGAGGCCGACTTTCGGGCAAGATCACGCCGCGTTAGGCTTCCAGGACCCCGGCTAAGCAATTTTACCGGGCCGCCCGGTTCTTTTTTTGAACCAGCCCGGTTCTTTTTACACTTCCAGCTGGAGCTCAGCAGCGGCTTTTGGCGCAAGATCACGCCGGGTTAAGCTTCCAGGACCTCGGCTAAGCAATTCTACCGGGCCGCCCGGTTCTTTTTTTGAACCAGCCCGGTTCTTTTTACACTTCCAGCTGGAGCTCACGAGCGGCTTTTTGGACAAGATCACGCCGTGTTAGGCTTCCAGAGCCCCGGCTAAGCAATTTTACCGGCCTGCCCGGTTCTTTTTTTTAACCAGCCCGGTTCTTTTTACACTTCCAGCTGGAGCTCAGCAGCGGCTTTTTGGACAAGATCACGCCGTGTTAGGCTTCCAGAGCCCCGGCTAAGCAATTTTACCGGGTCGCCCGGTTCTTTTTTTAACCAGCCCGGTTCTTTTTTACACTTCCAGCTGGAGCTCAGCAGCGGCTTTTTGCACAGTATCACGCCGGGTTAGGCTTCCAGGACCCCGGCTAGGCAATTTTACAGGGCCGCCCGGTTCTTTTTTTTAACCAGCCCGGTTCTTTTTACACTTCCAGCTGGAGCTCAGGAGCGGCTTTTTGGACAAGATCACGCCGTGTTAGGCTTCCAGAGCCCCGGCTAAACAATTTTACCGGGTCGCCCGGTTCTTTTTTTAACCAGCCCGGTTCTTTTTACACTTCCAGCTGGAGCTCAGCAGCGGCTTTTTGCACAGTATCACGCCGGGTTAGGCTTCCAGGACCCCGGCTAGGCAATTTTACAGGGCCGCCCGGTTCTTTTTTTTAACCAGCCCGGTTCTTTTTACACTTCCAGCTGGAGCTCAGCAGCGGCTTTTTGGACAAGATCACGCCGTGTTAGGCTTCCAGAGCCCCGGCTAAGCAATTTTACCGGGTCGCCCGGTTCTTTTTTTTAACCAGCCCGGTTCTTTTTACACTTCCAGCTGGAGCTCAGCAGCGGCTTTTTGGACAAGATCACGCCGTGTTAGGCTTCCAGAGCCCCGGCTAAGCAATTTTACCGGGTCGCCCGGTTCTTTTTTTTAACCAGCCCGGTTCTTTTTACACTTCCAGCTGGAGCTCAGCAGCGGCTTTTTAGACAAGATCACGCCGTGTTAGGCTTCCAGAACCCCGGCTAAGCAATTTTACCGGGTCGCCCGGTTCTTTTTTTAACCAGCCCGGTTCTTTTTACACATCCAGCTGGAGCTCAGCAGCGTGTAAAACATAAACCAAACGATGAAATTGGTTATTTCTTCATGTATAATGATCAACTCGATATTCCCTAGCCCCCAACAGCCCTTTTTTTCATAACACTTCAACCAGAGTGACGGGAGAGCGGCATTTCAGAAAACGTGCTTATCTCGGCGAGAAAAAGCGATTTCTTCCAGCTGGAGCTCACGAGCGGCTATTTGGACAAGATCACGCCTGGTTAGGCTTCCAGAGCTCCGGCTAAGCAATTTTAACGGGCCGCCCGGTTCTTTTTTTTAACCAGCCCGGTTCTTTTTACACCTCCAGCTGGAGCTCAGCAGCGGCTTTTTGGACAAGATCACGCCGTGTTAGGCTTCCAGAGCCCCGGCAAAGCAATTTTACCGGGTCGCCCGGTTCTTTTTTTTAACCAGCCCGGTTCTTTTTACACTTCCAGCTGGAGCTCAGCAGCGGCTTTTTGGACAAGATCACGCCGTGTTATGCTTCCAGAGCCCCGGCTAAGCAATTTTACCGGGTCGCCCGGTTCTTTATTTACCCAGCCCGGTTCTTTTTACACTTCCAGCTGGAGCTCAGCAGCGGCTTTTTGGACAAGATCACGCCGTGTTAGGCTTCCAGAGCCCCGGCTAAGCAATTTTACCGGGTCGCCCGGTTCTTTTTTTTAACCAGCCCGGTTCTTTTTACACTTCCAGCTGGAGCTCAGCAGCGGCTTTTTGGACAAGATCACGCCGTGTTAGGCTTCCAGAGCCCCGGCTAAGCAATTTTACCGGGTCGCCCGGTTCTTTTTTTTAACCAGCCCGGTTCTTTTTTTAACCAATCCGGTTCTTTTTACACTTCCAGCTGGAGCTCAGCAGCGTGTAAAACATAAACCAAACGATGAAATTGGTTATTTCTTCATGTATAATGATCAACTCGATACTCCCTAGCCCCCAACAGCCTTTTTTTTCATAACACTTTAACCAGAGTGACAAGAGAGCGGCATTTCAGAAAACGTGCTTATCTCGGCGAGAAAAAGCGATTTCGGCAATAAAATTTAAAACGCGTGTAAAACATAAACCAAACGACGAAATTGGTTATTTCTTCATGTATAATGATCAACTCGATACTCCCTAGCCCCCAACAGCCTTTTTTTTCACAACACTTTAACCAGAGTGACGGGAGAGCGGCATTTCAGAAAACGTGCTTATCTCGGCGAGAAAAAGCGATTTCGGCAATAAAATTTAAAACGCGTGTAAAACATAAACCAAACGATGAAATTGGTTATTTCTTCATGTATAATGATCAACTCGATACTCCCTAGCCCCCAACAGCCTTTTTTTCATAACACTTTAACCAGAGTGACGGGAAAGCGGCATTTCAGAAAACGTGCTTATCTCGGCGAGAAAAAGCGATTTCGGCAATAAAATTTAAAACGCGTGTAAAACATAAACCAAACGATGAAATTGGTTATTTCTTCATGTATAATGATCAACTCGATACTCCCTAGCCCCCAACAGCCTTTTTTTTCATAACACTTTAACCAGAGTGACGGGAGAGCGGCATTTCAGAAAACGTGCTTATCTCGGCGAGAAAAAGCGATTTCGGCAATAAAATTTAAAACGCGTGTAAAACATAAACCAAACGATGAAATTGGTTATTTCTTCATGTATAATGATCAACTCGATACTCCCTAGCCCCCAACAGCCTTTTTTTTCATAACACTTTAACCAGAGTGACGGGAGAGCGGCATTTCAGAAAACGTGCTTATCTCGGCGAGAAAAAGCGATTTCGGCAATAAAATTTAAAACGCGTGTAAAACATAAACCAAACGATGAAATTGGTTATTTCTTCATGTATAATGATCAACTCGATACTCCCTAGCCCCCAACAGCCTTTTTTTTCATAACACTTTAACCAGAGTGACGGGAGAGCGGCATTTCAGAAAACGTGCTTATCTCGGCGAGAAAAAGCGATTTCGGCAATAAAATTTAAAACGCGTGTAAAACATAAACCAAACGATGAAATTGGTTATTTCTTCATGTATAATGATCAACTCGATACTCCCTAGCCCCCAACAGCCTTTTTTTTCATAACACTTTAACCAGAGTGACGGGAGAGCGGCATTTCAGAAAACGTGCTTATCTCGGCGAGAAAAAGCGATTTCGGCAATAAAATTTAAAACGCGTGTAAAACATAAACCAAACGATGAAATTGGTTATTTCTTCATGTATAATGATCAACTCGATACTCCCTAGCCCCCAACAGCCTTTTTTTTCATAACACTTTAACCAGAGTGACGGGAGAGCGGCATTTCAGAAAACGTGCTTATCTCGGCGAGAAAAAGCGATTTCGGCAATAAAATTTAAAACGCGTGTAAAACATAAACCAAACGATGAAATTGGTTATTTCTTCATGTATAATGATCAACTCAATACTCCCTAGCCCCCAACAGTCTTTTTTTTCATAACACTTTAACCAGAGTGACGGGAGAGCGGCATTTCAGAAAACGTGCTTATCTCGGCGAGAAAAAGCGATTTCGGCAATAAAATTTAAAACGCGTGTAAAACATAAACCAAACGATGAAATTGGTTATTTCTTCATGTATAATGATCAACTCGATACTCCCTAGCCCCCAACAGCCTTTTTTTTTTTAAAACACTTTAACCAGAGTGACGGGAGAGCGGCATTTCAGAAAACGTGCTTATCTCGGCGAGAAAAAGCGATTTCGGCAATAAAATTTAAAACGCGTGTAAAACATAAACCAAACGATGAAATTGGTTATTTCTTCATGTATAATGATCAACTCGATACTCCCTAGCCCCCAACAGCCTTTTTTTTCATAACACTTTAACCAGAGTGACGGGAGAGCGGCATTTCTGAAAACGTGCTTATCTCGGCGAGAAAAAGCGATTTCGGCAATAAAATTTAAAACGCGTGTAAAACATAAACCAAACGATGAAATTGGTTATTTCTTCATGTATAATGATCAACTCGATACTCCCTAGCCCCCAACAGCCTTTTTTTTCATAACACTTTAACCAGAGTGACGGGAGAGCGGCATTTCAGAAAACGTGCTTATCTCGGCGAGAAAAAGCGATTTCGGCAATAAAATTTAAAACGCGTGTAAAACATAAACCAAACGATGAAATTGGTTATTTCTTCATGTATAATGATCAACTCGATACTCCCTAGCCCCCAACAGCCTTTTTTTCATAACACTTTAACCAGAGTGACGGGAGAGCGGCATTTCAGAAAACGTGCTTATCTCGGCGAGAAAAAGCAATTTCGGCAATAAAATTTAAAACGCGTGTAAAACATAAACCAAACGATGAAATTGGTTATTTCTTCATGTATAATGATCAACTCGATACTCCCTAGCCCCCAACAGCCTTTTTTTTCATAATACTTTAACCAGAGTGACGGGACACCGGCATTTCAGAAAACGTGCTTATCTCGGCGAGAAAAAGCGATTTCGGCAATAAAATTTAAAACGCGTGTAAAACATAAACCAAACGATGAAATTGGTTATTTCTTCATGTATAATGATCAACTCGATACTCCCTAGCCCCCAACAGCCTTTTTTTTCATAACACTTTAGCCAGAGTGACGGGAGAGCGGCATTTCAGAAAACGTGCTTATCTCGGCGAGAAAAAGCGATTTCAGCAATAAAATTTAAAACGCGTGTAAAACATAAACCAAACGATGAAATTGGTTATTTCTTCATGTATAATGATCAACTCGATACTCCCTAGCCCCCAACAGCCTTTTTTTTCATAACACTTTAACCAGAGTGACGGGAGAGCGGCATTTCAGAAAACGTGCTTATCTCGGCGAGAAAAAGCGATTTCGGCAATAAAATTTAAAACGCGTGTAAAACATAAACCAAACGATAAAATTGGTTATTTCTTCATGTATAATGATCAACTCGATACTCCCTAGCCCCCAACAGCCTTTTTTTTCATAACACTTTAACCAGAGTGACGGGAGAGCGGCATTTCAGAAAACGTGCTTATCTCGGCGAGAAAAAGCGATTTCGGCAATAAAATTTAAAACGCGTGTAAAACATAAACCAAACGATGAAATTGGTTATTTCTTCATGTATAATGATCAACTCGATACTCCCTAGCCCCCAACAGCCTTTTTTTTCAGAACACTTTAACCAGAGTGACGGGAGAGCGGCATTTCAGAAAACGTGCTTATCTCGGCGAGAAAAAGCGATTTCGGCAATAAAATTTAAAACGCGTGTAAAACATAAACCAAACGATGAAATTGGTTATTTCTTCATGTATAATGATCAACTCGATACTCCCTAGCCCCCAACAGCCTTTTTTTTCATAACACTTTAACCAGAGTGACGGGAGAGCGGCATTTCAGAAAACGTGCTTATCTCGGCGAGAAAAAGCGATTTCGGCAATAAAATTTAAAACGCGTGTAAAACATAAACCAAACGATGAAATTGGTTATTTCTTCATGTATAATGATCAACTCGATACTCCCTAGCCCCCAACAGCCTTTTTTTTCATAACACTTTAACCAGAGTGACGGGAGAGCGGCATTTCAGAAAACGTGCTTATCTCGGCGAGAAAAAGCGATTTCGGCAATAAAATTTAAAACGCGTGTAAAACATAAACCAAACGATGAAATTGGTTATTTCTTCATGTATAATGATCAACTCGATACTCCCTAGCCCCCAACAGCCTTTTTTTTCATAACACTTTAACCAGAGTGACGGGAAAGCGGCATTTCAGAAAACGTGCTTATCTCGGCGAGAAAAAGCGATTTCGGCAATAAAATTTAAAACGCGTGTAAAACATAAACCAAACGATGAAATTGGTTATTTCTTCATGTATAATGATCAACTCGATACTCCCTAGCCCCCAACAGCCTTTTTTTTCATAACACTTTAACCAGAGTGACGGGAGAGCGGCATTTCAGAAAACGTGCTTATCTCGGCGAGAAAAAGCGATTTCGGCAATAAAATTTAAAACGCGTGTAAAACATAAACCAAACGATGAAATTGGTTATTTCCTCATGTATAATGATCAACTCGATACTCCCTAGCCCCCAACAGCCTTTTTTTTCATAACACTTTAACCAGAGTGACGGGAGAGCGGCATTTCAGAAAACGTGCTTATCTCGGCGAGAAAAAGCGATTTCGGCAATAAAATTTAAAACGCGTGTAAAACATAAACCAAACGATGAAATTGGTTATTTCTTCATGTATAATGATCAACTCGATACTCCCTAGCCCCCAACAGCCTTTTTTTTCATAACACTTTAACCAGAGTGACGGGAGAGCGGCATTTCAGAAAACGTGCTTATCTCGGCGAGAAAAAGCGATTTCGGCAATAAAATTTAAAACGCGTGTAAAACATAAACCAAACGATAAAATTGGTTATTTCTTCATGTATAATGATCAACTCGATACTCCCTAGCCCCCAACAGCCTTTTTTTTCATAACACTTTAACCAGAGTGACGGGAGAGCGGCATTTCAGAAAACGTGCTTATCTCGGCGAGAAAAAGCGATTTCGGCAATAAAATTTAAAACGCGTGTAAAACATAAACCAAACGATGAAATTGGTTATTTCTTCATGTATAATGATCAACTCGATACTCCCTAGCCCCCAACAGCCTTTTTTTTCATAACACTTTAACCAGAGTGACGGGAGAGCGGCATTTCAGAAAACGTGCTTATCTCGGCGAGAAAAAGCGATTTCGGCAATAAAATTTAAAACGCGTGTAAAACATAAACCAAACGATGAAATTGGTTATTTCTTCATGTATAATGATCAACTCAATACTCCCTAGCCCCCAACAGTCTTTTTTTTCATAACACTTTAACCAGAGTGACGGGAGAGCGGCATTTCAGAAAACGTGCTTATCTCGGCGAGAAAAAGCGATTTCGGCAATAAAATTTAAAACGCGTGTAAAACATAAACCAAACGATGAAATTGGTTATTTCTTCATTTATAATGATCAACTCGATACTCCCTAGCCCCCAACAGTTTTTTTTTTCATAACACTTTAACCAGAGTGACGGGAGAGCGGCATTTCAGAAAACGTGCTTATCTCGGCGAGAAAAAGCGATTTCGGCAATAAAATTTAAAACGCGTGTAAAACATAAACCAAACGATGAAATTGGTTATTTCTTCATGTATAATGATCAACTCGATACTCCCTAGCCCCCAACAGCCTTTTTTTTTTTTTATAACACTTTAACCAGAGTGACAGGAGAGCGGCATTTCAGAAAACGTGCTTATTTCGGCGAGAAAAAGCGATTTCGGCAATAAAATTTAAAACGCGTGTAAAACATAAACCAAACGATGAAATTGGTTATTTCTTATTGTATAATGATCAACTCGATACTCCCTAGCCCCCAACAGCCTTTTTTTTCATAACACTTTAACCAGAGTGACGGGAGAGCGGCATTTCAGAAAACGTGCTTATCTCGGCGAGAAAAAGCGATTTCGGCAATAAAATTTAAAACGCGTGTAAAACATAAACCAAACGATGAAATTGGTTATTTCTTCATGTATAATGATCAACTCGATACTCCCTAGCCCCCAACAGCCTTTTTTTTCATAACACTTTAACCAGAGTGACGGGAGAGCGGCATTTCAGAAAACGTGCTTATCTCGGCGAGAAAAAGCGATTTCGGCAATAAAATTTAAAACGCGTGTAAAACATAAACCAAACGATGAAATTGGTTATTTCTTCATGTATAATGATCAACTCGATACTCCCTAGCCCCCAACAGCCTTTTTTTTCATAACACTTTAACCAGAGTGACGGGAGAGCGGCATTTCAGAAAACGTGCTTATCTCGGCGAGAAAAAGCGATTTCGGCAATAAAATTTAAAACGCGTGTAAAACATAAACCAAACGATGAAATTGGTTATTTCTTCATGTATAATGATCAACTCGATACTCCCTAGCCCCCAACAGCCTTTTTTTTCATAACACTTTAACCAGAGTGACGGGAGAGCGGCATTTCAGAAAACGTGCTTATCTCGGCGAGAAAAAGCGATTTCGGCAATAAAATTTAAAACGCGTGTAAAACATAAACCAAACGATGAAATTGGTTATTTCTTCATGTATAATGATCAACTCGATACTCCCTAGCCCCCAACAGCCTTTTTTTTCATAACACTTTAACCAGAGTGACGGGAGAGCGGCATTTCAGAAAACGTGCTTATCTCGGCGAGAAAAAGCGATTTCGGCAATAAAATTTAAAACGCGTGTAAAACATAAACCAAACGATGAAATTGGTTATTTCTTCATGTATAATGATCAACTCGATACTCCCTAGCCCCCAACAGCCTTTTTTTTCATAACACTTTAACCAGAGTGACGGGAGAGCGGCATTTCAGAAAACGTGCTTATCTCGGCGAGAAAAAGCGATTTCGGCAATAAAATTTAAAACGCGTGTAAAACATAAACCAAACGATGAAATTGGTTATTTCTTCATGTATAATGATCAACTCGATACTCCCTAGCCCCCAACAGCCTTTTTTTTCATAACACTTTAACCAGAGTGACGGGAGAGCGGCATTTCAGAAAACGTGCTTATCTCGGCGAGAAAAAGCGATTTCGGCAATAAAATTTAAAACGCGTGTAAAACATAAACCAAACGATGAAATTGGTTATTTCTTCATGTATAATGATCAACTCGATACTCCCTAGCCCCCAACAGCCTTTTTTTTCATAACACTTTAACCAGAGTGACGGGAGAGCGGCATTTCAGAAAACGTGCTTATCTCGGCGAGAAAAAGCGATTTCGGCAATAAAATTTAAAACGCGTGTAAAACATAAACCAAACGATGAAATTGGTTATTTCTTCATGTATAATGATCAACTCGATACTCCCTAGCCCCCAACAGCCTTTTTTTTCATAACACTTTAACCAGAGTGACGGGAGAGCGGCATTTCAGAAAACGTGCTTATCTCGGCGAGAAAAAGCGATTTCGGCAATAAAATTTAAAACGCGTGTAAAACATAAACCAAACGATGAAATTGGTTATTTCTTCATGTATAATGATCAACTCGATACTCCCTAGCCCCCAACAGCCTTTTTTTTCATAACACTTTAACCAGAGTGACGGGAGAGCGGCATTTCAGAAAACGTGCTTATCTCGGCGAGAAAAAGCGATTTCGGCAATAAAATTTAAAACGCGTGTAAAACATAAACCAAACGATGAAATTGGTTATTTCTTCATGTATAATGATCAACTCGATACTCCCTAGCCCCCAACAGCCTTTTTTTTCATAACACTTTAACCAGAGTGACGGGAGAGCGGCATTTCAGAAAACGTGCTTATCTCGGCGAGAAAAAGCGATTTCGGCAATAAAATTTAAAACGCGTGTAAAACATAAACCAAACGATGAAATTGGTTATTTCTTCATGTATAATGATCAACTCGATACTCCCTAGCCCCCAACAGCCTTTTTTTTCATAACACTTTAACCAGAGTGACGGGAGAGCGGCATTTCAGAAAACGTGCTTATCTCGGCGAGAAAAAGCGATTTCGGCAATAAAATTTAAAACGCGTGTAAAACATAAACCAAACGATGAAATTGGTTATTTCTTCATGTATAATGATCAACTCGATACTCCCTAGCCCCCAACAGCCTTTTTTTTCATAACACTTTAACCAGAGTGACGGGAGAGCGGCATTTCAGAAAACGTGCTTATCTCGGCGAGAAAAAGCGATTTCGGCAATAAAATTTAAAACGCGTGTAAAACATAAACCAAACGATGAAATTGGTTATTTCTTCATGTATAATGATCAACTCGATACTCCCTAGCCCCCAACAGCCTTTTTTTTCATAACACTTTAACCAGAGTGACGGGAGAGCGGCATTTCAGAAAACGTGCTTATCTCGGCGAGAAAAAGCGATTTCGGCAATAAAATTTAAAACGCGTGTAAAACATAAACCAAACGATGAAATTGGTTATTTCTTCATGTATAATGATCAACTCGATACTCCCTAGCCCCCAACAGCCTTTTTTTTCATAACACTTTAACCAGAGTGACGGGAGAGCGGCATTTCAGAAAACGTGCTTATCTCGGCGAGAAAAAGCGATTTCGGCAATAAAATTTAAAACGCGTGTAAAACATAAACCAAACGATGAAATTGGTTATTTCTTCATGTATAATGATCAACTCGATACTCCCTAGCCCCCAACAGCCTTTTTTTTCATAACACTTTAACCAGAGTGACGGGAGAGCGGCATTTCAGAAAACGTGCTTATCTCGGCGAGAAAAAGCGATTTCGGCAATAAAATTTAAAACGCGTGTAAAACATAAACCAAACGATGAAATTGGTTATTTCTTCATGTATAATGATCAACTCGATACTCCCTAGCCCCCAACAGCCTTTTTTTTCATAACACTTTAACCAGAGTGACGGGAGAGCGGCATTTCAGAAAACGTGCTTATCTCGGCGAGAAAAAGCGATTTCGGCAATAAAATTTAAAACGCGTGTAAAACATAAACCAAACGATGAAATTGGTTATTTCTTCATGTATAATGATCAACTCGATACTCCCTAGCCCCCAACAGCCTTTTTTTTCATAACACTTTAACCAGAGTGACGGGAGAGCGGCATTTCAGAAAACGTGCTTATCTCGGCGAGAAAAAGCGATTTCGGCAATAAAATTTAAAACGCGTGTAAAACATAAACCAAACGATGAAATTGGTTATTTCTTCATGTATAATGATCAACTCGATACTCCCTAGCCCCCAACAGCCTTTTTTTTCATAACACTTTAACCAGAGTGACGGGAGAGCGGCATTTCAGAAAACGTGCTTATCTCGGCGAGAAAAAGCGATTTCGGCAATAAAATTTAAAACGCGTGTAAAACATAAACCAAACGATGAAATTGGTTATTTCTTCATGTATAATGATCAACTCGATACTCCCTAGCCCCCAACAGCCTTTTTTTTCATAACACTTTAACCAGAGTGACGGGAGAGCGGCATTTCAGAAAACGTGCTTATCTCGGCGAGAAAAAGCGATTTCGGCAATAAAATTTAAAACGCGTGTAAAACATAAACCAAACGATGAAATTGGTTATTTCTTCATGTATAATGATCAACTCGATACTCCCTAGCCCCCAACAGCCTTTTTTTTCATAACACTTTAACCAGAGTGACGGGAGAGCGGCATTTCAGAAAACGTGCTTATCTCGGCGAGAAAAAGCGATTTCGGCAATAAAATTTAAAACGCGTGTAAAACATAAACCAAACGATGAAATTGGTTATTTCTTCATGTATAATGATCAACTCGATACTCCCTAGCCCCCAACAGCCTTTTTTTTCATAAGCACTTTAACCAGAGTGACGGGAGAGCGGCATTTCAGAAAACGTGCTTATCTCGGCGAGAAAAAGCGATTTCGGCAATAAAATTTAAAACGCGTGTAAAACATAAACCAAACGATGAAATTGGTTATTTCTTCATGTATAATGATCAACTCGATACTCCCTAGCCCCCAACAGCCTTTTTTTTCATAACACTTTAACCAGAGTGACGGGAGAGCGGCATTTCAGAAAACGTGCTTATCTCGGCGAGAAAAAGCGATTTCGGCAATAAAATTTAAAACGCGTGTAAAACATAAACCAAACGATGAAATTGGTTATTTCTTCATGTATAATGATCAACTCGATACTCCCTAGCCCCCAACAGCCTTTTTTTTCATAACACTTTAACCAGAGTGACGGGAGAGCGGCATTTCAGAAAACGTGCTTATCTCGGCGAGAAAAAGCGATTTCGGCAATAAAATTTAAAACGCGTGTAAAACATAAACCAAACGATGAAATTGGTTATTTCTTCATGTATAATGATCAACTCGATACTCCCTAGCCCCCAACAGCCTTTTTTTTCATAACACTTTAACCAGAGTGACGGGAGAGCGGCATTTCAGAAAACGTGCTTATCTCGGCGAGAAAAAGCGATTTCGGCAATAAAATTTAAAACGCGTGTAAAACATAAACCAAACGATGAAATTGGTTATTTCTTCATGTATAATGATCAACTCGATACTCCCTAGCCCCCAACAGCCTTTTTTTTCATAACACTTTAACCAGAGTGACGGGAGAGCGGCATTTCAGAAAACGTGCTTATCTCGGCGAGAAAAAGCGATTTCGGCAATAAAATTTAAAACGCGTGTAAAACATAAACCAAACGATGAAATTGGTTATTTCTTCATGTATAATGATCAACTCGATACTCCCTAGCCCCCAACAGCCTTTTTTTTCATAACACTTTAACCAGAGTGACGGGAGAGCGGCATTTCAGAAAACGTGCTTATCTCGGCGAGAAAAAGCGATTTCGGCAATAAAATTTAAAACGCGTGTAAAACATAAACCAAACGATGAAATTGGTTATTTCTTCATGTATAATGATCAACTCGATACTCCCTAGCCCCCAACAGCCTTTTTTTTCATAACACTTTAACCAGAGTGACGGGAGAGCGGCATTTCAGAAAACGTGCTTATCTCGGCGAGAAAAAGCGATTTCGGCAATAAAATTTAAAACGCGTGTAAAACATAAACCAAACGATGAAATTGGTTATTTCTTCATGTATAATGATCAACTCGATACTCCCTAGCCCCCAACAGCCTTTTTTTTCATAACACTTTAACCAGAGTGACGGGAGAGCGGCATTTCAGAAAACGTGCTTATCTCGGCGAGAAAAAGCGATTTCGGCAATAAAATTTAAAACGCGTGTAAAACATAAACCAAACGATGAAATTGGTTATTTCTTCATGTATAATGATCAACTCGATACTCCCTAGCCCCCAACAGCCTTTTTTTTCATAACACTTTAACCAGAGTGACGGGAGAGCGGCATTTCAGAAAACGTGCTTATCTCGGCGAGAAAAAGCGATTTCGGCAATAAAATTTAAAACGCGTGTAAAACATAAACCAAACGATGAAATTGGTTATTTCTTCATGTATAATGATCAACTCGATACTCCCTAGCCCCCAACAGCCTTTTTTTTCATAACACTTTAACCAGAGTGACGGGAGAGCGGCATTTCAGAAAACGTGCTTATCTCGGCGAGAAAAAGCGATTTCGGCAATAAAATTTAAAACGCGTGTAAAACATAAACCAAACGATGAAATTGGTTATTTCTTCATGTATAATGATCAACTCGATACTCCCTAGCCCCCAACAGCCTTTTTTTTCATAACACTTTAACCAGAGTGACGGGAGAGCGGCATTTCAGAAAACGTGCTTATCTCGGCGAGAAAAAGCGATTTCGGCAATAAAATTTAAAACGCGTGTAAAACATAAACCAAACGATGAAATTGGTTATTTCTTCATGTATAATGATCAACTCGATACTCCCTAGCCCCCAACAGCCTTTTTTTTCATAACACTTTAACCAGAGTGACGGGAGAGCGGCATTTCAGAAAACGTGCTTATCTCGGCGAGAAAAAGCGATTTCGGCAATAAAATTTAAAACGCGTGTAAAACATAAACCAAACGATGAAATTGGTTATTTCTTCATGTATAATGATCAACTCGATACTCCCTAGCCCCCAACAGCCTTTTTTTTCATAACACTTTAACCAGAGTGACGGGAGAGCGGCATTTCAGAAAACGTGCTTATCTCGGCGAGAAAAAGCGATTTCGGCAATAAAATTTAAAACGCGTGTAAAACATAAACCAAACGATGAAATTGGTTATTTCTTCATGTATAATGATCAACTCGATACTCCCTAGCCCCCAACAGCCTTTTTTTTCATAACACTTTAACCAGAGTGACGGGAGAGCGGCATTTCAGAAAACGTGCTTATCTCGGCGAGAAAAAGCGATTTCGGCAATAAAATTTAAAACGCGTGTAAAACATAAACCAAACGATGAAATTGGTTATTTCTTCATGTATAATGATCAACTCGATACTCCCTAGCCCCCAACAGCCTTTTTTTTCATAACACTTTAACCAGAGTGACGGGAGAGCGGCATTTCAGAAAACGTGCTTATCTCGGCGAGAAAAAGCGATTTCGGCAATAAAATTTAAAACGCGTGTAAAACATAAACCAAACGATGAAATTGGTTATTTCTTCATGTATAATGATCAACTCGATACTCCCTAGCCCCCAACAGCCTTTTTTTTCATAACACTTTAACCAGAGTGACGGGAGAGCGGCATTTCAGAAAACGTGCTTATCTCGGCGAGAAAAAGCGATTTCGGCAATAAAATTTAAAACGCGTGTAAAACATAAACCAAACGATGAAATTGGTTATTTCTTCATGTATAATGATCAACTCGATACTCCCTAGCCCCCAACAGCCTTTTTTTTCATAACACTTTAACCAGAGTGACGGGAGAGCGGCATTTCAGAAAACGTGCTTATCTCGGCGAGAAAAAGCGATTTCGGCAATAAAATTTAAAACGCGTGTAAAACATAAACCAAACGATGAAATTGGTTATTTCTTCATGTATAATGATCAACTCGATACTCCCTAGCCCCCAACAGCCTTTTTTTTCATAACACTTTAACCAGAGTGACGGGAGAGCGGCATTTCAGAAAACGTGCTTATCTCGGCGAGAAAAAGCGATTTCGGCAATAAAATTTAAAACGCGTGTAAAACATAAACCAAACGATGAAATTGGTTATTTCTTCATGTATAATGATCAACTCGATACTCCCTAGCCCCCAACAGCCTTTTTTTTCATAACACTTTAACCAGAGTGACGGGAGAGCGGCATTTCAGAAAACGTGCTTATCTCGGCGAGAAAAAGCGATTTCGGCAATAAAATTTAAAACGCGTGTAAAACATAAACCAAACGATGAAATTGGTTATTTCTTCATGTATAATGATCAACTCGATACTCCCTAGCCCCCAACAGCCTTTTTTTTCATAACACTTTAACCAGAGTGACGGGAGAGCGGCATTTCAGAAAACGTGCTTATCTCGGCGAGAAAAAGCGATTTCGGCAATAAAATTTAAAACGCGTGTAAAACATAAACCAAACGATGAAATTGGTTATTTCTTCATGTATAATGATCAACTCGATACTCCCTAGCCCCCAACAGCCTTTTTTTTCATAACACTTTAACCAGAGTGACGGGAGAGCGGCATTTCAGAAAACGTGCTTATCTCGGCGAGAAAAAGCGATTTCGGCAATAAAATTTAAAACGCGTGTAAAACATAAACCAAACGATGAAATTGGTTATTTCTTCATGTATAATGATCAACTCGATACTCCCTAGCCCCCAACAGCCTTTTTTTTCATAACACTTTAACCAGAGTGACGGGAGAGCGGCATTTCAGAAAACGTGCTTATCTCGGCGAGAAAAAGCGATTTCGGCAATAAAATTTAAAACGCGTGTAAAACATAAACCAAACGATGAAATTGGTTATTTCTTCATGTATAATGATCAACTCGATACTCCCTAGCCCCCAACAGCCTTTTTTTTCATAACACTTTAACCAGAGTGACGGGAGAGCGGCATTTCAGAAAACGTGCTTATCTCGGCGAGAAAAAGCGATTTCGGCAATAAAATTTAAAACGCGTGTAAAACATAAACCAAACGATGAAATTGGTTATTTCTTCATGTATAATGATCAACTCGATACTCCCTAGCCCCCAACAGCCTTTTTTTTCATAACACTTTAACCAGAGTGACGGGAGAGCGGCATTTCAGAAAACGTGCTTATCTCGGCGAGAAAAAGCGATTTCGGCAATAAAATTTAAAACGCGTGTAAAACATAAACCAAACGATGAAATTGGTTATTTCTTCATGTATAATGATCAACTCGATACTCCCTAGCCCCCAACAGCCTTTTTTTTCATAACACTTTAACCAGAGTGACGGGAGAGCGGCATTTCAGAAAACGTGCTTATCTCGGCGAGAAAAAGCGATTTCGGCAATAAAATTTAAAACGCGTGTAAAACATAAACCAAACGATGAAATTGGTTATTTCTTCATGTATAATGATCAACTCGATACTCCCTAGCCCCCAACAGCCTTTTTTTTCATAACACTTTAACCAGAGTGACGGGAGAGCGGCATTTCAGAAAACGTGCTTATCTCGGCGAGAAAAAGCGATTTCGGCAATAAAATTTAAAACGCGTGTAAAACATAAACCAAACGATGAAATTGGTTATTTCTTCATGTATAATGATCAACTCGATACTCCCTAGCCCCCAACAGCCTTTTTTTTCATAACACTTTAACCAGAGTGACGGGAGAGCGGCATTTCAGAAAACGTGCTTATCTCGGCGAGAAAAAGCGATTTCGGCAATAAAATTTAAAACGCGTGTAAAACATAAACCAAACGATGAAATTGGTTATTTCTTCATGTATAATGATCAACTCGATACTCCCTAGCCCCCAACAGCCTTTTTTTTCATAACACTTTAACCAGAGTGACGGGAGAGCGGCATTTCAGAAAACGTGCTTATCTCGGCGAGAAAAAGCGATTTCGGCAATAAAATTTAAAACGCGTGTAAAACATAAACCAAACGATGAAATTGGTTATTTCTTCATGTATAATGATCAACTCGATACTCCCTAGCCCCCAACAGCCTTTTTTTTCATAACACTTTAACCAGAGTGACGGGAGAGCGGCATTTCAGAAAACGTGCTTATCTCGGCGAGAAAAAGCGATTTCGGCAATAAAATTTAAAACGCGTGTAAAACATAAACCAAACGATGAAATTGGTTATTTCTTCATGTATAATGATCAACTCGATACTCCCTAGCCCCCAACAGCCTTTTTTTTCATAACACTTTAACCAGAGTGACGGGAGAGCGGCATTTCAGAAAACGTGCTTATCTCGGCGAGAAAAAGCGATTTCGGCAATAAAATTTAAAACGCGTGTAAAACATAAACCAAACGATGAAATTGGTTATTTCTTCATGTATAATGATCAACTCGATACTCCCTAGCCCCCAACAGCCTTTTTTTTCATAACACTTTAACCAGAGTGACGGGAGAGCGGCATTTCAGAAAACGTGCTTATCTCGGCGAGAAAAAGCGATTTCGGCAATAAAATTTAAAACGCGTGTAAAACATAAACCAAACGATGAAATTGGTTATTTCTTCATGTATAATGATCAACTCGATACTCCCTAGCCCCCAACAGCCTTTTTTTTCATAACACTTTAACCAGAGTGACGGGAGAGCGGCATTTCAGAAAACGTGCTTATCTCGGCGAGAAAAAGCGATTTCGGCAATAAAATTTAAAACGCGTGTAAAACATAAACCAAACGATGAAATTGGTTATTTCTTCATGTATAATGATCAACTCGATACTCCCTAGCCCCCAACAGCCTTTTTTTTCATAACACTTTAACCAGAGTGACGGGAGAGCGGCATTTCAGAAAACGTGCTTATCTCGGCGAGAAAAAGCGATTTCGGCAATAAAATTTAAAACGCGTGTAAAACATAAACCAAACGATGAAATTGGTTATTTCTTCATGTATAATGATCAACTCGATACTCCCTAGCCCCCAACAGCCTTTTTTTTCATAACACTTTAACCAGAGTGACGGGAGAGCGGCATTTCAGAAAACGTGCTTATCTCGGCGAGAAAAAGCGATTTCGGCAATAAAATTTAAAACGCGTGTAAAACATAAACCAAACGATGAAATTGGTTATTTCTTCATGTATAATGATCAACTCGATACTCCCTAGCCCCCAACAGCCTTTTTTTTCATAACACTTTAACCAGAGTGACGGGAGAGCGGCATTTCAGAAAACGTGCTTATCTCGGCGAGAAAAAGCGATTTCGGCAATAAAATTTAAAACGCGTGTAAAACATAAACCAAACGATGAAATTGGTTATTTCTTCATGTATAATGATCAACTCGATACTCCCTAGCCCCCAACAGCCTTTTTTTTCATAACACTTTAACCAGAGTGACGGGAGAGCGGCATTTCAGAAAACGTGCTTATCTCGGCGAGAAAAAGCGATTTCGGCAATAAAATTTAAAACGCGTGTAAAACATAAACCAAACGATGAAATTGGTTATTTCTTCATGTATAATGATCAACTCGATACTCCCTAGCCCCCAACAGCCTTTTTTTTCATAACACTTTAACCAGAGTGACGGGAGAGCGGCATTTCAGAAAACGTGCTTATCTCGGCGAGAAAAAGCGATTTCGGCAATAAAATTTAAAACGCGTGTAAAACATAAACCAAACGATGAAATTGGTTATTTCTTCA
Source organism: Syngnathus leptorhynchus (assembly GCF_054491065.1). Lineage (NCBI taxonomy): Eukaryota > Metazoa > Chordata > Actinopteri > Syngnathiformes > Syngnathidae > Syngnathus > Syngnathus leptorhynchus. The sequence continues at coordinate 412,277 of NW_028232037.1, forward strand.
TGTATAATGATCAACTCGATACTCCCTAGCCCCCAACAGCCTTTTTTTTCATAACACTTTAACCAGAGTGACGGGAGAGCGGCATTTCAGAAAACGTGCTTATCTCGGCGAGAAAAAGCGATTTCGGCAATAAAATTTAAAACGCGTGTAAAACATAAACCAAACGATGAAATTGGTTATTTCTTCATGTATAATGATCAACTCGATACTCCCTAGCCCCCAACAGCCTTTTTTTTCATAACACTTTAACCAGAGTGACGGGAGAGCGGCATTTCAGAAAACGTGCTTATCTCGGCGAGAAAAAGCGATTTCGGCAATAAAATTTAAAACGCGTGTAAAACATAAACCAAACGATGAAATTGGTTATTTCTTCATGTATAATGATCAACTCGATACTCCCTAGCCCCCAACAGCCTTTTTTTTCATAACACTTTAACCAGAGTGACGGGAGAGCGGCATTTCAGAAAACGTGCTTATCTCGGCGAGAAAAAGCGATTTCGGCAATAAAATTTAAAACGCGTGTAAAACATAAACCAAACGATGAAATTGGTTATTTCTTCATGTATAATGATCAACTCGATACTCCCTAGCCCCCAACAGCCTTTTTTTTCATAACACTTTAACCAGAGTGACGGGAGAGCGGCATTTCAGAAAACGTGCTTATCTCGGCGAGAAAAAGCGATTTCGGCAATAAAATTTAAAACGCGTGTAAAACATAAACCAAACGATGAAATTGGTTATTTCTTCATGTATAATGATCAACTCGATACTCCCTAGCCCCCAACAGCCTTTTTTTTCATAACACTTTAACCAGAGTGACGGGAGAGCGGCATTTCAGAAAACGTGCTTATCTCGGCGAGAAAAAGCGATTTCGGCAATAAAATTTAAAACGCGTGTAAAACATAAACCAAACGATGAAATTGGTTATTTCTTCATGTATAATGATCAACTCGATACTCCCTAGCCCCCAACAGCCTTTTTTTTCATAACACTTTAACCAGAGTGACGGGAGAGCGGCATTTCAGAAAACGTGCTTATCTCGGCGAGAAAAAGCGATTTCGGCAATAAAATTTAAAACGCGTGTAAAACATAAACCAAACGATGAAATTGGTTATTTCTTCATGTATAATGATCAACTCGATACTCCCTAGCCCCCAACAGCCTTTTTTTTCATAACACTTTAACCAGAGTGACGGGAGAGCGGCATTTCAGAAAACGTGCTTATCTCGGCGAGAAAAAGCGATTTCGGCAATAAAATTTAAAACGCGTGTAAAACATAAACCAAACGATGAAATTGGTTATTTCTTCATGTATAATGATCAACTCGATACTCCCTAGCCCCCAACAGCCTTTTTTTTCATAACACTTTAACCAGAGTGACGGGAGAGCGGCATTTCAGAAAACGTGCTTATCTCGGCGAGAAAAAGCGATTTCGGCAATAAAATTTAAAACGCGTGTAAAACATAAACCAAACGATGAAATTGGTTATTTCTTCATGTATAATGATCAACTCGATACTCCCTAGCCCCCAACAGCCTTTTTTTTCATAACACTTTAACCAGAGTGACGGGAGAGCGGCATTTCAGAAAACGTGCTTATCTCGGCGAGAAAAAGCGATTTCGGCAATAAAATTTAAAACGCGTGTAAAACATAAACCAAACGATGAAATTGGTTATTTCTTCATGTATAATGATCAACTCGATACTCCCTAGCCCCCAACAGCCTTTTTTTTCATAACACTTTAACCAGAGTGACGGGAGAGCGGCATTTCAGAAAACGTGCTTATCTCGGCGAGAAAAAGCGATTTCGGCAATAAAATTTAAAACGCGTGTAAAACATAAACCAAACGATGAAATTGGTTATTTCTTCATGTATAATGATCAACTCGATACTCCCTAGCCCCCAACAGCCTTTTTTTTCATAACACTTTAACCAGAGTGACGGGAGAGCGGCATTTCAGAAAACGTGCTTATCTCGGCGAGAAAAAGCGATTTCGGCAATAAAATTTAAAACGCGTGTAAAACATAAACCAAACGATGAAATTGGTTATTTCTTCATGTATAATGATCAACTCGATACTCCCTAGCCCCCAACAGCCTTTTTTTTCATAACACTTTAACCAGAGTGACGGGAGAGCGGCATTTCAGAAAACGTGCTTATCTCGGCGAGAAAAAGCGATTTCGGCAATAAAATTTAAAACGCGTGTAAAACATAAACCAAACGATGAAATTGGTTATTTCTTCATGTATAATGATCAACTCGATACTCCCTAGCCCCCAACAGCCTTTTTTTTCATAACACTTTAACCAGAGTGACGGGAGAGCGGCATTTCAGAAAACGTGCTTATCTCGGCGAGAAAAAGCGATTTCGGCAATAAAATTTAAAACGCGTGTAAAACATAAACCAAACGATGAAATTGGTTATTTCTTCATGTATAATGATCAACTCGATACTCCCTAGCCCCCAACAGCCTTTTTTTTCATAACACTTTAACCAGAGTGACGGGAGAGCGGCATTTCAGAAAACGTGCTTATCTCGGCGAGAAAAAGCGATTTCGGCAATAAAATTTAAAACGCGTGTAAAACATAAACCAAACGATGAAATTGGTTATTTCTTCATGTATAATGATCAACTCGATACTCCCTAGCCCCCAACAGCCTTTTTTTTCATAACACTTTAACCAGAGTGACGGGAGAGCGGCATTTCAGAAAACGTGCTTATCTCGGCGAGAAAAAGCGATTTCGGCAATAAAATTTAAAACGCGTGTAAAACATAAACCAAACGATGAAATTGGTTATTTCTTCATGTATAATGATCAACTCGATACTCCCTAGCCCCCAACAGCCTTTTTTTTCATAACACTTTAACCAGAGTGACGGGAGAGCGGCATTTCAGAAAACGTGCTTATCTCGGCGAGAAAAAGCGATTTCGGCAATAAAATTTAAAACGCGTGTAAAACATAAACCAAACGATGAAATTGGTTATTTCTTCATGTATAATGATCAACTCGATACTCCCTAGCCCCCAACAGCCTTTTTTTTCATAACACTTTAACCAGAGTGACGGGAGAGCGGCATTTCAGAAAACGTGCTTATCTCGGCGAGAAAAAGCGATTTCGGCAATAAAATTTAAAACGCGTGTAAAACATAAACCAAACGATGAAATTGGTTATTTCTTCATGTATAATGATCAACTCGATACTCCCTAGCCCCCAACAGCCTTTTTTTTCATAACACTTTAACCAGAGTGACGGGAGAGCGGCATTTCAGAAAACGTGCTTATCTCGGCGAGAAAAAGCGATTTCGGCAATAAAATTTAAAACGCGTGTAAAACATAAACCAAACGATGAAATTGGTTATTTCTTCATGTATAATGATCAACTCGATACTCCCTAGCCCCCAACAGCCTTTTTTTTCATAACACTTTAACCAGAGTGACGGGAGAGCGGCATTTCAGAAAACGTGCTTATCTCGGCGAGAAAAAGCGATTTCGGCAATAAAATTTAAAACGCGTGTAAAACATAAACCAAACGATGAAATTGGTTATTTCTTCATGTATAATGATCAACTCGATACTCCCTAGCCCCCAACAGCCTTTTTTTTCATAACACTTTAACCAGAGTGACGGGAGAGCGGCATTTCAGAAAACGTGCTTATCTCGGCGAGAAAAAGCGATTTCGGCAATAAAATTTAAAACGCGTGTAAAACATAAACCAAACGATGAAATTGGTTATTTCTTCATGTATAATGATCAACTCGATACTCCCTAGCCCCCAACAGCCTTTTTTTTCATAACACTTTAACCAGAGTGACGGGAGAGCGGCATTTCAGAAAACGTGCTTATCTCGGCGAGAAAAAGCGATTTCGGCAATAAAATTTAAAACGCGTGTAAAACATAAACCAAACGATGAAATTGGTTATTTCTTCATGTATAATGATCAACTCGATACTCCCTAGCCCCCAACAGCCTTTTTTTTCATAACACTTTAACCAGAGTGACGGGAGAGCGGCATTTCAGAAAACGTGCTTATCTCGGCGAGAAAAAGCGATTTCGGCAATAAAATTTAAAACGCGTGTAAAACATAAACCAAACGATGAAATTGGTTATTTCTTCATGTATAATGATCAACTCGATACTCCCTAGCCCCCAACAGCCTTTTTTTTCATAACACTTTAACCAGAGTGACGGGAGAGCGGCATTTCAGAAAACGTGCTTATCTCGGCGAGAAAAAGCGATTTCGGCAATAAAATTTAAAACGCGTGTAAAACATAAACCAAACGATGAAATTGGTTATTTCTTCATGTATAATGATCAACTCGATACTCCCTAGCCCCCAACAGCCTTTTTTTTCATAACACTTTAACCAGAGTGACGGGAGAGCGGCATTTCAGAAAACGTGCTTATCTCGGCGAGAAAAAGCGATTTCGGCAATAAAATTTAAAACGCGTGTAAAACATAAACCAAACGATGAAATTGGTTATTTCTTCATGTATAATGATCAACTCGATACTCCCTAGCCCCCAACAGCCTTTTTTTTCATAACACTTTAACCAGAGTGACGGGAGAGCGGCATTTCAGAAAACGTGCTTATCTCGGCGAGAAAAAGCGATTTCGGCAATAAAATTTAAAACGCGTGTAAAACATAAACCAAACGATGAAATTGGTTATTTCTTCATGTATAATGATCAACTCGATACTCCCTAGCCCCCAACAGCCTTTTTTTTCATAACACTTTAACCAGAGTGACGGGAGAGCGGCATTTCAGAAAACGTGCTTATCTCGGCGAGAAAAAGCGATTTCGGCAATAAAATTTAAAACGCGTGTAAAACATAAACCAAACGATGAAATTGGTTATTTCTTCATGTATAATGATCAACTCGATACTCCCTAGCCCCCAACAGCCTTTTTTTTCATAACACTTTAACCAGAGTGACGGGAGAGCGGCATTTCAGAAAACGTGCTTATCTCGGCGAGAAAAAGCGATTTCGGCAATAAAATTTAAAACGCGTGTAAAACATAAACCAAACGATGAAATTGGTTATTTCTTCATGTATAATGATCAACTCGATACTCCCTAGCCCCCAACAGCCTTTTTTTTCATAACACTTTAACCAGAGTGACGGGAGAGCGGCATTTCAGAAAACGTGCTTATCTCGGCGAGAAAAAGCGATTTCGGCAATAAAATTTAAAACGCGTGTAAAACATAAACCAAACGATGAAATTGGTTATTTCTTCATGTATAATGATCAACTCGATACTCCCTAGCCCCCAACAGCCTTTTTTTTCATAACACTTTAACCAGAGTGACGGGAGAGCGGCATTTCAGAAAACGTGCTTATCTCGGCGAGAAAAAGCGATTTCGGCAATAAAATTTAAAACGCGTGTAAAACATAAACCAAACGATGAAATTGGTTATTTCTTCATGTATAATGATCAACTCGATACTCCCTAGCCCCCAACAGCCTTTTTTTTCATAACACTTTAACCAGAGTGACGGGAGAGCGGCATTTCAGAAAACGTGCTTATCTCGGCGAGAAAAAGCGATTTCGGCAATAAAATTTAAAACGCGTGTAAAACATAAACCAAACGATGAAATTGGTTATTTCTTCATGTATAATGATCAACTCGATACTCCCTAGCCCCCAACAGCCTTTTTTTTCATAACACTTTAACCAGAGTGACGGGAGAGCGGCATTTCAGAAAACGTGCTTATCTCGGCGAGAAAAAGCGATTTCGGCAATAAAATTTAAAACGCGTGTAAAACATAAACCAAACGATGAAATTGGTTATTTCTTCATGTATAATGATCAACTCGATACTCCCTAGCCCCCAACAGCCTTTTTTTTCATAACACTTTAACCAGAGTGACGGGAGAGCGGCATTTCAGAAAACGTGCTTATCTCGGCGAGAAAAAGCGATTTCGGCAATAAAATTTAAAACGCGTGTAAAACATAAACCAAACGATGAAATTGGTTATTTCTTCATGTATAATGATCAACTCGATACTCCCTAGCCCCCAACAGCCTTTTTTTTCATAACACTTTAACCAGAGTGACGGGAGAGCGGCATTTCAGAAAACGTGCTTATCTCGGCGAGAAAAAGCGATTTCGGCAATAAAATTTAAAACGCGTGTAAAACATAAACCAAACGATGAAATTGGTTATTTCTTCATGTATAATGATCAACTCGATACTCCCTAGCCCCCAACAGCCTTTTTTTTCATAACACTTTAACCAGAGTGACGGGAGAGCGGCATTTCAGAAAACGTGCTTATCTCGGCGAGAAAAAGCGATTTCGGCAATAAAATTTAAAACGCGTGTAAAACATAAACCAAACGATGAAATTGGTTATTTCTTCATGTATAATGATCAACTCGATACTCCCTAGCCCCCAACAGCCTTTTTTTTCATAACACTTTAACCAGAGTGACGGGAGAGCGGCATTTCAGAAAACGTGCTTATCTCGGCGAGAAAAAGCGATTTCGGCAATAAAATTTAAAACGCGTGTAAAACATAAACCAAACGATGAAATTGGTTATTTCTTCATGTATAATGATCAACTCGATACTCCCTAGCCCCCAACAGCCTTTTTTTTCATAACACTTTAACCAGAGTGACGGGAGAGCGGCATTTCAGAAAACGTGCTTATCTCGGCGAGAAAAAGCGATTTCGGCAATAAAATTTAAAACGCGTGTAAAACATAAACCAAACGATGAAATTGGTTATTTCTTCATGTATAATGATCAACTCGATACTCCCTAGCCCCCAACAGCCTTTTTTTTCATAACACTTTAACCAGAGTGACGGGAGAGCGGCATTTCAGAAAACGTGCTTATCTCGGCGAGAAAAAGCGATTTCGGCAATAAAATTTAAAACGCGTGTAAAACATAAACCAAACGATGAAATTGGTTATTTCTTCATGTATAATGATCAACTCGATACTCCCTAGCCCCCAACAGCCTTTTTTTTCATAACACTTTAACCAGAGTGACGGGAGAGCGGCATTTCAGAAAACGTGCTTATCTCGGCGAGAAAAAGCGATTTCGGCAATAAAATTTAAAACGCGTGTAAAACATAAACCAAACGATGAAATTGGTTATTTCTTCATGTATAATGATCAACTCGATACTCCCTAGCCCCCAACAGCCTTTTTTTTCATAACACTTTAACCAGAGTGACGGGAGAGCGGCATTTCAGAAAACGTGCTTATCTCGGCGAGAAAAAGCGATTTCGGCAATAAAATTTAAAACGCGTGTAAAACATAAACCAAACGATGAAATTGGTTATTTCTTCATGTATAATGATCAACTCGATGACTCCCTAGCCCCCAACAGCCTTTTTTTTCATAACACTTTAACCAGAGTGACGGGAGAGCGGCATTTCAGAAAACGTGCTTATCTCGGCGAGAAAAAGCGATTTCGGCAATAAAATTTAAAACGCGTGTAAAACATAAACCAAACGATGAAATTGGTTATTTCTTCATGTATAATGATCAACTCGATACTCCCTAGCCCCCAACAGCCTTTTTTTTCATAACACTTTAACCAGAGTGACGGGAGAGCGGCATTTCAGAAAACGTGCTTATCTCGGCGAGAAAAAGCGATTTCGGCAATAAAATTTAAAACGCGTGTAAAACATAAACCAAACGATGAAATTGGTTATTTCTTCATGTATAATGATCAACTCGATACTCCCTAGCCCCCAACAGCCTTTTTTTTCATAACACTTTAACCAGAGTGACGGGAGAGCGGCATTTCAGAAAACGTGCTTATCTCGGCGAGAAAAAGCGATTTCGGCAATAAAATTTAAAACGCGTGTAAAACATAAACCAAACGATGAAATTGGTTATTTCTTCATGTATAATGATCAACTCGATACTCCCTAGCCCCCAACAGCCTTTTTTTTCATAACACTTTAACCAGAGTGACGGGAGAGCGGCATTTCAGAAAACGTGCTTATCTCGGCGAGAAAAAGCGATTTCGGCAATAAAATTTAAAACGCGTGTAAAACATAAACCAAACGATGAAATTGGTTATTTCTTCATGTATAATGATCAACTCGATACTCCCTAGCCCCCAACAGCCTTTTTTTTCATAACACTTTAACCAGAGTGACGGGAGAGCGGCATTTCAGAAAACGTGCTTATCTCGGCGAGAAAAAGCGATTTCGGCAATAAATTTAAAACGCGTGTAAAACATAAACCAAACGATGAAATTGGTTATTTCTTCATGTATAATGATCAACTCGATACTCCCTAGCCCCCAACAGCCTTTTTTTTCATAACACTTTAACCAGAGTGACGGGAGAGCGGCATTTCAGAAAACGTGCTTATCTCGGCGAGAAAAAGCGATTTCGGCAATAAAATTTAAAACGCGTGTAAAACATAAACCAAACGATGAAATTGGTTATTTCTTCATGTATAATGATCAACTCGATACTCCCTAGCCCCCAACAGCCTTTTTTTTCATAACACTTTAACCAGAGTGACGGGAGAGCGGCATTTCAGAAAACGTGCTTATCTCGGCGAGAAAAAGCGATTTCGGCAATAAAATTTAAAACGCGTGTAAAACATAAACCAAACGATGAAATTGGTTATTTCTTCATGTATAATGATCAACTCGATACTCCCTAGCCCCCAACAGCCTTTTTTTTCATAACACTTTAACCAGAGTGACGGGAGAGCGGCATTTCAGAAAACGTGCTTATCTCGGCGAGAAAAAGCGATTTCGGCAATAAAATTTAAAACGCGTGTAAAACATAAACCAAACGATGAAATTGGTTATTTCTTCATGTATAATGATCAACTCGATACTCCCTAGCCCCCAACAGCCTTTTTTTTCATAACACTTTAACCAGAGTGACGGGAGAGCGGCATTTCAGAAAACGTGCTTATCTCGGCGAGAAAAAGCGATTTCGGCAATAAAATTTAAAACGCGTGTAAAACATAAACCAAACGATGAAATTGGTTATTTCTTCATGTATAATGATCAACTCGATACTCCCTAGCCCCCAACAGCCTTTTTTTTCATAACACTTTAACCAGAGTGACGGGAGAGCGGCATTTCAGAAAACGTGCTTATCTCGGCGAGAAAAAGCGATTTCGGCAATAAATTTAAAACGCGTGTAAAACATAAACCAAACGATGAAATTGGTTATTTCTTCATGTATAATGATCAACTCGATACTCCCTAGCCCCCAACAGCCTTTTTTTTCACAACACTTTAACCAGAGTGACGGGAGAGCGGCATTTCAGAAAACGTGCTTATCTCGGCGAGAAAAAGCGATTTCGGCAATAAAATTTAAAACGCGTGTAAAACATAAACCAAACGATGAAATTGGTTATTTCTTCATGTATAATGATCAACTCGATACTCCCTAGCCCCCAACAGCCTTTTTTTTCATAACACTTTAACCAGAGTGACGGGAGAGCGGCATTTCAGAAAACGTGCTTATCTCGGCGAGAAAAAGCGATTTCGGCAATAAAATTTAAAACGCGTGTAAAACATAAACCAAACGATGAAATTGGTTATTCCTTCATGTATAATGATCAACTCGATACTCCCTAGCCCCCAACAGCCTTTTTTTTCATAACACTTTAACCAGAGTGACGGGAGAGCGGCATTTCAGAAAACGTGCTTATCTCGGCGAGAAAAAGCGATTTCGGCAATAAAATTTAAAACGCGTGTAAAACATAAACCAAACGATGAAATTGGTTATTTCTTCATGTATAATGATCAACTCGATACTCCCTAGCCCCCAACAGCCTTTTTTTTCATAACACTTTAACCAGAGTGACGGGAGAGCGGCATTTCAGAAAACGTGCTTATCTCGGCGAGAAAAAGCGATTTCGGCAATAAAATTTAAAACGCGTGTAAAACATAAACCAAACGATGAAATTGGTTATTTCTTCATGTATAATGATCAACTCGATACTCCCTAGCCCCCAACAGCCTTTTTTTTCATAACACTTTAACCAGAGTGACGGGAGAGCGGCATTTCAGAAAACGTGCTTATCTCGGCGAGAAAAAGCGATTTCGGCAATAAAATTTAAAACGCGTGTAAAACATAAACCAAACGATGAAATTGGTTATTTCTTCATGTATAATGATCAACTCGATACTCCCTAGCCCCCAACAGCCTTTTTTTTCATAACACTTTAACCAGAGTGACGGGAGAGCGGCATTTCAGAAAACGTGCTTATCTCGGCGAGAAAAAGCGATTTCGGCAATAAAATTTAAAACGCGTGTAAAACATAAACCAAACGATGAAATTGGTTATTTCTTCATGTATAATGATCAACTCGATACTCCCTAGCCTCCAACAGCCTTTTTTTTCACAACACTTTAACCAGAGTGACGGGAGAGCGGCATTTCAGAAAACGTGCTTATCTCGGCGAGAAAAAGCGATTTCGGCAATAAAATTTAAAACGCGTGTAAAACATAAACCAAACGATGAAATTGGTTATTTCTTCATGTATAATGATCAACTCGATACTCCCTAGCCCCCAACAGCCTTTTTTTTCATAACACTTTAACCAGAGTGACGGGAGAGCGGCATTTCAGAAAACGTGCTTATCTCGGCGAGAAAAAGCGATTTCGGCAATAAAATTTAAAACGCGTGTAAAACAATAACCAAACGATGAAATTGGTTATTTCTTCATGTATAATGATCAACTCGATACTCCCTAGCCCCCAACAGCCTTTTTTTTCATAACACTTTAACCAGAGTGACGGGAGAGCGGCATTTCAGAAAACGTGCTTATCTCGGCGAGAAAAAGCGATTTCGGCAATAAAATTTAAAACGCGTGTAAAACATAAACCAAACGATGAAATTGGTTATTTCTTCATGTATAATGATCAACTCGATACTCCTAGCCCCCAACAGCCTTTTTTTTCATAACACTTTAACCAGAGTGACGGGAGAGCGGCATTTCAGAAAACGTGCTTATCTCGGCGAGAAAAAGCGATTTCGGCAATAAAATTTAAAACGCGTGTAAAACATAAACCAAACGATGAAATTGGTTATTTCTTCATGTATAATGATCAACTCGATACTCCCTAGCCCCCAACAGCCTTTTTTTTCATAACACTTTAACCAGAGTGACGGGAGAGCGGCATTTCAGAAAACGTGCTTATCTCGGCGAGAAAAAGCGATTTCGGCAATAAAATTTAAAACGCGTGTAAAACATAAACCAAACGATGAAATTGGTTATTTCTTCATGTATAATGATCAACTCGATACTCCCTAGCCCCCAACAGCCTTTTTTTTCATAACACTTTAACCAGAGTGACGGGAGAGCGGCATTTCAGAAAACGTGCTTATCTCGGCGAGAAAAAGCGATTTCGGCAATAAAATTTAAAACGCGTGTAAAACATAAACCAAACGATGAAATTGGTTATTTCTTCATGTATAATGATCAACTCGATACTCCCTAGCCTCCAACAGCCTTTTTTTTCACAACACTTTAACCAGAGTGACGGGAGAGCGGCATTTCAGAAAACGTGCTTATCTCGGCGAGAAAAAGCGATTTCGGCAATAAAATTTAAAACGCGTGTAAAACATAAACCAAACGATGAAATTGGTTATTTCTTCATGTATAATGATCAACTCGATACTCCCTAGCCCCCAACAGCCTTTTTTTTCATAACACTTTAACCAGAGTGACGGGAGAGCGGCATTTCAGAAAACGTGCTTATCTCGGCGAGAAAAAGCGATTTCGGCAATAAAATTTAAAACGCGTGTAAAACATAAACCAAACGATGAAATTGGTTATTTCTTCATGTATAATGATCAACTCGATACTCCCTAGCCCCCAACAGCCTTTTTTTTCATAACACTTTAACCAGAGTGACGGGAGAGCGGCATTTCAGAAAACGTGCTTATCTCGGCGAGAAAAAGCGATTTCGGCAATACAATTTAAAACGCGTGTAAAACATAAACCAAACGATGAAATTGGTTATTTCTTCATGTATAATGATCAACTCGATACTCCCTAGCCCCCAACAGCCTTTTTTTTCATAACACTTTAACCAGAGTGACGGGAGAGCGGCATTTCAGAAAACGTGCTTATCTCGGCGAGAAAAAGCGATTTCGGCAATAAAATTTAAAACGCGTGTAAAACATAAACCAAACGATGAAATTGGTTATTTCTTCATGTATAATGATCAACTCGATACTCCCTAGCCCCCAACAGCCTTTTTTTTCATAACACTTTAACCAGAGTGACGGGAGAGCGGCATTTCAGAAAACGTGCTTATCTCGGCGAGAAAAAGCGATTTCGGCAATAAAATTTAAAACGCGTGTAAAACATAAACCAAACGATGAAATTGGTTATTTCTTCATGTATAATGATCAACTCGATACTCCCTAGCCCCCAACAGCCTTTTTTTTCATAACACTTTAACCAGAGTGACGGGAGAGCGGCATTTCAGAAAACGTGCTTATCTCGGCGAGAAAAAGCGATTTCGGCAATAAAATTTAAAACGCGTGTAAAACATAAACCAAACGATGAAATTGGTTATTACTTCATGTATAATAATCAACTCGAGTCGAGCTCCAGGGAGAGAGGCTGATTTTTCGCTTTTTGAGGCCGACCGACGAACCGGCGCGGGGCGGACTCAAAAGCCCGCAGAGCCGTAGGCACTTAGAAAAGTTTCGCCTTTGGCTGTGAGCTCCAGGGGGAGAGGCTGGTTTTGCGTTATTTTAGGCCGGCTGGAGAACCGGCACGGGTCGGACGCACAATCCCCGCAGAGCCGTGGGCACTTAGAAAATTTTTGCCAAGTTGGCTCTGAGCGCCTGGTACCTAATATGGAAGTATAGAGGCCGACTTTCGGGCAAGATCACGCCGCGTTAGGCTTCCAGGACCCCGGCTAAGCAATTTTACCGGGCCGCCCGGTTCTTTTTTTGAACCAGCCCGGTTCTTTTTACACTTCCAGCTGGAGCTCAGCAGCGGCTTTTTGCGCAAGATCACGCCGGGTTAGGCTTCCAGGACCTCGGCTAAGCAATTCTACCGGGCCGCCCGGTTCTTTTTTTGAACCAGCCCGGTTCTTTTTACACTTCCAGCTGGAGCTCACGAGCGGCTTTTTGGACAAGATCACGCCGTGTTAGGCTTCCAGAGCCCCGGCTAAGCAATTTTACCGGGCCGCCCAGTTCTTTTTTTTTTAACCAGCCCGGTTCTTTTTACACTTCCAGCTGGAGCTCACGAGCGGCTTTTTGGACAAGATCACGCCTGGTTAGGCTTCCAGAGCCCTGGCTAAGCAATTTTAACGGGCCGCCCGGTTCTTTTTTTTAACAAGCCTGGTTCTTTTTGCACTTCCAGCTGGAGCTCAGCAGCGGCTTTTTGGACAAGATCACGCCGTGTTAGGCTTCCAGAGCACCGGCTAAGCAATTTTACCGGGTCGCCCGGTTCTTTTTTTTTTTAACCAGCCCGGTTCTTTTTACACTTCCAGCTGGAGCTCAGCAGCGGCTTTTTGCACAGTATCACGCCGGGTTAGGCTTCCAGGACCCCGGCTAAGCAATTTTACCGGGCCGCCCGGTTCTTTTTTTTAACCAGCCCGGTTCTTTTTACACTTCCAGCTGGAGCTCAGCAGCGGCTTTTTGGACAAGATCACGCCGTGTTAGGCTTCCAGAGCCCCGGCTAAGCAATTTTACCGGGTCGCCCGGTTCTTTTTTTTAACCAGCCCGGTTCTTTTTACACTTCCAGCTGGAGCTCAGCAGCGGCTTTTTGGACAAGATCACGCCGTGTTAGGCTTCCAGAGCCCCGGCTAAGCAATTTTACCGGGTCGCCCGGTTCTTTTTTTAACCAGCCCGGTTCTTTTTTTAACCAGCCCGGTTCTTTTTACACTTCCAGCTGGAGCTCAGCAGCGGCTTTTTGGACAAGATCACGCCGTGTTAGGCTTCCAGAGCCCCGGCTAAGCAATTTTACCGGGTCGCCCGGTTCTTTTTTTAACCAGCCCGGTTCTTTTTTTAACCAGCCCGGTTCTTTTTACACTTCCAGCTGGAGCTCAGCAGCGGCTTTTTGCACAGTATCACGCCGGGTTATGCTTCCAGAACCCTGGCTAAGCAATTTTACCGGGCCGCCCGGTTCTTTTTTTTAACCAGCCCGGTTCTTTTTACACTTCCAGCTGGAGCTCAGCAGCGGCTTTTTGGACAAGATCACGCCGTGTTAGGCTTCCAGAGCCCCGGCTAAGCAATTTTACCGGGTCGCCCGGTTCTTTTTTTTAACCAGCCCGGTTCTTTTTACACTTCCAGCTGGAGCTCAGCAGCGGCTTTTTGGACAAGATCACGCCGTGTTAGGCTTCCAGAGCCCCGGCTAAGCAATTTTACCGGGTCGCCCGGTTCTTTTTTTTAACCAGCCCGGTTCTTTTTACACTTCCAGCTGGAGCTCAGCAGCGGCTTTTTGGACAAGATCACGCCGTGTTAGGCTTCCAGAACCCCGGCTAAGCAATTTTACCGGGTCGCCCGGTTCTTTTTTTTAACCAGCCCGGTTCTTTTTTTAACCAGCCCGGTTCTTTTTACACTTCCAGCTGGAGCTCAGCAGCGGCTTTTTGCACAGTATCACGCCGGGTTATGCTTCCAGGACCCTGGCTAAGCAAATTTACCGGGCCGCCCGGTTCTTTTTTTTAACCAGCCCGGTTCTTTTTACACTTCCAGCTGGAGCTCAGCAGCGGCTTTTTGGACAAGATCACGCCGTGTTAGGCTTCCAGAGCCCCGGCTAAGCAATTTTACCGGGTCGCCCGGTTCTTTTTTTTAACCAGCCCGGTTCTTTTTACACTTCCAGCTGGAGCTCAGCAGCGGCTTTTTGGACAAGATCACGCCGTGTTAGGCTTCCAGAGCCCCGGCTAAGCAATTTTACCGGGTCGCCCGGTTCTTTTTTTAACCAGCCCGGTTCTTTTTTAAACCAATCCGGTTCTTTTTACACTTCCAGCTGGAGCTCAGCAGCGTGTAAAACATAAACCAAACGATGAAATTGGTTATTTCTTCATGTATAATGATCAACTCGATACTCCCTACCCCCCAACAGCCTTTTTTTTCATAACACTTTAACCAGAGTGACGGGAGAGCGGCATTTCAGAAAACGTGCTTATCTCGGCGAGAAAAAGCGATTTCGGCAATAAAATTTAAAACGCGTGTAAAACATAAACCAAACGATGAAATTGGTTATTTCTTCATGTATAATGATCAACTCGATACTCCCTAGCCCCCAACAGCCTTTTTTTTCATAACACTTTAACCAGAGTGACGGGAGAGTGGCATTTCAGAAAACGTGCTTATCTCGGCGAGAAAAAGCGATTTCGGCAATAAAATTTAAAACGCGTGTAAAACATAAACCAAACGATGAAATTGGTTATTTCTTCATGTATAATGATCAACTCGATACTCCCTAGCCCCCAACAGCCTTTTTTTTCATAACACTTTAACCAGAGTGACGGGAGAGCGGCATTTCAGAAAACGTGCTTATCTCGGCGAGAAAAAGCGATTTCGGCAATAAAATTTAAAACGCGTGTAAAACATAAACCAAACGATGAAATTGGTTATTTCTTCATGTATAATGATCAACTCGATACTCCCTAGCCCCCAACAGCCTTTTTTTTCATAACACTTTAACCAGAGTAACGGGAGAGCGGCATTTAAGAAAACGTGCTTATCTCGGCGAGAAAAAGCGATTTCGGCAATAAAATTTAAAACGCGTGTAAAACATAAACCAAACGATGAAATTGGTTATTTCTTCATGTATAATGATCAACTCGATACTCCCTAGCCCCCAACAGCCTTTTTTTTTCATAACACTTTAACCAGAGTGACGGGAGAGCGGCATTTCAGAAAACGTGCTTATCTCGGCGAGAAAAAGCGATTTCGGCAATAAAATTTAAAACGCGTGTAAAACATAAACCAAACGATGAAATTGGTTATTTCTTCATGTATAATGATCAACTCGATACTCCCTAGCCCCCAACAGCCTTTTTTTTCATAACACTTTAACCAGAGTGACGGGAGAGCGGCATTTCAGAAAACGTGCTTATCTCGGCGAGAAAAAGCGATTTCGGCAATAAAATTTAAAACGCGTGTAAAACATAAACCAAACGATGAAATTGGTTATTTCTTCATGTATAATGATCAACTCGATACTCCCTAGCCCCCAACAGCCTTTTTTTTCATAACACTTTAACCAGAGTGACGGGAGAGCGGCATTTCAGAAAACGTGCTTATCTCGGCGAGAAAAAGCGATTTCGGCAATAAAATTTAAAACGCGTGTAAAACATAAACCAAACGATGAAATTGGTTATTTCTTCATGTATAATGATCAACTCGATACTCCCTAGCCCCCAACAGCCTTTTTTTTCATAACACTTTAACCAGAGTGACGGGAGAGCGGCATTTCAGAAAACGTGCTTATCTCGGCGAGAAAAAGCGATTTCGGCAATAAAATTTAAAACGCGTGTAAAACATAAACCAAACGATGAAATTGGTTATTTCTTCATGTATAATGATCAACTCGATACTCCCTAGCCCCCAACAGCCTTTTTTTTCATAACACTTTAACCAGAGTGACGGGAGAGTGGCATTTCAGAAAACGTGCTTATCTCGGCGAGAAAAAGCGATTTCGGCAATAAAATTTAAAACGCGTGTAAAACATAAACCAAACGATGAAATTGGTTATTTCTTCATGTATAATGATCAACTCGATACTCCCTAGCCCCCAACAGCCTTTTTTTTCATAACACTTTAACCAGAGTGACGGGAGAGCGGCATTTCAGAAAACGTGCTTATCTCGGCGAGAAAAAGCGATTTCGGCAATAAAATTTAAAACGCGTGTAAAACATAAACCAAACGATGAAATTGGTTATTTCTTCATGTATAATGATCAACTCGATACTCCCTAGCCCCCAACAGCCTTTTTTTTCATAACACTTTAACCAGAGTGACGGGAGAGCGGCATTTCAGAAAACGTGCTTATCTCGGCGAGAAAAAGCGATTTCGGCAATAAAATTTAAAACGCGTGTAAAACATAAACCAAACGATGAAATTGGTTATTTCTTCATGTATAATGATCAACTCGATACTTAGCCCCCAACAGCCTTTTTTTTCATAACACTTTAACCAGAGTGACGGGAGAGTGGCATTTCAGAAAACGTGCTTATCTCGGCGAGAAAAAGCGATTTCGGCAATAAAATTTAAAACGCGTGTAAAACATAAACCAAACGATGAAATTGGTTATTTCCTCATGTATAATGATCAACTCGATACTCCCTAGCCCCCAACAGCCTTTTTTTTCATAACACTTTAACCAGAGTGACGGGAGAGCGGCATTTCAGAAAACGTGTTATCTCGGCGAGAAAAAGCGATTTCGGCAATAAAATTTAAAACGCGTGTAAAACATAAACCAAACGATGAAATTGGTTATTTCTTCATGTATAATGATCAACTCGATACTCCCTAGCCCCCAACAGCCTTTTTTTTCATAACACTTTAACCAGAGTGACGGGAGAGCGGCATTTCAGAAAACGTGCTTATTATCTCGGCGAGAAAAAGCGATTTCGGCAATAAAATTTAAAACGCGTGTAAAACATAAACCAAACGATGAAATTGGTTATTTCTTCATGTATAATGATCAACTCGATACTCCCTGCCCCCAACAGCCTTTTTTTTCATAACACTTTAACCAGAGTGACGGGAGAGCGGCATTTCAGAAAACGTGCTTATCTCGGCGAGAAAAAGCGATTTCGGCAATAAAATTTAAAACGCGTGTAAAACATAAACCAAACGATGAAATTGGTTATTTCTTCATGTATAATGATCAACTCGATACTCCCTAGCCCCCAACAGCCTTTTTTTTCATAACACTTTAACCAGAGTGACGGGAGAGCGGCATTTCAGAAAACGTGCTTATCTCGGCGAGAAAAAGCGATTTCGGCAATAAAATTTAAAACGCGTGTAAAACATAAACCAAACGATGAAATTGGTTATTTCTTCATGTATAATGATCAACTCGATACTCCCTAGCCCCCAACAGCCTTTTTTTTCATAACACTTTAACCAGAGTGACGGGAGAGCGGCATTTCAGAAAACGTGCTTATCTCGGCGAGAAAAAGCGATTTCGGCAATAAAATTTAAAACGCGTGTAAAACATAAACCAAACGATGAAATTGGTTATTTCTTCATGTATAATGATCAACTCGATACTCCCTAGCCCCCAACAGCCTTTTTTTTCATAACACTTTAACCAGAGTGACGGGAGAGCGGCATTTCAGAAAACGTGCTTATCTCGGCGAGAAAAAGCGATTTCGGCAATAAAATTTAAAACGCGTGTAAAACATAAACCAAACGATGAAATTGGTTATTTCTTCATGTATAATGATCAACTCGATACTCCCTAGCCCCCAACAGCCTTTTTTTTCATAACACTTTAACCAGAGTGACGGGAGAGCGGCATTTCAGAAAACGTGCTTATCTCGGCGAGAAAAAGCGATTTCGGCAATAAAATTTAAAACGCGTGTAAAACATAAACCAAACGATGAAATTGGTTATTTCTTCATGTATAATGATCAACTCGATACTCCCTAGCCCCCAACAGCCTTTTTTTTCATAACACTTTAACCAGAGTGACGGGAGAGCGGCATTTCAGAAAACGTGCTTATCTCGGCGAGAAAAAGCGATTTCGGCAATAAAATTTAAAACGCGTGTAAAACATAAACCAAACGATGAAATTGGTTATTTCTTCATGTATAATGATCAACTCGATACTCCCTAGCCCCCAACAGCCTTTTTTTTCATAACACTTTAACCAGAGTGACGGGAGAGCGGCATTTCAGAAAACGTGCTTATCTCGGCGAGAAAAAGCGATTTCGGCAATAAAATTTAAAACGCGTGTAAAACATAAACCAAACGATGAAATTGGTTATTTCTTCATGTATAATGATCAACTCGATACTCCCTAGCCCCCAACAGCCTTTTTTTTCATAACACTTTAACCAGAGTGACGGGAGAGCGGTTTTTCAGAAAACGTGCTTATCTCGGCGAGAAAAAGCGATTTCGGCAATAAAATTTAAAACGCGTGTAAAACATAAACCAAACGATGAAATTGGTTATTTCTTCATGTATAATGATCAACTCGATACTCCCTAGCCCCCAACAGCCTTTTTTTTCATAACACTTTAACCAGAGTGACGGGAGAGCGGCATTTCAGAAAACGTGCTTATCTCGGCGAGAAAAAGCGATTTCGGCAATAAAATTTAAAACGCGTGTAAAACATAAACCAAACGATGAAATTGGTTATTTCTTCATGTATAATGATCAACTCGATACTCCCTAGCCCCCAACAGCCTTTTTTTTTCATAACACTTTAACAAGAGTGACGGGAGAGCGGCATTTCAGAAAACGTGCTTATCTCGGCGAGAAAAAGCGATTTCGGCAATAAAATTTAAAACGCGTGTAAAACATAAACCAAACGATGAAATTGGTTATTTCTTCATATATAATGATCAACTCGATACTTCCTAGCCCCCAACAGCCTTTTTTTTCATAACACTTTAACCAGAGTGACAGGAGAGCGGCATTTCAGAAAACGTGCTTATCTCGGCGAGAAAAAGCGATTTCGGCAATAAAATTTAAAACGCGTGTAAAACATAAACCAAACGATGAAATTGGTTATTTCTTCATGTATAATGATCAACTCGATACTCCCTAGCCCCCAACAGCCTTTTTTTTCATAACACTTTAACCAGAGTGACGGGAGAGCGGCATTTCAGAAAACGTGCTTATCTCGGCGAGAAAAAGCGATTTCGGCAATAAAATTTAAAACGCGTGTAAAACATAAACCAAACGATGAAATTGGTTATTTCTTCTTGTATAATGATCAACTCGATACTCCCTAGCCCCCAACAGCCTTTTTTTTCATAACACTTTAACCAGAGTGACGGGAGAGCGGCATTTCAGAAAACGTGCTTATCTCGGCGAGAAAAAGCGATTTCGGCAATAAAATTTAAAACGCGTGTAAAACATAAACCAAACGATGAAATTGGTTATTTCTTCATGTATAATGATCAACTCGATACTCCCTAGCCCCCAACAGCCTTTTTTTTCATAACACTTTAACCAGAGTGACGGGAGAGCGGCATTTCAGAAAACGTGCTTATCTCGGCGAGAAAAAGCGATTTCGGCAATAAAATTTAAAACGCGTGTAAAACATAAACCAAACGATGAAATTGGTTATTTCTTCATGTATAATGATCAACTCGATACTCCCTAGCCCCCAACAGCCTTTTTTTTCATAACACTTTAACCAGAGTGACGGGAGAGCGGCATTTCAGAAAACGTGCTTATCTCGGCGAGAAAAAGCGATTTCGGCAATAAAATTTAAAACGCGTGTAAAACATAAACCAAACGATGAAATTGGTTATTTCTTCATGTATAATGATCAACTCGATACTCCCTAGCCTCCAACAGCCTTTTTTTTCATAACACTTTAACCAGAGTGACGGGAGAGCGGCATTTCAGAAAACGTGCTTATCTCGGCGAGAAAAAGCGATTTCGGCAATAAAATTTAAAACGCGTGTAAAACATAAACCAAACGATGAAATTGGTTATTTCTTCATGTATAATGATCAACTCGATACTCCCTAGCCCCCAACAGCCTTTTTTTTCATAACACTTTAACCAGAGTGACGGGAGAGCGGCATTTCAGAAAACGTGCTTATCTCGGCGAGAAAAAGCGATTTCGGCAATAAAATTTAAAACGCGTGTAAAACATAAACCAAACGATGAAATTGGTTATTTCTTCATGTATAATGATCAACTCGATACTCCCTAGCCCCCAACAGCCTTTTTTTTCATAACACTTTAACCAGAGTGACGGGAGAGCGGCATTTCAGAAAACGTGCTTATCTCGGCGAGAAAAAGCGATTTCGGCAATAAAATTTAAAACGCGTGTAAAACATAAACCAAACGATGAAATTGGTTATTTCTTCATGTATAATGATCAACTCGATACTCCCTAGCCCCCAACAGCCTTTTTTTTCATAACACTTTAACCAGAGTGACGGGAGAGCGGCATTTCAGAAAACGTGCTTATCTCGGCGAGAAAAAGCGATTTCGGCAATAAAATTTAAAACGCGTGTAAAACATAAACCAAACGATGAAATTGGTTATTTCTTCATGTATAATGATCAACTCGATACTCCCTAGCCTCCAACAGCCTTTTTTTTCACAACACTTTAACCAGAGTGACGGGAGAGCGGCATTTCAGAAAACGTGCTTATCTCGGCGAGAAAAAGCGATTTCGGCAATAAAATTTAAAACGCGTGTAAAACATAAACCAAACGATGAAATTGGTTATTTCTTCATGTATAATGATCAACTCGATACTCCCTAGCCCCCAACAGCCTTTTTTTTCATAACACTTTAACCAGAGTGACGGGAGAGCGGCATTTCAGAAAACGTGCTTATCTCGGCGAGAAAAAGCGATTTCGGCAATAAAATTTAAAACGCGTGTAAAACATAAACCAAACGATGAAATTGGTTATTTCTTCATGTATAATGATCAACTCGATACTCCCTAGCCCCCAACAGCCTTTTTTTTCATAACACTTTAACCAGAGTGACGGGAGAGCGGCATTTCAGAAAACGTGCTTATCTCGGCGAGAAAAAGCGATTTCGGCAATAAAATTTAAAACGCGTGTAAAACATAAACCAAACGATGAAATTGGTTATTTCTTCATGTATAATGATCAACTCGATACTCCCTAGCCCCCAACAGCCTTTTTTTTCATAACACTTTAACCAGAGTGACGGGAGAGCGGCATTTCAGAAAACGTGCTTATCTCGGCGAGAAAAAGCGATTTCGGCAATAAAATTTAAAACGCGTGTAAAACATAAACCAAACGATGAAATTGGTTATTTCTTCATGTATAATGATCAACTCGAGTCGAGCTCCAGGGAGAGAGGCTGATTTTTCGCTTTTTGAGGCCGACCGACGAACCGGCGCGGGGCGGACTCAAAAGCCCGCAGAGCCGTAGGCACTTAGAAAAGTTTCGCCTTTGGCTGTGAGCTCCAGGGGGAGAGGCTGGTTTTGCGTTATTTTAGGCCGGCTGGAGAACCGGCACGGGTCGGACGCACAATCCCCGCAGAGCCGTGGGCACTTAGAAAATTTTTGCCAAGTTGGCTCTGAGCGCCTGGTACCTAATATGGAAGTATAGAGGCCGACTTTCGGGCAAGATCACGCCGCGTTAGGCTTCCAGGACCCCGGCTAAGCAATTTTACCGGGCCGCCCGGTTCTTTTTTTGAACCAGCCCGGTTCTTTTTACACTTCCAGCTGGAGCTCAGCAGCGGCTTTTTGCGCAAGATCACGCCGGGTTAGGCTTCCAGGACCTCGGCTAAGCAATTCTACCGGGCCGCCCGGTTCTTTTTTTGAACCAGCCCGGTTCTTTTTACACTTCCAGCTGGAGCTCACGAGCGGCTTTTTGGACAAGATCACGCCGTGTTAGGCTTCCAGAGCCCCGGCTAAGCAATTTTACCGGGCCGCCCAGTTCTTTTTTTTTAACCAGCCCGGTTCTTTTTACACTTCCAGCTGGAGCTCACGAGCGGCTTTTTGGACAAGATCACGCCTGGTTAGGCTTCCAGAGCCCTGGCTAAGCAATTTTAACGGGCCGCCCGGTTCTTTTTTTTAACAAGCCTGGTTCTTTTTGCACTTCCAGCTGGAGCTCAGCAGCGGCTTTTTGGACAAGATCACGCCGTGTTAGGCTTCCAGAGCACCGGCTAAGCAATTTTACCGGGTCGCCCGGTTCTTTTTTTTTTAACCAGCCCGGTTCTTTTTACACTTCCAGCTGGAGCTCAGCAGCGGCTTTTTGCACAGTATCACGCCGGGTTAGGCTTCCAGGACCCCGGCTAAGCAATTTTACCGGGCCGCCCGGTTCTTTTTTTTAACCAGCCCGGTTCTTTTTACACTTCCAGCTGGAGCTCAGCAGCGGCTTTTTGGACAAGATCACGCCGTGTTAGGCTTCCAGAGCCCCGGCTAAGCAATTTTACCGGGTCGCCCGGTTCTTTTTTTTTAACCAGCCCGGTTCTTTTTACACTTCCAGCTGGAGCTCAGCAGCGGCTTTTTGGACAAGATCACGCCGTGTTAGGCTTCCAGAGCCCCGGCTAAGCAATTTTACCGGGTCACCCGGTTCTTTTTTTAACCAGCCCGGTTCTTTTTTTAACCAGCCCGGTTCTTTTTACACTTCCAGCTGGAGCTCAGCAGCGGCTTTTTGCACAGTATCACGCCGGGTTATGCTTCCAGAACCCTGGCTAAGCAATTTTACCGGGCCGCCCGGTTCTTTTTTTTAACCAGCCCGGTTCTTTTTACACTTCCAGCTGGAGCTCAGCAGCGGCTTTTTGGACAAGATCACGCCGTGTTAGGCTTCCAGAGCCCCGGCTAAGCAATTTTACCGGGTCGCCCGGTTCTTTTTTTTAACCAGCCCGGTTCTTTTTACACTTCCAGCTGGAGCTCAGCAGCGGCTTTTTGGACAAGATCACGCCGTGTTAGGCTTCCAGAGCCCCGGCTAAGCAATTTTACCGGGTCGCCCGGTTCTTTTTTTTAACCAGCCCGGTTCTTTTTACACTTCCAGCTGGAGCTCAGCAGCGGCTTTTTGGACAAGATCACGCCGTGTTAGGCTTCCAGAGCCCCGGCTAAGCAATTTTACCGGGTCGCCCGGTTCTTTTTTTTAACCAGCCCGGTTCTTTTTTTAACCAGCCCGGTTCTTTTTACACTTCCAGCTGGAGCTCAGCAGCGGCTTTTTGCACAGTATCACGCCGGGTTATGCTTCCAGGACCCTGGCTAAGCAAATTTACCGGGCCGCCCGGTTCTTTTTTTTAACCAGCCCGGTTCTTTTTACACTTCCAGCTGGAGCTCAGCAGCGGCTTTTTGGACAAGATCACGCCGTGTTAGGCTTCCAGAGCCCCGGCTAAGCAATTTTACCGGGTCGCCCGGTTCTTTTTTTTAACCAGCCCGGTTCTTTTTACACTTCCAGCTGGAGCTCAGCAGCGGCTTTTTGGACAAGATCACGCCGTGTTAGGCTTCCAGAGCCCCGGCTAAGCAATTTTACCGGGTCGCCCGGTTCTTTTTTTAACCAGCCCGGTTCTTTTTTAAACCAATCCGGTTCTTTTTACACTTCCAGCTGGAGCTCAGCAGCGTGTAAAACATAAACCAAACGATGAAATTGGTTATTTCTTCATGTATAATGATCAACTCGATACTCCCTAGCCCCCAACAGCCTTTTTTTTCATAACACTTTAACCAGAGTGACGGGAGAGCGGCATTTCAGAAAACGTGCTTATCTCGGCGAGAAAAAGCGATTTCGGCAATAAAATTTAAAACGCGTGTAAAACATAAACCAAACGATGAAATTGGTTATTTCTTCATGTATAATGATCAACTCGATACTCCCTAGCCCCCAACAGCCTTTTTTTTCATAACACTTTAACCAGAGTGACGGGAGAGCGGCATTTCAGAAAACGTGCTTATCTCGGCGAGAAAAAGCGATTTCGGCAATAAAATTTAAAACGCGTGTAAAACATAAACCAAACGATGAAATTGGTTATTTCTTCATGTATAATGATCAACTCGATACTCCCTAGCCCCCAACAGCCTTTTTTTTCATAACACTTTAACCAGAGTGACGGGAGAGCGGCATTTCAGAAAACGTGCTTATCTCGGCGAGAAAAAGCGATTTCGGCAATAAAATTTAAAACGCGTGTAAAACATAAACCAAACGATGAAATTGGTTATTTCTTCATGTATAATGATCAACTCGATACTCCCTAGCCCCCAACAGCCTTTTTTTTCATAACACTTTAACCAGAGTGACGGGAGAGCGGCATTTCAGAAAACGTGCTTATCTCGGCGAGAAAAAGCGATTTCGGCAATAAAATTTAAAACGCGTGTAAAACATAAACCAAACGATGAAATTGGTTATTTCTTCATGTATAATGATCAACTCGATACTCCCTAGCCCCCAACAGCCTTTTTTTTCATAACACTTTAACCAGAGTGACGGGAGAGCGGCATTTCAGAAAACGTGCTTATCTCGGCGAGAAAAAGCGATTTCGGCAATAAA